>NW_006922058.1:1767605-1807517 GCF_000298275.1 Orycteropus afer afer | reverse complement strand
AAAAAAAAAAAAAAAGTTCTTAATTGAAAGTAGTAGTGTTAAAAGCTTAGAGTTGCAGACACTAGTTTCTTAGGGAGCAACCAAATGTCACCATTGTGCTCAATAAACCTCCAGCCTCAGAACAACAACAACAAAAAAATCACATTTGTTGAACATCACCACCAGTCTCATCAGAAAACTCCTAAGTGTCAGGAAACTGTCAGACTCACAGTGGTGATGGTGAATTCAAGTTTTCCAAAATCCTAATGTTTGCTAAAAGCCCAGTTTAGCATGGACAACACATATTCTCATTGTTTACCCTGAAGTGTCAAGCTCACTTTGTTCACTTTTAAGAAAATGCCTGTCACATTCCCAAGACTAAATAGCAACAGTCCTTTTGTCAGCTGTTCTTTCCAGTAAAAATGGTGTGCCATGATGAAAGTGGCTAGTTCAGCTGGCAACTCAAACAATCCCACAAATCCTTTTCATCCAGACAACTGCTGTGTCTCATATTCAGCAGCAGTGCTTGGTGTGTACTTCCCATATTATCACACAGAATATCAGAGAGACATGGAACCAATGGACATTCAGTCATGTCAGTAATCAGCTTCATCATGCTTTCTGTACCTCTGAACTGCATATGTGTGCTGCTGAAGAATGTAGTGAAGAGTGGAGGAAACACCACACAAAAAAAATTTTTTTTTAAATATACTGAACTGAGAGATATGCAACAAATATACCAACTCAGGACCATAGTACTGGAGGGACACCAGATTCCACTGACACAACAAAATACATAAAAATCTTGTTCCTCATCCTACATTGGTGAGTAGTGACTGGGGTCTTAAAAGCTTTCAAGTGACCATCTAAGATGCAGCTAATGGTCTCCTATCATTGGAAGCAAAGAAGAGTGCAAAAAACCAACGGCATTTGGAAGCAATCAGCCCTAGGACATGATGGACCTCGAGACCAGAAGAACTAGATGGTGCCCAGCTACCAATGCCAATCACTCAGGAAAGGATCAAAACTGGAGATCCTGTATAGAGTGGGAGGGAAAACATGGAACAAAATCCAAAAACACAATAATGACCAGAAGTACTGGTCAGATGGAGTCTGGTGAGACCCCCATTACTATGGCCCTGGGATACATTTGGGGCCTGGAATAAAACTCACTCCCAGGGGCTAGCTTTCAGCCCAATAGTAAACAAGATGTACATGCAGACAATTCAACCCAGAGTGATGCATCCATATTCTCCATGGAGATGCATCCCTTGGAGCAATCAACCACAGGACACCAGAGGGGCAACAACAACTACAACAACAACAACAAAAATGTACTGAAGCCATACAGTTGATGACATGGTCCTGATTTGTGTGAGGGTGTCACAGCTGCACGTGTGTACCTGTGAGGAACATGTTGATGCTGTACAGTTGGTGACACGGTCCTGATTCGTGTGAGCGTGTCACAGCTGCATGTGTGCCTGTGAGGAACATGGCGATGCTATAGAGTTGGTGACATGGTCCAGGTTCTTGTGAGGATGTCACAGCTGCACGTGTGTGCCCATGAGGAACATGGTGATGCTGTACAGTTGGTGACTCTGATTCGTGCGAGGGGTCACAGCTGAATGTGTGTGCCCGTGACGGATGTGGAGATGCTGTACAGTTGGTGACTGATTCGTGTAAGGGGTCACAGCTGCACATGTGTGCCTGTAAGGATCATGGTGATGCTGTACAGTTGGTGACACTGTCCAGGTTCTTGTGAGAGCACCAGCCTTTGACCCAGTACTGCCTTTGTACCAGGAGTCCCTGGATGGCATAAATAGTTAAGTGCTGGACCACTGACTGAAAGGTTGGTGGTTCCTCAATCAGAGGCACCTTGGAAGAGGCCTGGTGATGTGTGTCTGAAATGTCACAGCCTACAAAGTCCTGTGTGGCTCATTCCTTCTCTGAGACACGTGGGGCGTCATGAGTCAGAAATGGCATGGTCGGCTGCTTTGGGGTTTTCTGGTGTGGCTTCTACATCATCGGTACAAATGTCTGCACAGTGCAGAGGGCAAATCGCATCTTAGTATGTTTATGAAAATGGCTTTGACCCTGCAGGTCCCTGAACAGGCTCCGGGGGTACCCAGCAACGTAGGAATCCACATCACAGACATCTGGGGGAAGCTCTGGAGTCTTAAACGCAGAAGAGTGAACTTGTCCTGCTATCTCCCTGGCTCACTTTGTGCATCTGAAGCAGTCCTTTCCTCTGGTATGTGCCATGTTGTCCCCACGCCCTGGCCTCCAACAGGCCCTTCTTTCCAGAGCAGCAAAGCCATAATTAGCAGTGTTGCTCACGGAGCCGTGGGCTGCTGGCTTTCCAGTACCAGCAGCATTTCCCCGTATGCAGCCCCAGATCTCAGGGCTAGAGGACAGTCCTTGGAGGGAGCACAGCCCTGCAGGCACTTGGCCTTGGCCTCTGGCCTCCAGAGCTGTGAGAGACTAACCAGCAGTGCATGGTTCTTTCTCACTGCAGCCCTAGGAAACCAGTACAAATATATTCTCCATAAATTCTTCCAGCTCCCTCTGAGGACTTCAAGCTACCTGGGGTGGGATAAGTAGGGAGCAGAGGTGGGGTCAGGGGTCCAGAACAGACTGCTAGGGTGAGGAGAGCCCTGCAGAGCACCTTCCCCATCTCCCTGCTTGGTCAGGGAACCCCACAGCCCTGCTTGTCGGTGTGTTTGTCTTCTGTGCTCTGTGCCCGGGACAGGAGAGGTACCTGTCTGCTCCCCAGCCGGAGCAGAGACAGTGGCAGCCCCATGGGGCAGGGGAGGGGCTCAAGCCAGGTGGGTCCGAGCCCAGGGACCCCTCTTGCCTGCAGCTTTGAGTGCACGTGAACCCACCCTCCAGGAATGACGTCCTGCGCTCATTGCAGATACAGCAACAGCGATGGCTTCATTAAAGCGCGTCGCTGGTCTTGCTGCTTACAGCTCTTCACAACAGCCTAGGGGCTGCAAGGCTGTGGCTCCAAGGGGCTGTGGCTGCAGCGGGTCTCATCCTGTGACTGCAAGTACTGCTGCCAGGACCTCCTGTCCTTCTGGAACTGGGGTCTTGCTCCTGGGAGTGTCTCTTGAGGATCTCACTGCTGAGGTCTCATTCTTGGCCTGAGGTCTGGCTTCTGGAGGTCTCATTCCTCAACTGGGGGTTGCTTGTAGGCTAGAGGTCTCACTCCTGATGTCTTGCTCCTGGGCCAGGAGTCTTGCTCCTGGGAGGTCCACTCCTGGGAATCTAACTCCCTCGGTTCTCACTGCTAAAGTCTTGTTCCTGGACTGGGGGTCTTGCTCCTAGACCAGGGGGTCTTATCCATGGGAATCTCCCTTCTGGGCCTTGGCCCTCCTGTGCACTGGCCTATAGGGTTAAAGCTCAGAGACCTGTTGTCACCTTCTGAAGGGCCCAGGATCAGGCTATGCCGGGGTGCCAGGCTCAGTGGCAGGAAGACAAATATAACAGGTTGGGGGCTATACCCGAGGGGCTTGAAGAGGGGTTTGGAGTCCTGCCCATGCTGACTTAGGAGTAACAAGGTAGGTCTGGGGGGCTGGGGCAGGGTACTAAGGTCCTGGGTAGGGCTGGTGGCCTGGGTGATGGCTCAGGTATGCCGCTGCCCAGAGCTGGATGCCAGCAGTGCTGACAGAGGACAGCTGAGCAAGGGCAGCTCTGCCCCCAGGGCCAGTGGGTCCCCAGGGAGGAAGGGGCAGGGGCCTGTGGGGCCTGTGGATCCCCAGGCTGTGGGGAGCGGTCCTGATGCACCCTGAGTTACAGGGGCTGGTGGCTCCCCAGGGGAGGCAGGGAGGAGGCTGGTGCACCCTGAGGTGAAGGGGCCTGGATGTTTGGGTGCCAGAGCAGGGTGGCCTGGTTGAGTCCCTGCCCTCCCCCAAGCCCTTTTGGCATTCCCCACTGAGGGTTTGAAAGGAGTTCAGAGAGGCCAGGGAAGGGGCAGAGGAAGGCAGCTTGTTCCTGCTCTGGGCCCAGGAGGGGCTTGGAGGTGCTCAGGGAGCTGCCCCAGACCTTGGTCTGACTCTTCCCTTCCCCTCCAGGCCAGCTCCCCTCTGACAGCCAGCTGCCCTACTGACCTGCTGCATCCCTCCCTGCCGCAAGCTCACCCCCAGCCCCTGGGTAAGCCCGGGCTCTGAGCCCACCTCCCCAGCACCCCTGCACCCCCCCCTACAGAATGACTCCAGGGGCCCTCACAGCTGAGGGATGGTAGAGGGAGCTGAAGGGCAAATGAGAATTCCCCAGGAGGGGTCGAGTGGGGGGCAACTTGAACAAAGGCCCCTCTCCTTCCCCCACACGTGATAGGAGGTAGGAGTGGGCACAGATGAAGCTGAGGGTTTGCAGGGAGAGCCGAGTAGGGGAGTCTGGACGGTTGGGGTGCAGTTGGGCTGGGGGTGGGTTGGTGGCGGCCACACTAACATCCAATGGCCAAGAGCAGGGTGGAGAGGTGGGTGGACTTTCAGCGGAGTGAGTGCCCCGTTCTGCATGTGGGCTTAGAATACCACCTTCCACGAAAAGCAGTGAGGGCTCCAGGCTTGGAATCCTGGGTCGGCCTGGTCCCTGCAGTAGGCCCAAAAATAGTTCCCAAGAGACCCCCCTGGCAGTTGTGGATGTGATTCATTTAAAGAGCCTTACAGAAGGTGGTGCAGCAGCTAGACGCTCAGCTGGTGGTTCAAACCCACCAGCAGTTGTCCATAAAGACTGTTGTTGTGTTTGTCATCGAGTCAGATGTGACTCAGAGCGACCCCTCCCTGGGTTTCTGAGGCGGTATCACTACGGAAGTAGATTGCCCAACCTTCCTTCCGAGGAGTGGCTGGTGGGTTTGAACCGCCAGCCTTCTGGTTAGCAGTCAAGTGCTTTAGCCACTATGCTACCAGAGCTCCCACCATACCTTGGAAATCCTCTAGGGCAGTTCCGCTCTGTCCTCTAGGGGCGCTGTGGGTCGGAATGGACTCTACCGCTGTGGGTTTGGTTTGGCTTGGTGAGATGTATTTAAGACAAAGACTTTTAGATGAGGTGATCCTGGATCATCCAAGAACAACTTTCCTTTCATGAGACAGGAGAGGAGAAGGCACAGACCGGGGGAGAAGGCCATGTGAGGACAGGCCGGAGATGGAGTGGTGCTACAGCAAACCCCAGAGCACCTGGGCCTCTGGAGGACTGAAGAGGCAGGAGCAGGTCCTTCCCGAGAGCCTTCGAAGAGAGCAGCCCCTGCTGACACTCCATTTCCTACTCTGGCCTCCTGAACCCTGAGTCTTAACTGTTGTGTCAGCCACCCAGCATGCGGTCATCTGTCATACAGCCCAGGAAACTCACCAAGGCTGGACCCCAGATCCACCCCTCCTGCAGCCAAGGATGGGACAATCTGAGCCCAGCAAGGAAAATAGCTCCGTGGATGAAAGCCCCCTGAGTAAGCTGAAGCCTGTACGTTCGTGATACAACAAACAGACTGATCCCTTTGCCAGGAGGCCAATGCTAGAGAACTGATCACTGACAAGGAGGACTCAGCATGTGTCCTGCCTGCCCTGGGCAATCCCCCAGAGACGTCTCTTCTGGAAGAGCTCCTGCGAGCGAGCGAGCGAGGGATGCGGGAGCGAGGGATGCGGGAGCGAGGGATGCGGGAGCGAGGGATGCGGGAGCGAGGGATGTGGGAGCGAGGGAGCTGGAGCACCTCCACCATTCAGCAGCCCTGGTGAGCACCTGTGCCTGCTAATGCCGAGGAGAGACAGGCAGTACATGCCTCTCCCAGGAGCACACCTCCCTCCAAAACAAGATCTGGTCTCATTTAGCGTCTATGTGCATGGGTTGATTGTGGATCCAAATAAAATCAAATCTTTGACAATTTCAATCTTTTCTCTATTTATCTTGATGCTGCTTATTGGTCCAGTGGGAGGATTTTTGTTTTCTTTATGTTCAGTGTAATCCACCCCTGCTGCCACACACGAAGGCTGTAGTCTTTGATCTTCATCAGTAAGTGCTTCATGTCATCCTCACTTTCAGCAAGAAAAGTTGTGTCGTCTGCATATCGCAGGTTGTTAATGAGTCTTCCTCAAATCCTGATGCTGTGTTCTTCTGTAGTCCAGCTTCTCAGATTATCAACACCCATGAAAGCAGCACTCAAGAAATCAGATGTTGTATTGCACTGGGCAAATTTGCTGTGAAACACCTCTTTAAAGTGTTGAAGAGCAAAGATGTCACTTTGAATATTAAGATCTGCCTGACTCAAGCCATGGTATTTTCAATTGCTTCATATGCATGTGAAAGCTGAACAGTGAATAAGAAAGGCAGAGAATAATCGATGCCTTTGGATTGTGGTGTTGGTGAAGAATCCTGAAAATACCATGGACCGCCAAAAGAACAAACAAATGTGTCCTGGAAGAAGTGCAGCCAGAATGTTCCTTGGAAGCGAGACTTTGTCTCACCCACTTTGGCCATGTTGTCAGAAGGAACCAGTCCCTGGAGAAGGATGTCATGCTTGGTGAAGCGGAAGGTGAGCGCAAAAAGGGAAGACCCTCAAGAGATGGATTGACACGGTGGATGCTATGATGGGCTCAAGCACAGCAAGTATTGTGAGGATGGGCAGTGTTTCTGTTTTACACAGGGAAGCTATGAATTGGCATCCACTCGATGACACCTAACAACAACAACAACATACACTGTGTATTTAGCAGGAAATGCAGAGGAAACTTAATTCACACCGTGGGACTCCTGAAGCTATTGGGAGCTGTCAAGATTAACCCTGTGCAATGAACAAAATCCCAACTAAAGGGGGTCCTCTGAGGCCCAGGACCCATTTTCTTCAAAAACAAGCTGCAGAGGAAGAAAGGGATGAAGGAAGCCTGGAGCTGGCAGACTTGGACCACATTCAGGGAGGCGCACCTCACAGCCTCACAGAGTAAGGGGTGACTGGCAGTTAGCTAGATGGGGGCAGCTCTGTGGGGGCTGAGCCTGGGGGCACGGGGGGGGCGCTGGTGGGCTCCAGCGGGGGTACAATCCTGGTATAGCAGTTGATCTGAGATCTGGGGTATAGTGTCTTCTATAGATGAGGTCTTTGGTTATCAAGTTTTTGAAAGGAGACAGAGCACCCAAGACTGGGTGACTCTTTTGAGAGTGGGAGGCGACTGGGAGGAGTTGGTAACCCCGACTCAGATCCTGGGCTGATTCACTGAATAGAGGGGTGCAGAATTCACCTCTTGTCCCCTCTGCCTGGAGCCACCCCTGCTGCCACACACAGCCCAACAGAAGGAGGGGACAGAGACCCCCAAGGATACTTCAAGGTCTTTATTGCTGCTGGCCACAGTGGCTGTGCCTGGGGTGCCGACCGCAGGAGGGTATGAAGGTCCCTCTGGAAAGCCCAGTTAAGGTCCTGACAGTGCTGGGGCTGGACTGGGCCAGTCACCCCCACAGGCTGGCAAGTCACCAGTTCAGGACTCCAGGGCAGTACTTGTCAATGAGCCCCTGGTAGTAGGGCCGCAGCTTGTCCACATCAGGCAGGTCTGGGCACTTGGTGTACAGGTCAAACTTGCTGTGGGAGAGGAGCAGTGAGGTCGGAGGGCCCAGGGCCCGCCTCCCTTCTCTACCCTCCCCTGTCTGCCCCCTCACTCGCACCCCCACCCCAAGGGACCCTTTCCAGTCCCCCTCCCCCACATGGTCATACTTGAACTCCTGCACCCAGGGCAGCATGGCCAGGTCCTTCTCACTGCACAGCTGCTGGTAGTCACCACCCGTGTGCCATGGGTAAAAGGAGTGGAACCGGATCATGTAGAAGGCCTGCAGGGGTACACCCAGCATGCTGTCTGCTCAAGGTGGTGGGGGCAGCAGTGGGACTCAGTGGGGCTGGGCCAGACCGGGTGGGGATGGAACTGGGTAGGGCTGGGCTGGGCTGGGCTGGGCTGGGCTAGACTGAGACGGGCCGGGCTAGGCTGGACTGTGCTGGACTGAGTTGGGCTAAACTGGGCTGGACTGGACTGGGCCGGGCTGGACTAAGTTGGACTGGGCTGGGCTGAGTTGGGCTGGATTCAGCTGGCCTGGACTGAGCTGGGCTGAGCTGGGCTGGGCTGGGCTAGGCTGGACTGAGCTGGACTGGGCTGGACTGAGCTGGACTGGGCTTGGCTGAGTTGGGCTGGACTGAGCTGGGCTGGACTGAGCTGGGCTGGGCTGGGCTTGGCTGAGTTGGGCTGGACTGAGTTGGGCTGAGCTGGGTTGAGCTGGACTGAGCTAGACTGAGCTGGGCTGGGCTGGGCTGGGCTGGGCTGGGTTGGGCTCCGGCTCGGATGGCCCCTACCTCCGGGGGGAGGGAGACTTTGTTGAACTTCATCATCTGGTACATGTACTCTGAGGGAAAGAGGGTGTCAATTGCCAGGCCCCAGCCTGAGGAGCTGAGGAGCGGTGCCCCTAACCTCTCCCCCTCCTGCCATCCTCACCGTCGTGGCCCCAGGACATGAGGACATTCTCCAGACCGCAGTGGGGCTGGTACATACCGAGCTCTGTGCTGCAGTGAGAGACTAGGGTCAGGAGCCAGGGGCACAGGAGTCCCTGGGGAGGGAGGGGTAGAGGTGGGGGGGCACCTGTATTGAGGGTCCTGGAGGTCAGGGTTGTCCTGGAAAGTGGAGTCGCAGAAAACCACAGAGGACTGGGGATGGCAGCCGACGGGGAAGGTGTCACCAACGACTGCCCACTGGGGACAGGCAGCATGGTGGGCACAGGCCTGGCTGTCCCAAGCCCAGCCAGGCCCCCCATCCAGGTCCCAGCCCTCACCTGGGGCTCCCCTGCCAGGGCCAGCACCTTCCCCAGGTCATGAAGCAGCCCAACCAGGTGAAACCAGTCTGGGAGGAGACAGACAGGGTAGGGCTCAGAGGGCAGTTGAGGCTTGGCTCCCCATCCCCTGCCCTGGTGGTAGCGGGGTATACCCTTGTCGGGGTGGGCCCTCCGGATGCCCTCTGCGGTCTGGAAGGCATGGAAGGAGTTGGGGAAGTCCACATCCGGGTCTGACTCATCTACCAGCTGGTCTAGCATGTTCACTGCCTCTAGGATGGTCATCTTCTTATACGTGAATTTCCCAAACTGGGCATGCTGGGCCGGAGAGGGGTGTCAGCTGGGCTGTAGGCAAGGCCCACCCGCGGGACCGCTGCCCAGCCGACCCCATTCAGAGAGTAGGGGTACTCTACTAGCATACCTTCGCCCTGACAAAGTCCACCGTCTGATGCGTGTGCATGAGCTTGTAGGTGGCAAAGACACGGTCCAGGAGGGGGCCAGACTGCAAAGCCATGGGTCAGCCCGGCTGCTTGGCTCCCAGAACCCTCACACCTAGGGCCCCACTGTCTCCCAATCTGGGCCCCGCAATGTGTGAGTGGGAGTGCCCCCAGGACCCAATGAATGGAGGGGAGGGGCTTCCCAGTGGCACCCCCTGGAGTTGTTCAGGGTGATCTGCCTGAGGGGGGGTGTGGGGGTGGCCGCCTGGGGTGGCTCACAGTATAGTTTCGGAAGCTGCTCTTGTCCTGGACTGGCTCTGGGTCCACATCAGGTCTGTAGACCAGGGAAGGGTCTGGGCCCTAGGGAGGGAGTTAACCCAGTTCACCCTCATACCAAGCCCATGAGGAAACGAGGGCATCCCCAGGGAGCCCTGATAAGCAGCCTGAGGCCCCAGGATTTGGCGGAGCACTGCTCACAGCCACCACCCACTAAGGCCCTCCGGGCTGAATCCTCTCTCCCCCACCCCCACGTCCTTATCTCTCCTCAGTGTCCTTATCTCCTGCTTGGAAGGATGCACTAGTCTGGGGAGATGCTGAGCCCCAGCCCCCAGGCCAGGCGCCTGCAGCTCAGGAAATCACAGCTGCCTGTGGAGAAGGCTGGGTCCTAGGGACCCTGGGGTTGGGTGCCGCTGACCCTTGCCCCAGCTAGACCAACAAAGGCGGGCCGGAGTCCTTTGACTGGCTGGATGGAATGGGACTGGCGGTAGGCAGCTGGGTGGGGACAGGGTGCTGCCCGCCACCTGAAGGATGGGTTGCCCAGAGTACTCACCACAGCCACCTTCATTCTGAGAGGAACCAGGGCACGAGTGGGCAAGAGCCCCCAGGCCGGGGGGCCTATATATGCTAATAGGTTACATAAGTGACCCGACACCACCCAGCCCCTTGGCCTTGGCCCTCGGTAATGAGTGACCATGCGACCTCCCGCCTGGTCTCAGCAAGTTAATGTGTCAGCTGAGGGTAATCCCCAGCAGCCTCAGTCCCTTGACTGACCCCGGGCTCCACCCTCCCTGAGCAACTGGCCTGGGGAAGCTTGTCCCATGCGTTCTGCAGCCGGCACTGAGCCCCTGCCCACCCCACTGGCCGTCCGTGTTTGAACTCCTACACCCGGGACAGCATGACCAGGTCCTACCTGAAGTCTCCCCTCCCCAGACCACAAAGGTCACCATGTGGGGTGATGGGTTGCTCTGCAGGGCCCTGCAGAGCTCTGACTTGGGGGCTTCCTCGGAGAGAAACATCCTGGTGGTGGTGGCGTGATCTGGCTCCTGCAGCAGCTGCACTGGGAAGAGATGATGAGGGGACCCCAGCTGCTCCATTCCAAATGGCTCCAGCTCCCACAGGTTCCCTCCCTGATGGCCACGGCTATAACTTGATGGCCCATATCGGCCTCCCCACCTGAAAGTCGGCTCAGTCCCAGGAGGGCAGGGAATGCTGCAGGCACATCCTGGTGTGTCTCCCCACTGCCTCAGGTGCTCTGCAAATATCTGTTGGAAGGATGGGGATGGGAACCCCAGGGAGAACTACAGTCATCTCAGAACACAGGGAGGGCTTGGGTGGGAGCAGGGGATCATGGCCAGAATCCGGGGATGTCTTCGAGGTTGGGTGGACAGGATTTGAATTGAGGGTATGAGCTGCGGGCCAGGCAGGTTCTGGAGGGGCCTTGTGGGAGCATCAGGTAGGCAGCCAGCACACAGTCTGGGTGTCAGCGGGTGGCCATGAGCTGCCCTGGGTGTGGGCCCAGTGGAGTCATGATGCTGTGACCTCAGTCAATGCACAGTGATGCTGCGAAGGTGACCACTGAGGCTCATCTAGGGCAGGATCCCTCCCAGGCGTGGAGGATGCAAGCTTACCACAAGGAGGGTGTTACCTGTGTGTGTGCACATATGTGTGCACACGTACGGGTGCATTTTGTGCATGTGTGCATGTGCCTGCACATGTGTGTACATGTGCATGTGTAGGTGGGAGGCATTCCTGGAAAAGGGAACAGTGTGTGCTGAGGGACAGACTAGACACAGGCCATGGGGCACTGGGCCCTCCCAGAAGAGGATGCGAGGCTGGACTTTACTCAGAGACCTGGGGAGCCCGGGAGGGTCTTGGCAGGGCTGAGCTGTGGACTTGCCCCAATTTACACCCTGCTCCTCCCGGATCCGTCCTCTCCCTCCCCGTCCACCACCTGTCCACACTGCCATGCTGGGGCAGGCTGTGTGTCTCCTCCCCTCGACTCCCAACCTCTACAGCACGAGTCCCTTCCCACCTCTTCCGACACCCTTCAGTGGCCACAGCACATGTGGCTCTGAGGCTTGGTCCCTGGCCTCTTCAGCCCAGACTCAGATGGGCTCCAGCATCTCACAGCTGCTTTTGGCTGCCAGACTACCCCAGCCACATGCCCCATGGGTTCAAGCCTTGGGGCTCTGGACTCCTTCCTCTGGTAAATCCCTGCTGTTCATCCAGCCCTACCTAGACCACTGCTTCCTCCAGGCAATCTTCCTTGATTGCTTTACCATGCTCCCACATCACAGCCCTGAGCACCCTCTGCTGCAATTCCTAGTCAGTGGCAGGTCCTGCTGGGCTCGAACGTGAGTCTCTGACCTCTCTCCGGCGGGGGTGAGAGTAGTGCCCATCTCACAAGGGCCTGTGCAGATGCAGCCTGGGTTCTCTGGGTAGTGTGGGGTGTCATCAGGGCAGACACAACACAAGGACTGTACACAGGCTGGCTGCGCCTGTTGTTCTAATTTGAGGCCCTTCTCTCCAGCCTTGGCAGGGATCAGAGGCGCAAACCTGTCCACGGCCCTGCTGTCCCCCTGCTGCCCCACTGAATCTCAAGGACCAGGGCCTGTGTTGTTTGCTCAGCCCCACTCTTGTTCAGCCACCTCAGCCCCCTATGGTGCTGGGAGATTTTTTATTCACTTTTTGGGGTGGTCCCCATCCTGGCCCAGTCTCACTCTGGGGACTGGGGAAGGCAGAGGCACAGTGAGGGAGGGGTCTCTGGGTGGAGGTGAAAGGGGGCCGCCAGATGAGTCACTGCCACCCTTACCAATGAGACCAAGCAGGAATGCCCCTGAGCCCTCGTTACCCTCACTAAGCCTCTACAGGAGAGGTGCACTGGAGCCCCTGGCTCTGCTCACCCTTTGGCCCAGGATGGCCACAATGGTTTCTGAGCCCCTGCCTGCCCCCGACTCCCACCCCCGCACCTGGACCATAGTGGCCCCCAAGTGGTCCACTCCTCTGCCCTTCAGCTCTTCCTGGAGGATGACATGGGAGAAGTGGGAAGCTGGAACTCCGGGAAGGATTTGCAAAGAAGGGTTTAAGAGCCAACAGCGGATCCCGGGGATGGAGGGACTGCATCTAGGCCACCCCTTTCTCCCCAGCCCTGGGTGTTCAGGACCCTGGTTTTTGTTACATCTGCCAAGATCTCACTCCTCCAAGGTACAGGGAGGGGAGCTCGCAGGTGCTGGGTCCCCCTGGCCCTCTGGGGGTGCACATGTGCCAGTGTGCAGGTCCTGGGGCAAGGCGTGCCTGGTGTCTGCACACACTTGGGTTTACAGTCCAGTGCCACGGTCAAGTGTACAGGAGGCTGGGGTGTGGGCGGATTCCTCTGGAGTCTGCCTCCCTTTCGGGGATCTGTAGGGGCTCTGTGGCGGGTTGCAGCATCGTGTGGGGTGGGCAGGCAGGGTGTGGCCAGCACAGCTCAGCCATAGCTGTGGGGGCTCCTGGGGTCTACCGGGACCAAGTCCCGCTGGCCAGCCTGCCCCACAAGCTGCCACAGGCGGTGGCTGAGGTTCTCCACCTGGCAGGTCCCCAGCATGCAGCCCACTCTCAGGAGCCGGGCTCCGGCTCTGCGGGGGCCTGGGTGGCGGCGGCCTGAGGGGCGGCGGTCTGTGGGATGGCCACTGGGGTGCTGCAGAGGTTGGCCCATGGCAGGGTCCAGGCTGGCGCCCTTCGGTGACTGGAGGGCCAGGTGAAGCTTCTCCACCACAGGCTGGGGGGTGGGGTGCCGGTGATGTGGGCCGCTGGAGGGGATCCGGGCCAGGGGTTCCCTACACAGAGTGGGAGTAAACAGTATGGTTCAGCCTTTCAGGTAGCCCAAACCTATCCACTTTCTCTTCCACGCAGGCCTGGGATATTGCCAGGGGAAGCCCGTGTTCCCCACCCACATCCAACCAGGGACAATGCCAGGGGAAGCCCACGGCCCCCCACACCCAGCCTGGGATCCTGCCAGGGGAAGCCCACGGTCTCCTTGGGGCTCAGGGCCTGGGTCCTGAGTGCTCAGCTGTCTCAGTGACCCAGACCACATGCCCCATTAACCTCTTCAGGGGAAAGGCACTTCTGGCCTCTGTGGGTGACTATGCTCAGGACTTGGGATGATGTCCCTGGTACCATCCCTTGGGGTGGTGGAAGCTAGGCAGGCCTGGGGTCCCCCCAGCCTCCCCTCCCCCAGTACACCCCTCGTTGAGAAGGGCAAGGGCCCTACCCAGCGAGCAAGGAGAGCAGGCAGCTCTGGTGTCACTGAGGCCTAGGGCTGCGCCCTTGGTAGAGGGTTTCCCCAGGTGCCCCTGCCCCCTGCGGCGACAGGGCCGGGGCTGGTCCAAGCCGCACTCACCTGGGTCGGGCGGGGCGCGGGCGCCCCCCCAGGCCGCGGGTCAGCGCGCCAGGCAGCTGCAGGTGCAGGAGGCTGATGCAACCGAAGGTGAGGGCCAGGAGCCGAGCCATGGTGGGTGGTGCCGGACGGGCAGAGGGGGCGGGCGCGGGGCACTGGACCCAGCCGAGCGCAGCCCTTATGCTGCTGTACCTGGGGAACCCTCCGCGGTCGGGGTGCCGGCTGGTGGAGCGCAGGGTGGGTCTTGCGGTCCCAGGGTCCTGTCCGTGAACCAGGCTGGGCGGAACCGAAGCCCTTCGGTGTGTCCCGGGGCGCGGAGAGGGACCCCGGGTCGGGGTCACTCGGCCAGTGGGCGGCCGGGGGTCTCGCGGGCGACGGTCCTCAGGCCTCCGGAGCTAAGTAGCCCTCTCCAGAAGGAGGCGGAGCCGGGCTCCCGACTGGGCGGGGCGTCCCCCTCCCCCCCACCCCCCGGGGATGGAGCTCTGGGCTAGGACCCGACGCCCCCACAGCCTGCTCCTCAAGTGGTACAGGCAGACACCCCTTCCCGGGGGAGCTCGGCCCTTCCCGGAGTCTGGCCAGGGCGCGGAGATGCGAGGGGATGGAACTGGGCTCTGAGCCTGCCACTCCATTCCCTGCGGTTCTTAGGTGCCGTCCAGTGGGCTGGGGCGCACACCGACCCTATGTCTCCAGAAGGAAACACTGCCCGGTCCTGCGCCATCGTTAGGGTCCTTGCTATATAGTCCATTCCGTGAGAGGCAACTGTCAGACCCCTCCTCAGCTTGCATAGCGGCTGTATTCTGAAAATCCCCACCTTTCCTCCCGTTTCCAAAGTATCCAGCGCATTTTGTAAGACATTCAAGTAGAAGGTGAGCAACGTTGTTCACGGCCCTGCTGTGGCTTCCTGCGTGTGTGTGCGTGTGTGACACTCACAAACCATGTATAAATCCAGAGACCCCCGTCCTCTAGGCTGGGCCTCTCCCACAGGTGGACGTGCTGTTAGCTACTTCGTGGAGCCTCTGTGAGTAGGCAGTTGGACAGCCCCCATTCTTTTCTCCAGCAAGACCCCCACTGTCTGCACTACCAGTACTGTTGTCTGTGTGCAAAACAGGGGTCCATCTACAGAACCCCCTTCTGGGGGTCTGAGTGGAGGCTGAGCACACGTCTTCTGTAACCACAGTGTTCCCCACAAAGCCTGGGCCAACTCACCCCCCACCAACAGTGCACTTGGCATTGTGGGTTCTGTGCTTTGTCAACCTGCAAGGTGACCGTGACCTTGTCCCCCCTTAATAGATAGCTGAGTATCTCAGCCTCTCTCTGTCTCCTTCTGTACCCTCTTCGGTCTCAGTCTGTCCCTCTGATGACCTGGGTGGGCTCGGGGTGACCTGGTCACTGCTAGTTCCCCCCTGCTTTCCTCCCGCAGGGCACATCTGTAAACATTTGCCGGGTGAATGAGTCAACGAGGCTGGGACATGTGCACTGAAGAGCTCTCCTCACCTCCTGGGACGGTGGGCAGTCATGGACATGTCCCGGGTTTCTGTTTCCTTCTGGTCATCAGTGCAGCGGGGGGGGGGGGGGGGGGGGGGAAGGAATGAAAGAAAGATGGGCCTGGCAGTCAGAAAGAAGCATGTGGCAGGGGGACAGCTTCATGGAGGCTGAGGAGGGGGTCAGGGAGACACTGAGCTCAAGCCACTGCTGGCTGGGCAGCACAGGAAGGCAGATGGAGTGAGCCACCAGTGCGGGTGGGGAGCTGGGCATCCCAAAGAGGCTGAGTTTCCCATGGGACTTGCAGCCAGAAGGGTCTGGTTGCCCCTCAGCCTCATGGGGACACAGAGAGGGCAGTCCTGGGACACAGCCTGGGGGTGCCCAGAGATGGCAGGGCTCAGAGGTAAGGGGTGTGGTCAGCATCACCCCCAGAGAGTGTCCCGAGAGGCCAGAGCCTGGTCTGCCAGCACCAGTGGGACAGGTAAGGGAAGGGTGGGCAGGGGACATTGCAGGCCTAGCAATTCTGCTGCAGCCTCCCTTTCCCCATACCCCACACCTCCCCTCGGTCTACTGCTACGAGCTCTGACTGTCTACTGCACAGATGTGGCTGTATTCTTCTCCCCTCCCAGGAGAAATGGAGGCATTGGTGGCCCGGTGGTGGGATCCTTGCCTTCGATGCCAGAGACCCTGGGCCAGATCCTGGCCAGGGTGCCTCATGAGCAGCCGTCACCTGTCAGTGGAAGCTTGCATGTTGCCACAATGAACAGGTTTCAGCAGAGCTTCCAGACTTAAGACAGACAAGCAAGAAAGGCCTGATGACCTACTCCGAAGACCCGCCCTGTGGACCACAGCAGTCTGACTCAGGTCTGAGCACAGAGCGGAGCAGGACTGGGCAGCGTTCTGCTGCACTCTGCACGGGGCTGCCGTGAGTCGGGCCAACCTCACAGCCTCTGACAACAACAAGCAATGAAGACACGAATGTTCTCATCCTCTGATCTGGGACAGTGAAGGTAAGCCTGTGGTCATGCATCTCCTATGTTTTCCTTCAGATCCCAGGCAGACAGGCCAGCACTGCCTTGGTGTCTCACAGCTTGTGTCCTCATGCCCTTTGTGCCTGCTGACTGGACTAGAGATCCCTCTGGGTCCACAGTGTAGTGAGTTACTTTCATATGGCCCTTCTAGCCATGACCTTTATAACTCTCACAAAATGATTGGGTGGTACTATGCAAGTAAGTTGCTTGTTGCTCCACCAAGAGGATTGGACAGCCTGCTAATAATGCAAATAAGGTGCATGGGACACTTGTGGGTGTGGACTAAACAAATAAGATGTACAGAACCCTAACGAGAGAACTGGTCAGTCTTGCCATCCGTCAGGCTTAAAGGGAGCCAATCCCAGAAGCAGAGAGGGGACCTCACTACTGTCAAAAAGAAGAGCCAGGAGTGCAGCATGTCCTTGGGACCTGGGGTCCCTGCACTGAGAACCCCCTAAATCCAAGAGACAGGCAGAGAGCTGTAACATCAGAGACTCTGAGAAGTGACAGTGGCAGAACCAGCAGAGCAGCATGAGGTGAGGCAGTGGCTTCCTGGCCCATGGAGACAGGGAGCTACAGTGGGCATGCCCACCCACTCAGAGCTAAGCACCTTCAGGCAGGAGGCTTGCTGGTGGAGTGGGGTGCCTTCTGGCACTTGTCAGAGGAGTTAAAAGCTTTGTAACACTTGGCCAAGTGGGGCAAAGGCCAGGCCTAGGGCTGAGCGGCCAAGAGATACGCCTGCCTGTGGGCATGGCTAAGAAGGTATCCTGATCAAAGAACTGTCTCCTGAGCGCTCTGTGATCCTGAATTGTAACTTGTTACTTCCCTAATAAAACCCATAACCGTAAGTACGGTCTGTGAGTTCTGTGTGACCACTGCTATGAATTATCAAATCCAGCAGAGAAGGAAGGAGCTCTAGTAGCGGAGTGCCTAAGGCACTTGACTGCTAACCAGAAGGCTGGTGGTTCAAACCCACCAGCCACTCCTCGGAAGGAAGGTTGGAGAATCTACTTCTGTAGTGATTCTGCCTCGGAAATCCAAGAAGGGGTCGCTATGAGTCGGGTCTGACTTGATGGCACATAACAATAACAACAGCAGAGAAGGAGAGAATGCTGTTGGAGGGATGGTTGGTGTCAGAATTGGTAAAAAGGTTGGAAGGTCGAGGCACATCTGACCTCCACCTCCTCAGAAACAGCCTCGGCTTAATGATGACCTTGGCTCTGTGTCCTCCCCTTTGTGAAACCAAGTCTAATGGCCACACAGCATTTTCACAAGGTCCCACAGCCCCCTGCATGACAGCTGCTCTGGGTGTGAAAGAAGGCCTGCAGGCAGTGTCTGGCTTCATTCGTCTTCAGAGAGAGGAGTGAGGGGTTGGCCAGCCAGAGCCCACTTACCTCCGGAAGCTGGCAGAGGACCCTGGGTGAGCCGAGAGTGGGCCATAGGAGGGCTGATGACTGGAGTACTTTAAGAGAAGTTTGTGCATGGACAGTTGGCAGACAGGTTGAGGGAGGTCTTGCATGCTTATGTTTTCCAGTGGAAGAGACTGAGTTGGCCATGGGTGAAAGGGTCCCATGGAGAAGGAGCGACTGAGTTGGGGCAGGAGGCAAGGATGCTGAGCAGTATAGGGTAGGGTAGGAAGCAGGGGGAGGGAAGGGGAAGGCTGGGGAGGGTGAGACAGGTCCTGCAGTAACAGGGGCAGGGGTGAGGAGAGGAGGTGGTTGGACATGAAGTTTCTGTGAGGGAGGGGTCAAACTCAGGGTGTGAGGAGGGCCGGGCAATGGAGGACATCCATCTGAGGCTGGGGTCACAGTGGGCCACTCTGCCCTCTGTGATGGGTGCAGGCCTGGGGGAGATGATGGTCAGGGTTGTGCAGAGCTAGGATTTGCCAGATGGGGACAGAGGAGAACAGTCAGAGTGGTAGGGGGCTTAGGACACTGGCCAGGTGTTGGCCAGGGAGGGTGAGGTGAGTGGGCTGAAAGGAAAGGAGAGCTCAGAGGTCAGAGGAAGCCAAGGGGCTGACCAATGGGCCTGAGGAAGTGTCACTTCCTGCCAGAGGAGAGGCGGCACTGGGAAAGCATGGTCTCCTGCGAAGGACAGGAAGCTTGGGGGCAGGAGGGGGTGCTCAAGGGCTGACATGACAATGCCAGGATAGAGACTCACAGGACTGTGGTCTGGAAGGGACCTCAAGAGAGGAGAGTGGGTCCCTTTAGGCCAAGGACACATGGGGTAGCAGTCCCCAAGGGACTCACTGAAGGGTGTGAGGGTGGGGAGAAGAGGGTGTGGGGTCCATACAATCCCTGGGAGGAGAGCCACCCCTGGGCCCAGGCAATTGTGCCCAAGACCTGCCCTGGGGATGCTGGGTCTACTTGCAGTCTCAATGGTATGGAAATGAGGCAGTGAGAACCTCGGGTGCAGGTGACAGAAAGCAACCCTATGCCAACCAGGAGGAAAAGGTTGTGGCTGGGTGACCTTGGGGCAGAGAGAGGAGCCTGGGGGTTCTCCCCATCAGCTCTCTCGGCTGGCTCCTTCCAGGGGACGGAGGCCTAGGTGCCAGCCGGGTCCCTTCATTCCTCCAACTCACTCTCCTCCTGGAGCCACGCTGCTTTCAAAGCATACCTAGCCCTGTCTCTCCACTGCTCTCCCAGTGTCCTGCCCCTGGCTCCCATTCAGGTGTTGGCCTTTGCTCACCCCTGGGCTACTATGAGGACGTTTTGGCCCAGCCCTGCTCTGGGAGAAGGGGCCCAGGCTGGGCATTCTTTTGGATGTACTTAAACCAAAAACCAAACTCACTGCCATCGAGTCGATGCCGACTCATAGCGACCCCCTTTGGTTTTCCGAGGTGGTAAATCTTGACAGAAGTAGATTGCCCAGTTTTCCTTCCGTGGAGTGGCTGGTGGGTTTGAACCACCATCCTTCTGGTTAGTAGTCATATGCATAGGCCCCGTGTCCTTGGACGTACTTACTGGGTGGTAAAGCATCTCCCACCTACTACGCGCACGCACAATGCAGGTCTCTCAGGCTCACGGCAGGCCCTCCTCTTTTAAAGGACATTTGTCACACATCTCCCCTGATTCACAAGGGGGCTCTGAGGTGGGGCCGGGCCCTTCGCCCTTCTCAGACTGGGAACCCCCGAAGGGCGGAACTTGGGTACTCTCCTCTCCCTTGTTCCCAGGCTGGAAGCCTCCGAGGCAACGCCCCGGGTCCCCTGTCTGTCCCCCACTTTGGAAGCCAGGTGGGCAGGGCCAGGGTCCTCCAGCCTCTGCCAGATCCCCAGTGTGGGAAGAGAGAGCCTGTAAGCCACCAAGGGCGGAGCCTGTGTGTGGGCCCGACTGCGAGACCGGCGCTGACCCTGCCCCGCGGCCCACCCGGCCAGCAGCTGACCCGGCCGAGCCGCCGTCCCTGTCACCCACTCGCGGGGCGGAGCACCGCTCTCGGGCACAGTCCCCGCGCCGGCTGGACCAGTGGGGGCGCGCCGCTTCCGGTCACGCCCACAAAGAGGGCGGAGCGCTGGTGCGCAGGCGCACCGCGCTCCCGGGCGGGCCGGCTGGCTGGGAAGATGGCGGCGGGAGTCCTGGCCGCCGCCGCCGGTGAGGCGGAGCGGATCCGGGGTGTCCGGGGTGCTCCGGCCAGGGCTGGGGCCGGGCCATGAGCGCGCTGCCCTCGCATACCCGAGCCGCGGAGCCCGCCCGCGTCCCTCGCAATGGCCCGGCTCGCGGACTACTTCGTGCTGGTGGCGTTCGGGCCGCACCCGCGCGGTGAGTGCCGGCCGCGGGCTGCGGCTGTCGGCGGCGCGGGGGCGTCACGGGGCGCTCCGGGCCCTTGCGCGCCGGGGTCGAGGAGGGGGGCGCTCCTCCGGGATGGGCGCGGGGCGACGTGACAGGACGGCACGGCGTCGGCCGGGGGGGTGGGAGGGCCCCGGCTGGGTCAGCCCCTGAGTCCCAGTCGGGTGGGCCGGACTCTCCGCCTTGGCGGGCTGCCGGGCGGCTCTGCCTCCAGGAGCGCGGGTCACTCGCCTGCAAGCCCCTCTTCTGACCCCTAGGGCTTCGGATCTGCGGCGTCGAAGCCTCAAGTGCAGGATGTCTTAGTTTTTCCAGGTCCGCTCCCAGGGGGCTGGGTGGGCTGTAGGAGAGGGTGGGTTCGGGGGCTCTTTCCTGTGGGCGCTGGCGCTGGAGCTGGAGTACTTTGGAAGGAGTCGGCAGGAGGAGAGAGGAGCATATCTGGCAGACGGCCTGGGCGCCCAGCCCCGGGTGGGGGTCTGGCAGGTGACTGGGGCTGGTGCCCGGGAGGTCCGGGCTCAGCGCCGGTGTCTGAGGGCCCTTCAGTCCAGGGGGTGGGAGATACCAAGAGCCAGCCGCGACATCAGCAGCAACCACCGAGACGTGGCATTGGCGTCGAGCGTGCCAGGCCCGGCACACGGCTCTCCGAGCATGATCCCAGCGCTTCCCTGATGCTGCGGCTGCCGGGAGGGGCAGAATCTTTGCCCGGGCTCAGCTCACACGGGGGGCTGGGATCCGCCCCGGCTGGTGGACTCACCCCTCGGCTCTGCCCCTGCACCCAATGTCTACCTGCTGAAACACACCATCTTGGGAGTGCACTCCCAGAGTCCTGCTCGGGGGGCCCCCATCACTCTCCTGCTCTGTGCACTTTCCCCCACAATGTTCTCGGAATGTCTGTCCCCGGAGTGTAAGTTCCCACAGGGGGGGACCCCTGCCCAGCACACACAGGGGGCTTGCCCTTGGCCCCAGAGGAGCACTGTTGGTGCCCAGCCCAGGTGGGGCACAGTGAGGAGGCTCTGCTGCCTGGGCCAGAGGGTCCAGGGGAGGCCAAGGGGTGCAGCCAGTGGGGGAGGGAGGGGGGCTTGGCCTAGGTGCCAGGGCAGCAGGGGTGGGTGTGCTCATAGCAGGCGATGCTGAGGGGGCCCAGTGGAGATGCTTGGTGTGGAGGGTTAAGGAAGGACAGGCAGTTCGTGATATTGCACTTGGAGCACCCCTGCATGTGAGGTCCCAGAGTAGGACAGTAGCGGGCTGGAGCCAGCAGGTGGGAAGGAATGATCTCCAAACAGTCCACAGCAATGGGGGCTGCAGAGCCCCTTCCCAGCACGCTCCAGGGTTGCAGTTGATGTCTTGCTACCCGGCACCCAGCCTCCTGGCATCCCTGGGAGGGATGGGCTGAAGGCAGGGACAGGTGGCTGGGTCCAGAAGGCACTAGAAGCAAAGGAGCATAGGTGGTCCGTGCTTTGCCACGTGTCTGCTCTCTGAACTTCAGTTTCCCTGTCTGGAGATGAGATGGGCTCTTGAGCTGCATGCCAAAGAGAGAAAACAGGAGAGTCATGGCACCAGGAGACCCTGCAGACACGGTGCTATGTCATGGCTTGATGTGCAGTGCCTCCTGTGGTGGGCAGTCAGCAGTACAAGGACACAGGTGTCCCTTGGTCTTGGGGGCTTGCCACTGGCCTGAATCTGGAGGTCCTGTCCTGTTGGAATTCCACCTGAGTGCATCTCGGCTGCCTGGGTTGAGTCTGGGAGGCATGTGAGGGTCTCTGTGTGCAGGTCACTGCCAGCTGGAGCTGTCTTGTTGAGCCAGGGCAGGTAGCGGCCCCACTTCTCTGTGATGCAGGGCTGGAGGTGCCCTTCCCAAGGCCTCCTGCTCCCTGCTGAGTGGGGTGCGGGCCAGTCCTGCACTTGGCAGATAATGGTCCAGCTCCTCTGGGCCATGGGCCCGGGAACACAGTGGAATCTTCCTGCCTAGGTTGTCTTCATGCACGTATTCAGTGTGCAGTATGTCCCTGAGGATGTCTCAGGAGATCCCCGCTTTGGCTGGGGAGGGAGGCTGAGGGACCCTCTTGGTGCTGACGGGCACCACCTCCCCACCCATCCATTCCGTGCTTTCTGCGATGAGCTGGGCCACATTCCTGGGCCTGTCTCCTGTCCCCACCCATGTGCCCGCCTGCCCGCCCCTGGAGCAGGTTAGGGCTGTTTGGGAAGTCATAGCTGGGTCCCTGCCCCCACCCACATTGCCCAGAGGGTGTGCAGCCTCGGGTCAGAGCTGCTCCGGTCTGCCTCTGGGACTGAGGGATCTTGAGGGGGTGGGGGAGGGTGACTGGGGTGACTACAGCCCCTCTGCACGTGCTGCGGTGGCCTGGGGTGGGGTGCGCCTGCGTGGTGAAGTCTGGGAGGAGCAAAGTGGGGGAAGCCGTTCTTCCGCTCTCCTCTTCCTACAGTTGGACTTGGGGGGGGCGGGGAGGGCCTGCTACAGGGATGTAGGGGATGCCGAGGAGGGTTTGGGAGCATAGAGGGGGCTGCAGGTCTCTCTTTGTACATGAGGGCAGTCTCCTGCAGGGAAGGGGTAGAGGAGGCTGTGAGTCTCCCCTCACCTCGCAGCACCCACTGATCGGCTCGGCCCTCCTAGGCATCAGAGCGCTGGGATGAGCTCTGCCCACAGCCTGATGCCACATTGTGGCCTGTGCCGCCCCAGCCCTTGTTTAGGCCTGAGGTCCACACAATGGCTGCAGAGTCCCCAGCATCACCCTTGGCTCCAGGTGGAGGAGAGGGGGGCCTTTGTCTGGGTGTCAGGGGCCTTGGTGCCCCTTTCAGGTCCCACAGAGAGTCCCTGTGACACATGGCTATACTGGCCAGATTGGTCTTGTCCCTGGGAACGCTGAGGTGCTGGTGGGACTGCAAGTGTTGGGAGAAGACCAGGAGTTAGTTGAGGTGCTCATGGTTGGAGCTGGTTGGGCCCAGCCTCCACCAGGCCTCTTGTAGAGAGGCTGCCTGGTTCTGTTTTGCTCTAGGTACAGTTCTGTCAGGGTCTTGGAACTTGTTCTGGTCTGGTCCTGGGTCCCCAGGTCTTGCTTCATGTCCAGGTCCTGCTCTAGGTCCAGGTCTTTTTCTAGTCCTGGGTCCTGGTTCAGGATCCTGGTTCAGGTTCTGCTCTGGGCCCAGGTCGTACTCTGGGTCCAGATTCTGTTCTGGGTCCTGGTCTTGGTTCCTAGTTCTGGGTCCTGTTCTGGTCCTGGCTCCTGCTCCCTGGGCCTGTGCTTGGCTGTGAGCAGTCCTGCACTTTCTCCTGGGGGTCTGTGTCTGTGGGGTGGGGGCTGAGGGTCGCTGCTGTGCACCTTCAGCAAACGTAGCCAGGGCTCTGTGCTGGGTGGTTGTTGGGGGAGGAGAAGCAGGCCCCTGCTTGTTCTTGGGCTCACAGCCCGGAGGGCCTCCAGGTGCCCAAGTCATCTCAGTGGAGGGGGTCCTGGCAGGTTCCAGAAAGCTCCCGGGGGAAGGGGCCAGTCAAGGGTTGTTAGGCACATGAGGTGCCCTGTGGAGAGATGTCCCCACCGCCCCCAGCTCGATGGCCACTTGGCTGCTCAAGGAGAGCCCATGTGGAACCCAGGAGCTTGGGGGTTGTTCTCCGTGGGGGGTGGGGTGCTGGTGCTGCTGCAGCTCTGTGCCCACTTCCCGTGGGGGAGAAGTTGCTGAGAGCTGTCGGCCTTGGGAGGAAGGCCAAGGGCCCTCCCCATAACCCCTCTTCCTTCCTTGGCCTGCCTGCCTGCAGGCTCTGGGTGGGGTCGTGGGTGCCCTTTAGGGTGGGGCCCAGATGGTGGTCTGGGGCCCTACATGAGGAGGAGGCCTTTGGGGCCTGCACCCAGGGCAGGCAGGGGGTGTGTGCATGTGCGCGCCAGCTTGGGGCTAAGTCTCGGGGGTGACGTGTGTGTGTGTGTGTGTGTGTGTGTGTGTAGGTGGTGGTGCCAGCAGACACCTGTTCCCCTCTTGCTCCTCCATCCTGCTCAGGCAGAGCTGACTGCTGTGTCTATGGTGGTGGTGTGGGAGGGCAGGCCGGAAGCTGAGGTCTGTGAGTCACAGCCCGTGGCCCCTCACCTCCTACCTCCAGCCCAGCAACCTGCTTTGGGGCAGCCCTGGTCCTGTGTGCCTGTTTCCCAAGGACACAGTGTCTCTCCCAGTGCCAGCCATTCCCTTTGCCCTTAGGAAAGCCTAGGGGATGAGGCTGAGGGCTGCGGGGTCTGCTCA
Source organism: Orycteropus afer afer (assembly GCF_000298275.1). NCBI lineage: Eukaryota > Metazoa > Chordata > Mammalia > Tubulidentata > Orycteropodidae > Orycteropus > Orycteropus afer. Next base: position 1,783,132 of record NW_006922058.1, on the reverse strand, counting down.
TGGTGCTGGGGTCCAGGCCTGTCATGCCTGTGCTCATTCAGTACGGGCTGGAGGTGGGTGCTGCATCCCCAGCCCTTCGGAGGCTGTGCATGGGGGCTCGCCAGGATTCAGGCTGCGAGTCCTTCTCCAGAGAATCCCCTCTGCTGGTTGGAGCTGGAGTAAGGACACCATGTCCACCCTCTTTGGCCATTTGTCCTGGCTCCATAGAGGGTCAGCAGGACAGATCTCTAGCCACCCCTGTATGTAGATGCTCCTGGAGTAGTCCCCTGCCCAAGGTGGCGGGGCAGCCCCAAAGGGACTGGGGCCATGGGTTCCAGCAGTAGAGGGCTCTTGGAAAGCCATCAGAGTTAGTGGACAGGGGTAAATGATGGGGCTTGGTCTGGGTGGCCAGGTAGGGTCTCCTCAAAATGCCTCCTGGCCACCCAGCTTCCTGTGAGCTGCTGCCACTGTGGACACAAGTGTTTGGCTTTGGCTCTTAGGCAACTGCTGGGTACCCTTTCAGGAGGTGATCTGAGACTGGGTCCTGTCCTTCCTGCCCCCCTTAGTCCTAGTCTTCCAGGGTCTATCAAGGGGCTCTAAGGGCAGCATGGTGACCGTGTGGAGAGTGGGCTTGTGTGGCCTCTCCCTGGCACAGTGGGCTGAGGCATGGACAGTCTGCTTGTGACTAGTGTTGAGCTTGGGTACGGCGGGGGCTGTGTGTGTTCTGAGTGTATGAACAAGATGTGTTTGCTCCCTGCCACCTGTCCCATGTGGTTGCAGGCCATAGTGCCAGGGGCTGTTGGGTGGCTCGCCTGGAGCCAGAATGCCTAGAATGGGCAGGTAGGTGGGCTGTCCTGCAGCAGCTCCAGGTGGGTCTGGCTAGACTGAGCATAGGATGTGGTGTTGGGCTGGGCTAGAAGGTGTTCTGGAGGCCTGGCCTGGCATGTTCCCAGCCTAGGCTCTCTGGGGTACATGCCTGCAGCAGGGCCTCTAATTTGCCCCTGGGCTGCCCAGTGGCTTTGTCACCCAGGACTACTTTCAGGGAAATGATGGATCAGAGAGCTGAGGCTGGCCTGGGATCAGATGAGGGCCCAGGTGTGTTGGGGCATCTGCCTGGGGTCACAAGGCAGCCTTCTCAGACTCTGCAGCCTCTCTTGACAGAGTGAGGCTGTGGGAGGGTTAGGGTACCCTGATCCCTGCTTTGTCTCCAGGGAGCGGGGAAGGCCAGGGCCAGATCCTGCAACGCTTTCCAGACAGGGATTGGGAGGACAACCCATTTCCCCAGGGCATTGAGCTGGTGAGTGGGGGGTGGTGGCGGGGTGCTCCTGGGGGCGGGGGACGGGGAAGTGGTGCTCCCCGGGGTGGGGAGCAGGTAGGGATATGTAGTATGGGCAGGCAGGCGCTGATATTAGAGAGACAGGGTGCCCCTACCCCTCGCTGGGCTAGGCCTGGCCTGGTGGGGGAGGCGGAGGTGACATGAAGGTGAGGCATGGCCTGGCTGGCGAGGTGCCTGGTGCCCTCCCTGTCGTGCACAGCACCCCGTGTCCATGGTGGGCATCAGCCCTGAGAGTGAGGTGTTGCCCAAGCCGAGGTGGAACCCAGGCGTCCTGGCTCCCGTTCAGCCCTGGTGGTGCATACGTGGGGCAGAGGGCTGACCAGGGCCCTCCCCGCAGTTCTGCCAGCCCAGCGGATGGCAGCTGTGTGCCACGCGCAACCCCCCGACCTTCTTTGTTGCCGTCCTCACTGACATCAACTCCGAGAGGCATTACTGTGCCTGCCTGACTTTCTGGGAGCCCGTGGAGCAGGTCAGACTGGCCACTGTGCCACCCCTTCTGCCAGCCCCCCTCCTGGCTGAGTGGGTTGTGGGGGTCCTGTCTGCCAGATCCGAGCCAACAGGGCTTCTGCGCTTAGGATACCTTGTGTACTGAGGATGCTGCAGGGAGTGAGGAGATGGCAGAGGAGGAGGGGGGTCCCGTGCGACTGTCGCCCACAGCCTCTGGCCAGCTGTTTGCTCCAAAGACCCTGGTGCTGGTGTCCAGGCTGGACCATGCGGAGGTGTTCAGGGTGAGATGGCAGCTGAGTGGGGTGGGGTGGGGTGTCCTGTGGCTGTGCTTCTAACCCCCCACCTGTGGTCCTTGCAGAACAGCCTGGGGCTTATCTACACGGTGCACGTGGAGGGCCTGAGCGTGTCCCTGGAGAGCGTCATTGGCAACTTGCTGACCTGCACCATCCCCCTCACCGGGGGCTCGCAGGTGCGTCCCCTCCTGGCATAGTCCGCGCCCTCAGTCATGGGCACGGGCCCTTCCTAGGCCCAGAATCCGGCCTCCCTGGGCCTGGTGCCCCTTGGCTCTGTCCTTCCGCTCCTGGGTGTGTGTCTGTTTGGCCTGTGCTCTGGACGTGAGTGTCCGTCTGTCCTGTCTGCCTCTCTCGTGGCTGGCTGTGTGTCTAACTGTGTCTCTCTGTCTGTCTGTCCTGTGCAGCCGGACTCTGTTGAGGAAGGAGCGGTAGGGATTGTTTTGTTGTTCCACCCCCCCCCATGGCCCCAGGCCCCAGCTGCCCACCTCAGGGTCTGCCAGGCCCCGGCTGTGAAGCCTGAGGCTCACATGGTCTGGTCGGGGCTTCTGGGCCCTGACCCTCTTCTCTTCTGCAGAGAACCATCTCTCTGGGTGCAGGTGACCGGCAGGTCATCCAGACCCCCCTCACTGACTCGCTGCCTGTCAGCTGCTGTAGCGTGGCCCTGCTCTTCCGCCAGCTTGGTGAGCCTTGACCCCGTAGCCCTTGCTCCTCTCAGTGGGCACTGGCCCGGTCCACGCTGGGGGCGCCTCCCTGTGCAGGCGGGAGCCCAGGGCACCTCTTCCAGCCCATCCTTCTCTTCAGGCATCACCAATGTGCTGTCCTTGTTCTGTGCTGCACTCACTGAGCACAAGATCCTCTTCCTGTCCCGGAGCTACCAGCGGCTTGCAGACGCCTGCCGGGGCCTTCTGGCACTTCTCTTCCCTCTCCGATACAGGTTCCAGGCCTGCCCAACACTCCTCCCCACTCCGCCCCCAACCGCCCCCTCCACTCCTCCTAGTGGCACTCCTCCCCACCCGCCCCAGCCCTCTGCCCTGATTCCCCCAGTCACCCAGCCCTGTGCCTCCTCTTTTATCCACCTCCTACTGCCCTGGCCCACCCTGCCCTGGATTCCCTCCTGCCTCTACCCTCAGCCCTCCACTGCCCCAGATCCACTGCACTGCTGCCCATGCCCCCTGCCCTGTCCTAGTCTCTCATTTGCTGGCACCGGCCCCTGCCCCACCCTGAGGTGGCTCAAGCGCTGAGTCCTGCCTGTTGCAGCTTCACCTACGTGCCCATCCTGCCGGCACAGCTCCTGGAGGTGCTCAGCACACCCACACCCTTCATCATCGGTGTGAACTCGGCCTTCCAGGCGGAGACCCAGGAGCTGGTGAGGACCCCACTGTGTGGCGGCAGAGACTGCCGTGTCCCTGCTGGGAGAAGTGTGAATCAGGGCCTCACTGACCTCCCCCCCCGCTGCCTTCCTGCTGACGGCCCCCATGACGACCGCTACTGACAACCCCACTGATGGCCCTCCTGACGGCCCTGCCATCGGGCACTGTGGCACCCTCATCTCCCAATCCTGCCCACAGCTAGATGTCATCATTGCTGATCTCGATGGGGGAACAGTGACTGTCCCTGAGTGTGTGCACGTCCCACCACTGCCAGAGCCATTGCAGAGTCAGACACACAGTATTCTGAGCATGGTGAGGACGGGCATGCAGGCGTGGGGGTCCCTGGGGGCCCAGCACGGGTGGGCGGTGGTCCCCTGAGCCCTGCTCCCCTGCTTCCCCAGGTCCTGGATCCAGAGCTGGAGCTGGCTGACCTTGCCTTCCCCCCACCCGTGACACCCCTTTCCTCTCTGAAGATGCAGGTGGGCGTGCTGTTCTTGGGCGGGCCCTAGACTCCGGGCTCTGCTCAGTGCCCCACCCCTTCCAGCCTGCTCACCTGTAGCAGGGCCATTGGGGGGTGGGCAGGACCAGAGCACAGGGGCCTTGATGCCACATGGATGGGTGGTCTGGGCTTGACACTGGGCCATGGGGAACCTTGGGGGGCAGAGGGTCCTGGGCAGGGGCCCTCACCAGCATCCCCCCAGGACAAGGAGCTGCGGGCGGTCTTCCTTCGGCTCTTCGCCCAGCTTCTGCAGGGTTACCGCTGGTGCCTGCACATTGTTCGTATCCACCCCGAGCCCGTCATCCGCTTCCACAAGGTGGGCGCCCAGCCTGGTGCCTGGTGGGGTGGCAGGAGGTGACTCCTGGTTTCTGGACCCTGAGAGCTGAGCTCCTTGTATGCCCCCAGGCAGCCTTCCTGGGCCAGCGGGGGCTGGTGGAGGATGACTTCCTGATGAAGGTGCTGGAGGGCATGGCCTTTGCTGGCTTTGTGTCAGAGCGGGGTGTCCCCTACCGTGCCACGGACCTATTTGATGAGGTGCGCCCCTAACCCTGACCCCTCAACTGGAGGGGAGCCCCCATCCTGGGCAACTACCTGACCCTACCTCCCTTACTGAAGGGGAGCCTCCGCCCTGCCCCGGCCAGCCTGACCAACCTTGCCCCTCTAACTAGAGGAGAGACCCTGCTCCTGTAACTGGAGGGGAGCCCCTCTGCCTGACTGACCCCACCCCCCTAACTGGAGGGCAGCCTCCCCATCCCTGCCAGCCTGACTGACCCCACCCCTCCTCAGCTGGTGGCCCACGAGGTGGCACGAATGCGGGCAGACGAGAGCCACCCCCAGCGAGTACTGCGACACATAAAGGAGCTGGCAGAACAGCTGTATAAGAACGTAAGGGCGGGGCTGGGGCTGAGGGGCAGGGCCCAGGGGCAGGGCGCTGGGCCCACTTCCTCCCTGCTGTCCTCCAGGAGAACCCGTACCCCGCGGTGACCATGCACAAGGTACAGAGGCCTGCGGAGGCCAGTCATCTCCGACGAGCGCCACGGCCCTTCCCCCGGCTGGATGAGGGCACCGTGCAGTGGATTGTGGACCAGGCCAGTGCCAGGATGCAGGGTGCCCCACCAGCTGTGCGGGTGGAGAGGAGGAGCAACGTGCCCTCAGGGCCCCTCATGAGTGAGTGGGGTCAGGTCTGCGCCCCTGGGCTGCCAGCATGGCTGTGGGGTGCTGCTTCTCAGTACCTTGCTTCCACAGCTGCCATCCTAGAGCGGAACAGCGGGCCCCACACCAACAGTGCCCGCCGGCTGGAGGTGGTCCGCAACTGCATCTCCTGCGTGTTTGAGGGGAAGATGCTGGAGGCGAAGAAGGTAGGCATGGCATGGGTTGGGGGGCGGTCACACGGGCACATAGATGCCCGCCTTGGCTGGCCCTGTCAATCTTATGGGGCAGGCTCAGGAAGTGGGTCTGACCTGGAGGGAGGCCAGTAGGGTGGCCAGCTGGGAAATGGTGGGTGATCAGGCCCTGAGCTCTGTGGTGTCAGGATTCTGTGTCTTTCCTAGGTAAAGCTATGACTCCACCCTGTGTCTGGGGTCTTATTTTCTTTTGTGGATAGTGGGGTGGACGTACTGCTCTGTGTCATGTGCTGTTCCCCAGACACTTGACTGCGGGGGCATGGAGTGTGGGGAGGGATGCATGGGAGGGGAGCACCTGGGCGGTGAGCACAGGACACGCAGGGCTCTGCCGTGGGTCTCTGGGTGCTGTGTAGATTAGCGTGTTGTGAGCGATGCTGCTGTGGGCATCTCGGGGGGGTCTTGTCCTTGCAGATTGCATGTAGTGGTTCCTGCCGTGGACTTGCTGGGTTTGCTGCAAGCCTCAGTGTTTGTGGTTGGGGGCTGGGTCCAGGCTGCCTGACCTGCCCAGTGTTTGGTCTCTGTGCCCCCTGGTGCTCGCTGTCCCAGCCAGTTTCAGGCTTACAACTCCACATGCCCTGGCCCCATGGACCCCTGTGACCTGGTCATGTCCGCAGCTGCTGCCAGCTGTGCTGAGGGCTCTGAAGGGCCGTGCTGCGCGCCGCTGCCTCACACAGGAGCTGCATCTGCATGTGGAGCAGAACCGGGCTGTCCTTGACCACCAGCAGTTTGACTTTGTCGTCCGTATGATGAACTGCTGCCTGCAGGTGAGCTGTTGTCAGAGGCTCTGGAGGGGTGGAAGTCTGGGGGTGGCAGGGGATTCTTCCGCCAGGGACAGTGACAGGAGGAGGCCTGGGTTTGTGGGAAGTGGTGATGTGGGAGAGTGTTGCTGGAGGTGGCTCTGGACCCTTTTGTTCTCAAGGCAACTGTAGCAACAGATGCAGGTAGGTCAGTCTGTGGGTACTGGTGACTGGGGGCCTGTGTGGTAGGGCTCACACTAGGGCCTGCCTCTGCCTAGGACTGTACCTCCATGGATGAGCATGGGGTCGCGGCCGCCCTGCTGCCTCTAGTCACCGCCTTCTGTCGGGTGAGTGTTAGTGGCCTTCCCTGCCCCACTGTGTCCCTGCCTAGCTGGCCACAACCCACTGACCCCCATCCTGGCCCCACAGAAGCTGAGCCCGGGAGTGACACAGTTTGCGTACAGCTGTGTGCAGGAGCACGTGGTGTGGAGCACGCCGCAGTTTTGGGAGGCCATGTTTTACGGGGATGTGCAGACCCACATCCGGGCTCTCTACCTGGAGCCTGCGGAGGACCGTGCCCTGTCCCAGGTGGGCGGGGTGGGGCCGGTGGGGTGGCGCTGCCGCAACTCACAACGGGCACAGTGCAGCGGCTCATGGCAGGTGCTGTGTGTAGGAGGTGGGGGAGGCACCTGCACGGGAGGACGAGCCCTCAGCCCTGGATGTAGCCTCGGAGCAGCGGCGTCTGTGGCCCACGCTGAGTCGGGAAAAGCAGCAGGAGCTGGTGCAGAAGGAGGAGAGCACTGTGTTCAGCCAGGCCATCCACTATGCCAACCGCATGAGCTACCTGCTTCTGCCCCTGGACAGCAGTAAGAGCCGACTGCTGCGGGAGCGTGCGGGCCTGGGCGACCTGGAGAGTGCCAGCAACAGCCTGCTCACCAACAGGTGGGCCCCGTCTCCACTCAGTCCACAGGTTCAGCCTGGGGGGGGTCTCAGAGGCCACAAACAGCCTGCTCGATCAACAGGTGGGCCTGCGCCCCCACCTGGCCCAGGGGTCCAGCCTGGGGGTCTCAGTGGCAGGGAGTCGAGCCTGGGAGTGTCATTGTAGGGCGGATGTCTGAGGGTTCTGGTCTCATGGAGGGGTTCTAGCCTCTAGGGGTATAGGATCTTGGCCTGGAATGGGGGTCCCTGGCATGGGTGGGTCTCAGTGTGTGTGGGGTCTCTGCCTCTGGGGGGTGATAGGCTCCTGGCCTGGGGGTGTGGGTCCGGGCCTCTGTTCACACACTCTTCCGGCTAGCGTGGCGGGCAGCATGGCGGGCAGCTACGACACAGAAAGCGGCTTTGAGGATGCTGAGACCTCAGATGTGGCTGGGGCTGTGGTCCGCTTCATCAACCGCTTTGTGGACAAGGTCTGCACGGAGAGTGGGGTTACCAGCGACCACCTCAAGGGGCTGCATGTCATGGTGCCAGGTATGGGGGGTCTGGGATGTGACTCCCTCCCAACAGGGCAGGTGTGGGTGGCCCCAGGCATGAGACTTGCTCTCCCCCAGACATTGTTCAGATGCACATCGAGACTCTGGAGGCTGTGCACCGAGAGAGCAAGAGGCTGCCGCCCATCCAGAAGGTGGGGGCCGTAGACGCAGGGGCTGGGCCGTGGGCACGAGGGTCCAGGCAGGGCGTGCTAGGGGAATCTGGTTGGTGGGCAACTGTAGGGCTGCGCTGGGAGCACTGGGAGTCCAGGTTGCAGGTGTGGGGGATCTAGGCTGTGACTGCTGGGGATCTGGCCTGAGAGTGCTGGGGGGGGTGTCCAGGCCAAGAGTGCTGGGGGTCAGAGTCTCAGGTGTTGGGGTCCTGCCACGTCCTGAGTCCACCCTCTGCCCTGCAGCCCAAGCTGTTGCGGCCACGCCTGCTGCCTGGTGAAGAATGTGTACTGGAGGGGCTCCGTGTCTATCTGCTGCCTGATGGGCGTGAAGCTGGTGCGGGGGGCAGTGTGGGGGGCCCTGCGTTGCTACCAGCTGAAGGTGCTGTCTTCCTCACCACATATCGGGTCATCTTCACGGGGATGCCCACCGACCCCCTGGGTGAGTCTCCACCCCTGCTCCCCAGGGCTGCAGGGCCTGCACGGGATTTGGGCCCCCTCCCCGAGCCCCCCAGCCCCCCTGATTGCCAGTTGTTCTAAGTGGGGGAGCAGGTGGTGGCACGTTCGTTCCCGGTGGCTGCGCTCACCAAGGAGAAGCGGATCAGTGTCCAGAGCCACGTGGACCAGTTCCTACAGGACGGGTTGCAGCTTCGCTCCTGCACATTCCAGGTGGGGACCATTGGGGGAGGGGGAGGGGCCTGAGGGTGTAGGAGGCCTATGAGGGCTTGGGGTGTCAGTGTCCAGAGCCACGTGGACCAGTTCTTAAAAGACGGGCTGCGGCTGCACTCGTGTACATTCTAGGTGGGGGCTGTTGGGGAGGGGGAAGGGGAGGGGCTTAAGGGTACAGGGGGAGCATGGGGGCTTGGGGTCTGCAGGGGGACCACAGGAGTGTGTAAGGGGATTGCTGCAGGGAGGGGGAAAGGTTTCCTAGTCAGCTCCCTCCATATCTGTGTGAAGTCTTGTTGGAGTCAGGTTCCCCGTGATTGGCATGGGTTTCTGCCTTGAAGGTGAACCCTCTGTTCACTGTGCTGCCAGCCACCTGGTACTTGTTGCATGGTGGGCTGGTGTGAGCCATACATCCATCCCTCCTATGGGTGGTCAGTGCACTCAAGGTCTGATTGGATGATGGGAAAGGTGTGGACCTCAGCCCCCCACCTGCCCAGGACCTCTAGGGGGCCCTAGCCCAGTTCTCTGAGACTCCAGAGTGGCCACTGTCCCCTTGGGGCACACACACACCCCTTTCCCATTCTGTGCCCCCCAGTCGGGGTCCGGGGGCCTCCTCACAGCTCCCCTGCTTGTCACCTCGTCTGGCATAGCTGCTGAAGATGGCGTTCGATGAGGAGGTGGGGTCTGACAGCGCTGAAGTCTTTCGCAAGCAGCTGCACAAGCTACGCTATCCCCCGGACATCAGGGGCACCTTTGCCTTCACCGGGGGCTCTGCCCATGCACCTGGCCGGCCGACCCGGGCCACCAAGGACAAGGGCCCTTCCCTCAGGTATGAGGGCCAGGGCCAGGGCCAGGCCGCACAGGCCCAGGAGTACCTGTTACACGCCGGCTGCCCTCAGGACTTGGTGCACAAGCATGTGTCTGTCTAGCCCACTGTGCTGGTGTGGTTCTCAACAGAACCCTGTCTCGGAACCTGGTGAAGAATGCCAAGAAGACTATGGGGAGGCAGTACGTCACCAGGAAGAAGTATAACCCTCCCAGCTGGGAGCACCGGGGCCAGCCCCCACCTGAGGACCAGGAGGATGAGATCTCAGGTGAGGCGAGGGGTAGGGGCCAGGTTGGCCCTGTGTGCTGATCCTGTTGGAGAACCGGATGGTCTCTGGTTACCGATGCTGTGTGGGCTGGGCACTCCCTGTGTGCTTTTCCCATGGGGGGCCAGGTTGTTCCTGGGTGCTAACTCCATAGGGCAACCAGGTGGTCCCTGGGTGCTGACCCCACATGGGCTGGGTGAGACGTGGAGACTGATCCCGCGTTGGGGGACCAAGTGGTCCCTGGTGCTGAGCCCATATTGGCTGGGTGGTACCTGTTGCTGACACTGTGGAGGCCAGGTAGTCCTGGGTGCTGACCCCATGGTGGGACCAGGTGGTCCTGGGTGTTGACCTCGCATAGGCTGGGTGATTCCCTATGCCAGTCTCACGTGGGCCGGGTGGTCTTGGGTACCAGCCAACCCCGTTGGGGGACCAGGTGGTGCCGGTGCTGTCCACACATGGTCTGGGTGGTTTGGGATGCTAACCCTGTTGGGGGATCAGGATCCCAGGTGCTGACCCCATGTATGTTCTTCCCAGTGTCAGATGAGCCGGAGCCCAGCACCCTGACCCCCACGTCTGCCCTGAAGCCGTCGGACCGCATGACCATGAGCAGCCTGGCGGAGCGGGCATGCTGCCGTGACTACCAGCGTCTGGGCCTAGGCACGCTCAGCAGCAGCCTGAGCCGGGCCAAGTCCGAGCCCTTCCGCGTCTCCCCCGTCAACCGCATGTATGCCATCTGCCGCAGGTGAGCCGCCGTGCAGGCGGGCCGTGGGGGTAGGTCCCCCGATGCCTCCAGCCTGGGAGGCGGGACATGCCTCCTGATGTGCCTCGTCCTCCCAGCTACCCGGGGCTCCTGATCGTGCCCCAGAGCGTGCAGGACAACGCCCTGCAGCGTGTGTCTCGCTGCTACCGTCAGAACCGCTTCCCTGTCGTGTGCTGGCGCAGCGGGCGTTCCCGGGCCGTGCTGCTGCGCTCTGGAGGCCTGCACGGCAAGGGTGTCGTTGGGCTCTTCAAGGCCCAGAACACACCATCGCCAGGTGTGCCCCCACTGCCATTTCTCCCCTCCCTCTCTCTCTCCTGCTCCTCCCCCTTCTGCTCCTTTCCCCTTCCCTCTTCCTCCTTGGTCTCCCCTCCCCTTCCTCCCCTGATGGACACCTACCCAGCACTCTTCCTGTGCAGGCCAGTCTCAGGCGGATTCAAGCAGCTTGGAGCAGGAGAAGTACCTCCAGGCCGTGGTCAGCTGCATGCCCCCCCGCTATGCTGATGCATCAGGACGCAACACGCTCAGCGGCTTTTCCTCTGCCCACCTGGGCGGCCATGGTGAGGGCTCCTTGGGGTGGGGCAGGGCAGGAGGGGCGGCAGTGGCTTTGGCCAGGACACTAGGGAGAGGGGCAGGAAGCCCGCCTGTGTCGGGTAAGTGCGCTGAATGCTACCTGGCCCCAATCCCCTCACTCAGCCAAGCTTCTGGGCAGGCCACTGTGTGCTGGATGACATCTCAGCTCACTCCGTCCTAGGCACATGGTGCAGCCTGTAGCAGCTGTCTCAGTCACTCCCTCAGTCCCCCTCAGCCCTGCCCCTGCCCATCTGTGCCCTGTCCCCTCCCCGGCAGCCTGGGGTCACCTAAGGCGGATGAGCTGTGGCTTTCCCGCTGTTCCCTCCGCCTCCCTCACCTTCAGGTTACTCTTGGCCCTCCTCACACTGGCCCTTGACTGGAAGGCCCTTGACCGTCTCACCCTCCAGTCCCGGTCACACAGACCTTCCCAGGAATCTTGGCCCTTAGTGCGTTTTGTAGATTATGCAGACCACAGCCAGGAGGCAGCAGCTTCCTGGGGGCACATGCAGAGCCTCCCCGTTGCCTGCCTTCTGCTACTGCCCCTGGGCCAGCAAGGGTCCCCTCAACTCTCCCCTACCTACCTGGCTCGGCCCTGGCTGCAACGTGGCTCCTTGTGTAGGTGTCTCTGTGCCCTGAGGGTCCTGCCCTGGGCCTCTGTCCATGCAGCAGTGCTGAAGCCAGTCCTGTGCAGGGCAGGCCAGGCCCCAGGCATGGCACTGGCACTTTGCAGACACCCAGAGTGGTGTTTTTGGGCACCTGCTGGGTTGGGCAGCACAGCGTGTGGGTGTGGGGTCAGGTCCACAGAGTGACTGCTGGGATTCTGTAGGGAAGGGGAGGGCAGTGCAGGGGACGACTCTGCCTGTGGCCCTGTTCTCCTCCTCCCCTCACCCCCTCCTCCGTCATGCTCACTGAAGGCAGGCTCTTCTCCAAGTCCACCCTGTCTTCCTCCTCCCCCTAGGTCCCACCACCCTGTTCCCTGTCCCTTGTGTCTCCCTCTTAAGTCTCCTCTTGAGCCTGACCACAGGCAGAGGCCCTCCAGGTCTGGGGTATGGACTGACTCTCCTGCCATGCCCAGCACGTAGACCTTGAGTTAGTCTCCCAGATACAGGGATCCTCTGAGCCAGGGCCTCATGCCCACGTGGCCCTTGGTGCTTGTGTTTGGACACATTGTGTCCCCACTCTGGGTGGCCCACCCCAGCAAGCTGCTGCCTCATCTGTGGCACATGGTGACATCCCCATCTCAGAAGAGCTTCTGAGGAAGGAGTGGTTCACACATAGCCTGTTGTCTTGGTACAGAGCCTTCTGTAATGCTGGTCACTTTAAGTCATTCCCAGTGAGGTGCCTGACCGCATGGTAGAGGTGATGTCAGGTCACCGCCAGTGAGGTGCACTGACCACGTGGTGGAGGTCAGCTCAAGTCACCGCCTGTGCGATGCCTGACCCCATGATAGAGATCAGCTAAGGTCACCACCTGTGAGGTGTCCCGCCATGGGGTAGAGGTCAGCTCAGGTCACTGCCAGTGAATCTGGCCCCATGGTGGGGGTCACCTCAGGTCACTGCCCTGACTCTGTGGTGGAGGTCAGCTCAGGTCATTCCCAGTGACGTACTCTCACCTCCATGATATAGGTTGCCTGAGGTCACTTTTCAGGTACCCCGTGGGGGGATCACCATTGCCTCAAGGTCACTTCTGATGAGGTACCCTCCGGCCTGTAGCAGGGGTCCCCTCAGGGATGCTTCCTTGTGCTGCGCCTTGAGCCCTGCGGTAGAGGTCAGTAGACGTCCCTGGGGGCTCCATGACCTTTGTAGACCCCTTGACCTGCCTCAGAGGCTGTCTCCTCTTGAGGTGCCCCAGTCATTTAACTGGCTGTCTCCAGGCCCAGTTGCATCACCTGAGTTCCCAGCATGGTTAGTGAATGGGTATCAGGATTTAAGTCTAGGGCCCATTCCATTACAAATGTCCTCGTCCACGAGGGGACAACAGTGCTTGCCACTGTGTCGTTAGTGTTGGGTGGCCTCGTGCTTGGCTTGTGGTAACAGGCAGTGGGCAATGGGATACCCCCATCCCACTCTGCTCTTGATTGGCCTCAAACCTCCGTGGAGGTGAGTGAGCCAGGACCCTCTGAGCGGGCAGAGCACCTGTGCCCATGGCCAAGCCTTTCTTGGACCTTGTGGGCTTCTAGAGGCTGTGGGCTTCTGCTGGGCGCCTTCCAGGCAAGGCTGAGCACGACCTATACCAGGGGAGAGGAGGCCGGGGGTGGAGAAGGGAGGAGAGGCTAGAGTGAGTGTGGTTGAGCTGCAGGATACTGGCTCAGGAGATAGGCCCGCCCTCCTCACCTGCTAGCACAATGCCTCTTCTCACTCCTGCCTACCACTTTGGCAGGGTGGTGTGTGGTGGGAGCCAGCCCTGTGCCCCTTAGCCTGCAAGGCCCTTTAGCTGGGCTCCTAGGTGGGCTGAGCATTCTCTCTGCTTGCCCCCAGCGCCCAGTCCCCGAGCCAGGGTGACCACACTGTCCAACCCCATGGCAGCCTCGGTCTTCAGATGGACCGCGCCCCGAGGTACCGTACCGGGCCACGCAGCCCAGGCCTGTTACAGGCACTAACCGCTCCTCGCGGCGTGGCACCTCGTCCTCACGCCGGCACTAACTGCCCCCTGGTGACTGGCCGGTGTCACCATTCCCCCCCCGGCGGCCTGACCTGCCCACTCCCACTGGCACTAACAGTCTCACGGCCCCAAACTAATGCAGCAGTGACCTCATGTCAGTCTCTGCACCTTTTCTCCCCACCTACCCACCCTGGGCGCTCAGCCAGCCTCGGGGAAGTGTGCTCACACCCTGCCTGCGCTTACCCGTGTCTGGTCCCACAGGGAAATGGAGCAGCATCCGGGCCAGCGGGCGCAGTGGTGGCAGTGGAGGGGTCGGCACGGACGTGGGCTCCCGGTTAGCAGGGAGAGATGCGCTGGGCCCTCCCCAGCCCAATGGGGCACCCCCTGACCCGGGCTTCCTACGGCCCCAGCGTGCTGCCCTTTATATCATCGGGGACAAAGCACAACTGAAGGTGATAGGCGGGATGGGGCAGGTGTGAGAGGAGGGCCCTGGGTGCCGGATGGGGATGGGCCTGGAAGGGAGGGCTGTGGGGCTCGGGAGCGAGGGGGGCGTGCGGCAGGTGTGGGCAGAGTGCGGGTGACGGGTCCTACCTCGTCCCCTGGTCTCCCCCAGGGCGCGCGGCAGGTGTGGGCAGAGTGCGGGTGACGGGTCCTACCTCGTCCCCTGGTCTCCCCCAGGGCGCGCGGCAGGTGTGGGCAGATGTGGGTGGCGGGTCCTATCGTCCCCTGGTCTCCCCCAGGGCGTGCGGCAGGTGTGGGCAGAGTGTGGGTGGCGGGTCCTATGGTCCCCTGGTCTCCCCCAGGGCGTGCGGCAGGACCCTCTGCAGCAGTGGGAGCTGGTGCCCGTCGAGGTCTTTGAGGCAAGGCAGGTGAAGGCTAGCTTCAAGAAGCTGCTCAAGGCCTGTGTCCCGGGCTGTGTCGCTGCCGAGCCGGGCCCGGCCTCCTATCTGCGCTCGCTGGAGGACTCAGAGTGGCTGAGCCAGGTCTCCTGTGGCCCTTGGAGTGCAGGGGGAGGCAGGAGGGAGGAGGGACAGCAAGGGTCCCAGGTGGGTGGGAGAGTGAGGGTCTTGGTCTGCTTCTTTGACGACTTGGGCCGCAGAATGGGAGGAGCGGCACTGCCCTGACGACCTGTCTGCTTGTGGTGGGGTTGGCTGTGTGGGTCTGTGGAGCTGCAAGGCATAGGCTCGTGGACCTGGGCTGGCATCAGCTTTGGGCCATCAGGCCTCTGCCCTTGTGCATGCTTTGGGGGTGGGACAGGGTGTTAGAGTGCTTGCTGGAGGGTGGCCCTCAGGACAGAGGCTGGCTCAGCTGGTCCTTTGTGGGCCCAGAGCAGCCATACCCGGTGCGCTGTCAACCCTGGTAGGCGAAGTGCGTGGTGCCTGGCTATGGGAGGGTCAGAAGGCTCCCGGGAACTGTACTGTTGGACCATGCAGGCTGGGCTGTTCACAGGCAGGCGGGGCAGCCAGCAGGGACCCGAGCACGGTGCTGCCTGCTCGAGGGGCTATGGGGGCTTCTGGGCAGGGATGCCCTGGGCTGGGGCTGAGGAATCCTCTTAGGCGCTGAGATGGTGGTCAGGGTGGGGCCCTCTCGGGGCCAGGGTGATCACGGTGCTGTCTCGCAGATCCATAAGCTGCTGCGGGTGTCAGTGCTGGTGGTGGAGCTGCTAGACTCGGGCTCCTCGGTCCTGGTGAGCCTGGAAGACGGCTGGGACATCACCACCCAGGTGAGTGTGGGCTGGGCTCCGTGGGGAGTTGAGGGGATTTGGGGCACCAGGACCACCGTTCTCATGGGCAGGGCCGGCAGGTGGTGTCACTGGTACAGCTGCTCTCGGACCCCTTCTACCGCACCCTGGAGGGCTTCCGGCTGCTGGTTGAGAAGGAGTGGTTGTCCTTTGGCCATCGCTTCAGCCACCGCGGGGCTCACACCCTGGCTGGGCAGAGCAGCGGCTTCACGCCTATCTTCCTTCAGTTCCTGGACTGTGTCCACCAGGTGAAGAGGCTGCGGGGTGGCTGCGGGGTGGCCGTGGGGGCCGCCCCCCCCAGCCTCTCACTGTGGGCTGGTGCTGCGGCAGGTTCACCTGCAGTTCCCCATGGAGTTTGAGTTCAGCCAGTTCTACCTCAAGTTCCTCGGCTACCACCA
>NW_006922058.1:1763299-1767464 GCF_000298275.1 Orycteropus afer afer | reverse complement strand
GTAGGCCTCTTGTACGAGGAGAAGGGGGAGCGGAGGGGCCCACAGACCTGCAGGTCTGTGTGGGAGTATGTGGATCGGCTCAGCAAGAAGATACCTGTGTTCCACAACTACATGTATGCACCCGAGGACACGGAGGTCAGCACGGGGCCTGAGGGTCAGGGTGAGGGTGTGGCACCCGCCTGGCCCATCCTCAACGTTCGGCTCCCCCAGGTGCTGCGCCCCTACAGCAATGTGTCCAACCTGAAGGTGTGGGACTTCTACACTGAGGAGAGCCTGGCTGAGGGCCCCCCCTATGACTGGGAGCTGGCTCAGGGCCCCCCCGAGCCCCCTGAAGAGGAGCGGCCTGATGGTGGAGTCCCCCAGAGCAGACGCCGCGTGGTGTGGCCCTGCTACGACAGCCGTCCCCGGGCCCAGCCCGACGCCATCTCACGCCTGCTGGAGGTGTGTCCCCAGGGGCATGTGTGTGTGCATGGAAATGAATCTGTGTGGACGTATGCATGTGTATGTATGTGTGCCCCATGTGCATGTGCGTATGTGTACATGTGTATTGTGTGTCTTTGTGCACATGCATGTGTGTGTGTGTTGTCACAAACCTCTGGCGTCCTGATGCCCTCTCTGCTCTGGGAGGTGCATCACACCTGCTTCCTTGATGAGCTCTACCGCCCCTGGGGCTCCCTGCTCACCCGCCCTAACTCGGTGCTTGCCTGACTCCTTCACCACTTTGGTGCCCCTTCAGGATGGGGTGGGTGGAAGGCCTGGGGCTTGGAACTGACATGCAGGCTCTTCTCGCCCTGCCCTGCCCCCCTCACTGGTGGCTGTGTGGCTCTGGAGAGTTGAGTGTTACCTGGAGAAAGGGGATGCTGATTCCCACCTGCAGGGAGGTGGTGAGGTGTGAAGGAGGGAACCCACATGGGATCTGCCCAAAGACACTTGTCACCTCTCAGGGTTTGGGGAGCACAGGCTTATGGTTTTTATATCTGACAATACTTGCCTTGAAATCTGTGTGGTGACATGGCCACACTGTGTCCTGTGATTACTGTGTATATGGCATATTGGCTACACTTGTACATCCAACACATCTGTCTCTCAGGTGACTTTGCCATGATCAGCACACAGCTGGTCCTTTTTATCTTCACGTTAGCTTCCATCAAGTCGGTTTCTGACTTTTGGTTGTACCATGTGGGTGACACAGTGGAAGTGCTTCACACGATATTTCTTGGCTGTAATCTGTTCTAGAAATAGTTTGCTAGATCTGTCTTCCATGGAGCTGCTGATGGGTTCAAACTGCCAACTTTTCTGTTAGAAGCAGATCACAAATCACTCGTGTGACCCAGGCCTCTTTCTTTGTTCTGGGCTGACCATTTGTGTCTCTTATTGGCGTTTTGATACATTTACATTGAGTAACTGCTGCTACAATAGTATTCAGGCTTAGTATCTTGCTGTTTGTTTATTTGTTCTGTTCACTTTCCGATCCTTCTTCCTTTCCTGTCTCTCTTCATACATTTTTTAAATATGCCACTTTTCTCTGCTATACTTGTTTTTGAGTTTTGCCTCTGTTTTATGATGTATTGCTTGCTAGGGACTACAGTCAACTCTTCAATTTTTAACATCATGTCATCTCACACACAGGAACCTTATAACAGTACGCCGATCAGTCTGCCCGCTCGTGAGTGAACGGTTTACTGGCGTTAAGAGCATTCTGTTCTGTGTGAGCGTCACCACTCTTGAATTCCAGAGTATTTTCACCATCACACCCATTAAACAATCATTCTACCCCTCTCTACCCACGCCATTGGTAACCTCTAATCTGTCTTGTTTTGTCTCTCTGAATTTGCCTATTCTGGGTATTTCATGAAGGAACTCTGGTGGGCAGTGGTCAAGGCATTTGGCTGCTAACCAGAACGTTGGTGGTTCGAACCCACCGGCTGCTCCATGGAAGAAACATGAGGCAGTCTGCTTCTGTAAAGATTTACAGCCTTGGAAACCCAGTGGGGTCACTGTGAGTCGGAATCCACTTGACAGCAGTGAATTTGGTTTTGGTTTGGAGGTGCCTCATAAAAGTGGAATCATGCGATATTTCTTGTTTTGTATCTGATGTATTTCACTCAGCATAAAGTTTTCAAGGTCCACCCATGTTGTAGCAGGTATTAGAACTTCATTCTCTCTGTGGGTGAGTACTATCCCATTGTGTGGATGGATCATGTTTCAGTTACCCATTCATCTCTTGATCGACATTTGGATCCTTTCCATATTTTGGTTGTTGCAGGTAGTGTTGCAGTGATCCTAGGTGTCCAGGTATCTGGTTAAGTCTGTCTGTTTAGTTCTTTCGGATGTATACCTGTTGGATCCTGGAGTAATTCTATTTGACTTCTTGAGGAACCACCAGGCTGTTTTCCACAACAGCTGTGCCAATTTATAGTTGTACCAGCAGCATGTGAGGCTCCCCGTGTCTCCAGTTCTTGCCAACACTTCTTCTTTCTGATCATAGCTGGCCTAGCAGGAGTGAAGGGCTATCTTGTGGTTTTGATTTGCGTTTTCCCTAAGGATGAATGATGTTGTGCATCTCTTCATGTATTTATTGGCCATTTGTGTATTCTTTCTTAATTAGGTTGTTATTCAGGCTCTTGGCCTGTTTTTTAATTAGGTTGTTTGTTGTTTTGGTTGTTGAGTTGTAGGCATTCTTTGTATATCCTAGGTATAAACCTTTATCAGAGATGCGGTTCCCAAACACTTCTTCCAGTTCTGTGGACTGTCTTCACTTTGTTCATAAAGTCCTTTGATGCATTTGTTTATTTTATATTTTGTTACTTGTACTTTTGGTGTCCTGTGCATGAAGCAATTCTCAAAACTAGGGCTGGCTTTCTAAAAATTAAAGTTCTTTGTGCTTCCAAAGACCTCTCCAAAAGAGTCAAAAGATAACCTACAGATTGGGGAAAAATATCTGACAAGGGACTTACCTCTAAAATTTATAGAAAACTCCAACAACAAAAACACAAACAATCCAATGAAAAATGGACAGAACATGTGAATAGATACTTCACCAAATAAGTGAGTAAGGCATGAATAAGGCGTCCAACAAACATATGAAGAAATGCTCACGATCATTAGCCATTAGAGAGATGCAAATCAAAACAACAATGAGATACCATTTGGCCCCAGCACTAGTAGCAAAGTTCAACAAGAGAGAAAATAACAAATGCTGGTGAGGATGTGGAGAGATTGGGACTCTCGTACACTGCTGGTGGGACTGTAAAATGGTACAACCACTGTGGAAAGTATTACGGCGATTCCTTAGAAAGTTGGAATTAGAAATATCATTTGATCTGGGAATCCATTACTATGTAAATATCTTAAAGAAGTGAGAGCCATGACAAGAACAGACATATGCACACCCACATTCGTCACAGCACTATTTACAATAGCCAAAAGATGGAAAGAACCTAGGTGCCTATCAGCTGAGGAATGGATAACCAGACTATGGCACATACACAACGACGGAATACTGTGCAAGCCTAAAGAATAATGTAGAATCTGCAAAACACTGCATAACGTGGATGAACCTGGAGGACATTAAGCTGAGTGAAATAAGTCAATCACAGAAGGACAAGTATAGTATTAGTTTATTATTATAAAAAGTCAAAGAAAAGTTCATATATGGAAGGAAATTTTCTTGGTTACCAGGTGTGGGAGGGGAGGGAACGATAAAAACAAAACAAAACACACTAGATCTGCAAACATTACTACTGTGTTATGTTTTATGTTTTCCGTTATTACTTGGAGGTCTTTGACCCATTTTGGGTTAACTTTCACATGTGCTGAGGTATGAGTCCAGCTTCGTTTTTGTGCATGTTGAGGTCCAGTTGTCCCAGCACTGTTTACTGAAGGGTCTGTTCTTTCCCCATTGGTTGGAGTTAGCAGCCTTGTTGAAAGTGAGCTGGCCAGAGATGCGTATATTTCTGGACTCTTGATTCTGTTCCATTGGTGTGTGTGCCTGTTACCATACCAGTGCCAGAGTGTTCTGACTGCTGTAGCTATATGATAAGTTTTGAAATGAGGAAGTGAGTCCATGTACTCTGTTCTTTTTCAAGACTGCTTTGGCTGTTTGGGGCCCCTTGCAGTTGAGTGTGAATCTGAGGATGGGCTTTGCCATTTCTGCAAAGAAGGC
>NW_006922058.1:1756421-1762914 GCF_000298275.1 Orycteropus afer afer | reverse complement strand
TTTTTTTTTTGCAGTGTTCCCTCTCCTCCCCTCTCACCCCTGGCAACCCACTAAGAAAATTTCCTTCCACATATAGACCTTTTCTTGACTCTCCACAACAACGAACTAGTACTATATTTGTCCTTCTGTGATTGACTTATTTCACTCAGCTTAATGTCCTCTAAGTTCATCCATATTACGCAGTGTTTTGCAGACTACATTATTCTTTACTGCTGCATAACATTCTGTTGTGTGTATGTACCATAGTTTTGTCATCCACTCTACCATTGATGGGCACATAAGTTGTTTCCATTTTGGCTATTGTAAATAGTGCTGCCATGAACATGAGTGTGCATACATCTGTTCCTGTTCTGGCTCTCACCTCTCTAGGATATATACCTAGTAATGGGATTGCTAACTTCCAGAAGTGCAAGCTGGATTCAGAAGAGGACGTGGAACAAGGGATATCATAGCTGTTGCCAGATGGATCTTGACTCAAGGCAAAGAATATCAAAGTTGTTTACTTGTGTTTTATTGACTATGCAAAGGCATTTGATTGTGTGGATCATGACAAATTATGGATAACATTGAGAAGAATGGGAATTCCCGAACACTTGATTGTACTCATGAGGAATCTGTACCTTGACCAGGAGGCTGTCGTTTGAATGGAACAAAGGGACACTACATGGTTTAAAATCGGGAAGGGAGTGCATCAGGGTTGTATCCTTTCCCTACACTTATTCAATCTATATGCTGAGCAAATAATCCGAGAAGCTGGACTATATGAAGAAAAATGTGGCATCAGGATTGGAGGAAGAATCATTAACAACCTGAGATACGCAGACTATACAACTTTGCTTGCTGAAAGTGAGGATGACTTGAGGCACTTACTGATGAAGGTTGAAGAATACAGTCTGCAGTATGGATTACGTCTCAATATAAAGAAAACAAAAATCCTGACAACTGGACCAATGAGCGGCATCACATTAAATGGAGAGAAGATTGAGGTTGTCAAAGAATTCACATTGCTTGGTTCTACAACTGATGCCAATGGAAGCAGCAGTCAGGACATTAGACAACGTGTAGCATTGGGAAAGTCAACCGGGAAGGAACTGATTCAAGTGCTGAGGAGCAAGGATATCTCTTTGAGGGCTAAGGTGTGCCTGACACAAGCCATGATATTTCTAATCGCCTTGTATGCATGTGATAGCTGGAGAACGAATAAGGAAGACTGAAGAGGAGTTGATGCTTTTGAGTTGTGGAGAATTCTGAAAGTACCATGGACTGCTAAAAGAACTAACAGATCTGTCCTGGAGGAAGTGCAGCCGAAATGCTCCTTGGAAGCGAGAGTGGCCAGACTTCGTCTCACCTATTTTGGTCAGGTTGTCAGAAAGGACCATTCCCTGGAGAAGAATGTCATGCTTGGTAGGGTGGAGGGTCGATGAAAGAGGGGAAGGCCTTCAACGAGATGGGTTGACATGGTGGCTGCGATGATGGGCTCGAGTATAGCAGGGATCGTGGAGCTGGCGCGGGATCAGGCAGTGTTTTGTTCTGTGCATGGGGTCGCTGAGTCAGAAACAACTTGACAGCACCTAACAACAACAACAACCACAATGGGATTGCTGGGTTAAATGATATTTCCAATTCCAGCTTTCTGAGGAATCGTCATACTGCTTTCCATGGTGGTTGTATCACTTCACAGTCTCACCAGCAGTGTATGAGAGTCCCACTCTCTCCACATCCAGGCCAGTATTTGTTAATTTCTGTCTCATTGAACCTTGTCATCAGTGCTGGGGTGAGGCAGTATCTCATTGTTTTGATTTGCATCTCTCTGATGGCCAGTGATAGTGAGCATCTCTTAATGTATTAGCTGGCCACCTGATTATCCTCCTTGGTGAAGTGTCTATTCATGTCTTCTGCCCATTTTTCAATTGGATTGTTAATTCCTTTGGTGTTGAGGTGTTAAAGTTTCTATAAATCTTAGAGATAAGTCCCTTACCAAATATGTAATTATCGGCAAATATGAATTTGTTGCTGTCATTTTTGTTAAGTGCTTTTTCGTGGTGTCAATTTCTTTGTTCCATATAATTTTCTGTGCTGAGGTCATTTTGTTTATGAATTGTGCTACTGCTTCCTTTGTTGCTGTTGTTTTAGTGTTTGCTAAATATTTGTGCTGGTCCTCTTTTTTATTTTGATGTGAAGGTTTATCATTTTTCTTTAAGGTTACCGTGTGATTTATAGTTTTCTTACCAAGTTTAGAACAGTCCATTTTATCTTGTAGTTGTCTTGACTTCCCTACCATATAAAGGTAGAAATGACAGTTTTTTCCCACTTTTTGGTTTGTAGTTGTCCTCATTTGTCAATTGATGTCAGATCATCTGGCATCTGCAAATACCTTTTTTCAACAACATAAGCCAGCGGCTATACCCATGGACTTCACCAGATGGAATACATAGAAATCACAGAGACTACATCTGCATGAAGAGGTGATGGGGAAGCTCAGGGTCATCAGTCAAAACACAGCAGGACCCTTAGTTACCCTTCAAGCCAGGAACTGAACTCACCCCCCATGGCTCAACTTCCAGCCAAATACAGTGGGCCCTTAGGGTGCACAATAGCACCAGGGAGGTACACACTCCTTAGAACACTCAAACATACCTGATCAAATGGATAGCCGGTGGCCAGGGATAAAGCCTAGAAAGCAGGAATGGATGGGAAAGGAGGACAAATAGAAATGGGACAGATGGAGAATGGGAAGAATGTTGTTACACAGTGGGAACTGCATCTAGTATCACGAAACAGTGTACGGAAGAGTGCTGTTACACAGTGGGAACTACATCCAGTATCACGAAACAGTGTACGGAAGAGTGTTGTTACACAGTGGGAGCTGCATCCAGTATCACGAAACAGTGTACGGAAGAGTGCTGTTACAGTGGGAGCTGCATCCGGTATCATGAAACAACATGTGGACAGTTGGATGGAAAACCAATTTGCTCTGTAAACTTTCACTCACATCACAATAAACGTTAAAAAAAAAAAGGCCAGAAACTGAGTGTGGAGCAGACCATCAATTGCTCATATGCAAGTTCAAGTTGAAGCTGAAGACAATTAAAACCAGTCCATGAGAGCCAAAATAGGACCTTGATTATATCCCACGTGAATTTAGAGACCATCCAAAGAATAGATTTGATGCATTGAACACCAGTGACTGAAGACCAGACGACTTGTGGGATGGTATCAACAACATCATGTGTAAAGAGAGCAAATGCTCTTTAAAAAAACAAGAAAGTAAGAACAGACCAAAATGGATGTCAGAAGTGACTTGGAAACTTGCTCTCAAATGTAGTGTGGCTAAAGTGAATGAGAAATGCTGAAGTGAAAGAACTGAAGATTTCCAGTGGCAGCTTGAGAAGACATAGTAAAGTATTACAGTGAAATGTGCAAAGACCTGGAGTTATGAAACCAAGAAGGAAGAATACACTTAGCACTTCTCTAGCTGAAAGAACTGAGGGAAAGATTCAAGCTTTGAGTGGCAATATTGAAGGCAAAATACTGAACAACGCAGGAGGCATCAAATGAAGATGGAAGGAATACAGAGAGTCACTGTATCAAAAAGAACTGGTTGATATCTGACTATTTCAAGAGATAATATATGATCAATAACCAATGGTATTCAAGGAAGAAGTTGAAGCTGCACTAAAGGAATTGGCAAAAGGCAAGGCTCCAGAATTGACCCATTGAGATGTTTCAACAAACAGATGCAGCACTGGAGGCATTCACTCATTTATGCCAAGAAATTTGGAAGATAGTTACCTGGCCAACTGACTGAAAGAGATTGATGTTTGTGCTCATTCCAAAGAAAGGTGATCCCACAGAATGTGGAAATTATCGAACAGTATCATTAATGCTGGGAACTCTGGTGGTGGTCCCTCTGGTGGTGTAGTGCCTAAAGCATTTGACTGCTAACCAGAAGGCTGGTGGTTCAAACCCACCAGCCACTCCTTGGAAGGAAGGTTGGGCAGTTTACTTCTGTAGTGATACTGCCTTGGAAACCCAAGGAGGGGTCACTAGGAGTTGGATCCAACTCGATGTCAGTGGGTGGTGGGGTGCGATCATTAATGTCACATGTGTAAAATTTTGCTGAAGGTAATTCAAAAACAGTTGCAGCAGTATATTGACAGGGAACTTCCAGAAATGCAAACTTTATTCAGAAGAGGACGTGGAATGAGGGATATCATTTCTAATGTCAGATGGATCTTACCCGAAAGCAAAGAATACCAGAAAGGTGTTTACCTGTGTTTTACTGACTATACAAAGACTTATTCGACTGTGTGGATCATAACAAAATATGGGTCACAATCCAAAGAATGTAAATTCCAGAACACTTAATTCTGCTCACGAGGAACATCGTTCGAACTGAACAAGGGGATACTGCATGGTTTAAAATCAGGAAGTTCTATCCTTTCACCATATTTATTCAGTCTGTATGCTGTGCAGTTAATCCAAGGAGCTGGACTATATGAAGAAGAATGCAGCATCAGGATTGGAGGAAGACTCATTAACAACCTGTGACATGTAGATGACACAACCTTGCTTGCTGAAAGTGAAGATGACTTGAAGTACTTCCTAATGAAGATCAAAGACTGCAGCCTTCATTTCAGTATGGATCACACCTCAACGTAAAACAAAAGTCCTCAGAACTGGACCAATAAGCAACATCATGATAAAAAGAAAAGATTGACGTTGTCAGGAATTTCATTTTACTTGGATCCACCATCAACACCCATGGAGGCAGCAGTCAGGAAATCAGACATTGCACTGGGAAAATGTGCTGCGAAAGATCTCTTTAAAAAACAGTAAGCAAAGATGTCGCTTTGAAGAGTAAGGTGTGCCTTTCCCAAGCCATGGTATTTTCAGTTGCTTTGTATGCACGTGAAAGATGGACAGTGAATAAGGAAGATGGAAGAAAGGTTGATACGTGTGAATTGTGGTGTTGTTGAAGAATACTGAAAATACCATGGACTGGCTGAAGAATGAACAAATCTGTCTTGGAAGAAGTGTAGCCAGACTGCTCCTTGGAAGAAAGAATGGCCAGCCTTTGTCTCATCTACTTTGGTCATACTGTGAGAAAGGACCAGTCCCTGGAGAAGGATATCATACTTTGTAAAATAAAGGGTCAGTGAAGAACGGGAAGATCCTAAATGAGATGGATTGACACAGTAGCTGAGACGATAGGCTCAAGCATAGCAAGGATTGTGAGGATGGGGCAGGACAGGACAGTGTTACGTTCAGTTGTACATAAGGTCACCATGAGTCCGAGCTGACTTGATGGCACCTAACCACAACAACATCCCTTCTTCCATGTCCTTCTGAATTTAGCTGGCAGTTCCCTGTTAGTATTGTTGCAACTGTTTTAGTTATCTTCAGCAAATTTTGCTAACATGTAATATTAATGACATTCAGTGCTTCCCACATTCTTTGATTGCTTTACTTTGGTATGGTCATGAATATGGATCTCTTCCAGCAGGGTGGCCAGGTAATGTCTCCCAAATTTCTTGATGTACGTGAGTGAGCACGTCCAGCCTTGTGCTTGCTTGTTACAACATCTCAACTGGTATTTTACCAGTTCCTGGAGCCTTGTTTTTCACCAGTGCCTTTAGTCCAGTTTGATCCTCTTCCCTGAAGACCATCGGTTCTCGATTATATGCTGCCTCTTAAAATGATTGTGCATCGGTTCTTTTTCATAGAGACTCCATATTCTTTCCATCTCTCCTCCAGACTCTGATTGATTTATTTTTTAACTGTGGTAAATAATAGAGGTAACAAAACATTGGCTGTTTCAGCCATCTTCACATGTACAGTTCAGTGACATTAAATACATTCATCATGTTGTTTAGCCACCATCATCATCTTTGGATGGCTCTCACATCACCAAAGTGCACTTAACTCAAGCCTCACATGCATGAGAGCTGGACAGTGACTGAGGAAGGCGGAGGAAAAATCGATGCCTTTGAATTGTGTTGGCAAAGAATTCTGAAAATAAACAAATGTGTCTTGCAGGAAGTATAGCCAGAATGCTCCTTGGAAGCAAAAATGGCCAGACTTCGTCTCTTATACTTTGTTCATGTTGTTGGAAGGGACTAGTCCCAGGAGAAAGGATATCATGCTTCGTTCAGTAGAGGGTCAGCACAAACGGGAGCCCCTCAATGAGACGGATTGACACAGTGACTGTGACAGTGTACTCAAGCAGGGCAGCAGTTGGGAGGGTGGCGCAGGACCAGGCAGTGTTGGGTGTTTTGTTGCTGCACGTGGGGGCTGCTATACGTCAGAACTGACTTGACGGCACCTGACCACAGTGTTTTTTTAAGAAGGGCCCGTTTTCTGCACAGTTCCTGTTGCCTCTTCTTCTGGGGCTTTGGTTCCTGTGGGCCTGCTTTGCTCTCCTGTTCCCTGATCTCTCTTCTGCAGTGCGGGTTGAGTTCTGGTACCCTGTCTTCGTGTTCACAGTCCTTTA
>NW_006922058.1:1738616-1756221 GCF_000298275.1 Orycteropus afer afer | reverse complement strand
TTTCCAACACCTGCTTCATTTCTGGATCCGTTTCTTTTCAGACTTTCTTCCTGTTCTCATTTTCTTGCTGTTTCTGGTCTAATGATTTTTTTTTTTTTTTTTGTGAGCTGGACACTAGATGTGCATTGCTGAGATTCAGGATTTTGTTGTCTTTAGTGTCTTGGGTTTTTTTCCTTACAGTTAATGAACTGGTGGATCAGCTTGATCTTTTCAAGACCTTTTTTTTTTGTAGTGAGTATATGGACACTGGAACACTGACTAATTGAGCAGTTTCTCTGGAAAATCCAGTAATGCTGATTACATTCTTTCTATTGTGCAGCCGTTGTCACTCTCATTTTCTGAGTTATTCCACAGCCATTAACAGCAACTCGGTGCCCCTTGAGCAAAGTCGCCCGTCCCCCTCCCTCTCACCCCTGTAGCCTGTAATAGTCTCCATTTTCAGTGTATTTGCTTATTTCACGTAAGTGAAATCATACAGTATTTATCCTTTTGCCTGGCTTCTTGCACTCAACGGGATGTTTTCAGGGTGGTACGTGTTACGGCGTGTGTGGTGAAGACAGTGTTGGCGGCTTGGCTGGGCAGCTGGGTGGAGTTACTCCCCGGGATGAGAGTGGAACCCTCCGTGGTGGAGTCTGCTGTGAGCAGCGCAGTAGTTGAAGGGGAGCTGCCCTCGGGGTGTGCCCTGCCCCCAGTATAGATGCAGCAGCTTCGTGAAAGTTCTCAAGCTTTTAGGCACATTTTGGGTCATTTTGTGTGGATCCCACACTTCATGGACCTCGGTGCTACACTTGGGAGGTCCAGCACCTGAAAACAACTCCTCCTCATTTCTGTTTCCATAGTTGGGTGTGATGGGAGGTTGGTTGGGGTTAGTCACCAGACACGGCTGGAAGTGGAAGTCCCGTATGGAGCCATTTTGGATGCGGCTGTGTTATGGTTCCCTAGTGCTGCTCTGACAGGAATATACCACAAATGGGATGGTCTTAACAGACAGGAGTTCATTCTTACAGTTTGGAGGCTTTAAGTCCAAGTTCAAAGTGCCAGGCTCCAGGGGCTGGGTGAAAGCCCCTCAACCTTGGGGTCCAGCTCTGCCTCCTGCTCCTGGCCCACTGGAGCTAGGGGCATTTCTTCACTCAGACAGCTGCTGGCTGCTGAGGCTGAGAAGCCCCAAGGTTGTCAAGTAAAAAGGCACAGTTCCGATGGGTGCCAGGTTGACATACAAACATAACCGTCACAGGCTGTCAGTGTAACTGTTGTCTTTCCACGGTAGTGAGTCTCTTCCCTTCTGGCTGGTTTTGTGAGTTTTCTCTTCTTTCAGCAGCTTGAATGCAGTCTTGTTTGGGGTTCCTGGTGCTTCTTGAACATACTGTTTGATGTCTTTTGTTCATTTTGTAATTTTCAACCACTGTCTCCAAATACTGCTCCTGCACATCCTCCCCCACCCCCCACTAATGAACCCCACTGTCCCCCCCCACACACACACTGTTCTGGACCTGACTTCCGCACACGTGTGCGTGCCCGTGCACGCACGCACACACACACACCCGACCCTGTCCCATGTGCTGTATTCATGTTGCAGCTGTCTTGTTCCCACCCGTTCCCCTTTGTCCTCTCCTCCGTGATGCCTTCCCTATGGAGTATGTTGACAACGTCTGCAAGGCCTTCTGAGGGAGGTGTTGGTCAGCCGAACACAGCAGGGCCCTGGGCCTCTGTGGGCCACTAGGACACCCATCCCCTGCTGACCCTGCCCCCATGCCTCACTGCCTGCCCTGAGGGACACCTGCTGGCTCTGCCTGGGCTGGGTCGGTCTTCCTGTCCTGTGAACATGTCCTCTACCCCCAGGAGCTGCAGCGGCTGGAGACAGAGCTGGGCCGACCCCCCGAACGCTGGAAGGACACGTGGGACCGGGTGAAAGCTGCCCAGCGCCTGCAAGGCCAGCCGGATGGGCGTGTGAGCGGGGAAGGGCTCGTGGAGGGGAGAGGCTGGCCGAGGCTTCTGGAAGCAGGGCAGGGCCTGACCCCGAGCTCCCCGACTCAGGGCCCTCCTGGCTCCCTGCTGGCGTCCAGCGTGCCACACCACCGCCGCTCGCTGGGCGTGTTACTCCCCGAAGGGCCCGTGGGCTCGACCCTGAGCCTCAGCCTGGACAGTGACCAGAGCAGCGGCTCCACGGCATCAGGCTCCCGCCAAGCAGCCCGCCGCAGCACCAGCACGCTCTACAGCCAGTTCCAGACGGCCGAGAGCGAGAACAGGTGTGCCGGGCCGGCGCAGGGGGCAGCGGCTGGGTCCCACCGCTGGTGGCGGTCACGGGAGGGGTATGGCTCGGACCCCTCCGCTCCTGGTGGACAGCCCTCTGCTCTACCGGAGGCCGGGCTGGCGACCAGGGCGTCGAGAGCTGGGGTCCGGCTGGGCCTTGATGGCTGCCCGGCCCTCGTGCAGGTCATACGAGGGCACCCTGTACAAGAAGGGGGCCTTCATGAAGCCCTGGAAAGCCCGCTGGTTTGTGCTGGACAAGACCAAGCACCAGGTGAGTGGTTGGCGGGGCTGGGGGCGGGGGCGAGGGCCAAGCCCTGCCTGACCCCAACCCTGTGCAGCTGCGCTACTACGACCACCGGGTGGACACACAGTGCAAGGGCATCATCGACCTCGCCGAGGTGGAGTCCGTTGCTCCCGGCACGCCCACCATGGGTGCCCCCAAGACGGTGGATGAGAAGGCCTTCTTTGATGTGAGCTGGGGGGTCTGGGACGGACACACACACAGCGCTGTGGCGTGTGGGCGGGCATGCGCCAGCTGGAGGCTGGTGGGTGGGGCACGCGGTGCGGAGCAGCGAGGACTGGCTTGCTTTCCCCAGGTGAAGACGACGCGCCGCGTTTACAACTTCTGTGCCCAGGACGTGCCCTCGGCCCAGCAGTGGGTGGATCGCATCCAGAGCTGCCTGTCTGATGCCTGACCCTCCCCCCGCCTGGCGTTTCCAGTGTCACAGACCATTTGGGGGGGGGCACCGGCCATGTTTACAGCTCCCCCCCCACCGGCCCTGACAGTATTGAGGCCCCGGCCCCCAGCACTTGAGTTTGTACAGTGCCCCCTCCCCGCCCGGCCTGCTGGACTTAACTTATTGGTGGGCCTGACGGCGGGCAGTCATGGTACAGCCCCTCAGGGCGTGTAAATAGTTCCCACCGCCTGCCCAGACCTTGCTGGCCCCGGCCGGCCAGCCACATAACGTATCCCCAGAACAAGTCTATAAAGAGAACTAGTGGACCACGTGGCTCAGCCCGCGTCCTGCTCTGCCCTCCCCAGCGCTGCGAGCCTCCAGCCCGGCTGCAGCTGGCTTCCAAGCTCCGGGGCTGGCTCCGTGGGTCCTCCGCAGCCGCCCCCAGGGTGGGACTTGGGTGGCTGGGGGGCACTGGGGAGGGGGGTTGTCCCTGTGGGCCAGACTGTGGCCCACGTTAGCTGTGAACAGGTCACCCAGGGGCAGGGCGCATGGGTGTCTCAGAGCCTGAACATCTTAAGAGGCCTGTTGGTGGATGGGGATCTGGGGCATCAAGCTGATGGCAAGGGACATACAATGCTAGCTAGTTGGGGCCGGAACCCCAGAGTCTGAGGGGCTCCCCAAACAGCATGTACACAGGACTCTGTTTTAGGGTGTGATGCTTAGGGTGACCCCATGACTGCTGAGCACCCCTGGTGGCTGCAGCTTCCTCGTTTCTCACCCCCTGCCCATCTTTGGTTTTTGGACAGTTGAGCAGAAAGGCTGCCCCCCCTCCCCCCAAGGCACTGGGGCACTGGGTTGGACAGCAATGTTGGGGGAGCAGAGCTGGTTGGGGAAGAAGCTTGTCACACACACCCAGCTGCCTAGAGCCATGACCCCTGGGCCCAGATGGGAGTGTTTGTTAGGGGGGTTGTGTGTGTATGGGGGGTGGGACTCAGGAAATGCAGAGGGGGAAGATGAAGGGCTGGTGCATCTTGCGCTTGGAGGGGAACCACCCAGCCAGAGACCCAGCACAGCTCCAGCCCCTTGCAGGGGGGCCCGATTGGTTGGGGCAGGTGGGGTGAGCTGGTGGTGGAAGCAGTGGCTTGGCAACCCCCGTCCCCCAGGCCCAGCCCCCCAGTAAACGGGTCTGCACAGGAAGAATGACACAGCTGTTTATTGGAGTCGGGGCTGAGGGCCTGCCGAGCTACCACAGCCCGAGTGCGGAACCTCGACCCCAGGGTGGGCCCCACTCAGCCCTGCGGCTCCGGCCCTGCCCACCACGCCAGCCTGTCACGCACCCTGCCGGCTGGGTCGCTCAGCCAGGCTGTGAGGGTGGGTTTAAGGCAGTCAAATCCCACAGCCCGGGTTCACGTCCCCATGGCCTGGTGCCCAAGTGCATGGGGGCGGGGGGGTGCTCCCCGTCCCAAGTACAAGCCACCACCCCCCAGGTGGGAGGGGGCCTTGAGCGAGGAGACCAGTCACCGATACCACGGCGACCACAAAGTGCAAAAATGCGGCTCTTCCTGCATTCGTTAAAAAAAAACAGTAAAAATAGAGCCCTGGGCAGCAGCCACACCCGTGTCCATCAAGCCCGGCCCGCGTGGCCTGGCCTGGCGGCTCCTCCGCTCGGCAGTGCCCGACGCGGTCCTGCAGGCAGAGACGAGCAGTGGGCTTTATTGCTGTGCAGGTGGGGACGGCTTGTCCCCCCAGCAGAGTAGCCGCGGTGACACAGCTGGACCATGGCAGGAGGGACGCGAGCCGGTGTTCGAGGGTTCCCACTGCCAGCTCTACCATTGCAGCATTTATTTCAAAATTAAATTAAATTAAAAAAAAAAGTTGCATCACCAGGTAGTTTTCTCGGTGGGCGGCGCCGGGCCTAGGGCAGCAGCATCACACAGGGCCATTGGACGTGGCGCCCCCTGGTGGCGGCGGGTCAGTCTTCCTGCCAGGAGACGGGTGGGTTAGGGCTCTTTAGCCTGGGGGCCTCTGGGGCCAGCAGGAGAGCGTTCCCCCCCCCCCACTCACCTGTCCTCTGTCCCCAGGGAGGCCACTGTGGTGACTGCCACAATGGGCCCTGGGGGTGCCACCACGGCCAGTGCAGTAGAAGTGACTGCAGTGGGCCCAGCCTTGCTCACTGCTGTGGTGACTGCTTTGTTTGCTACAGGGACCATGGCCTCAGTTGGGGCATGAGCCGCGTCTGCAGTGACAGGGGTGCTGGTGGAAGAGCCCTGGGACGTGGGGTCGACCCTGTGTACAGACATGAGCTCTTACTAAAGGGGCCAGAACCCTGCCAGTGGTGCCCACCAATGAGGCTAGAAGGGTTCCAAAAGTGGTCTGGGGGTGCTGTACCCCAGCTCCTGCCCTCCAGGGGTGGCCTGGCTGTTCTGGGCTCCAAACACCAGCACACTGAACATACACCCTGTCCACTGGCCCTGCCCCTCCTGCCTCTGTCCACCCGCGGCGTTGCCTCCCTGGTCCAGAGTCTGCATTTCTGGGCTGGGTTGGCTAAGCTGAGGCAGGCTCACTTATGGGAAGTGGCACAGAAATGGCTACGGGCAAGGTCTCGGGCATCTAGAGATGGCCCAAGGGGACAAAGAATCCCCTCAGCCCAGGGCAGTCATGGGCCCACAGACCCCTGGAGGAACTGCTGGTGTTCTGGCTGTCCCGTGGTCAGCCTGGTCAGGATCACACTGTGCCCTGACCCAGCCCTCCCCCTCACCTTCGAGTGGAGGATTCCATGGCCTGTTGAGTCCCCTGGCTGACATCCGAGCCAGCGCCCTCGTGGACGCCCCCTACCCTCTGCTTGACGTCCTCTCTCTCCGAGGACCCAGAGGAGCCGCTGTTGGAAGCCACCAGTGGAGACACCCTGGAGACACATGTGTCCCAGGCACATGGGGTAGTGAGGCTGGCTGCAAGACAAAGACCAGGACGTTGGGGCAGAGAGGCTGGCACAGGGTACCTGGGATGCGGGGACAGACGGGCTGGCATGTAAGTGACTTGACACCGTAGGAACCAGTCCAGAGCATATGGAAGCTTCTCTCTGCAAAGTCACCTCAATAAAAACACTTCCTCGCACTCCTACTGGGCATGTGTGTGCATATGTGCGCACACGAGTGCACGTGTATCTGCATGCATCTGCACATGTATACATGCATGTATAAGCATGTGTGCATTATGGATATACACGGGCAGTGTGTATGTGGGCGTGCACACGTGAACTATGTATACATGCCATGTGTTTACGTGGGCGCACATGACTGTGTGGGTATTTATGTTATGAGTGTGGAGGGGTGCACCTTGCACCCAGGGGCAGGAAATGCTGCCGTATTCTGGGGGCTATATGGGAAGGAACTGAAGCTAGCAGGGGGGGTAGGGAGGGTGTCCATGGTCCCCCACTTGGCCTTTAGGGCCCAGGGCCACCTCCATGGGCCTGAAGGGAACTTGACTCTGCCCTGTGCACCTTGAGAGCCACTCACTGGGAACCCGGCCATGAGGGCTCCCAGGCCTGGTCCTGTGGGGTGTGGGATCTGGCTAGGGCTTGGGGGAGGAGGAGGGGTGGATGGCTCCTAAGGCAAACAGCCTGGAGGTCTTGGAAGCACCCCTGGAGGAGGAGGACTGGCGGGCAGGTTGGGGGGAACCTCACTTTCTGCTCCCATGGTGTGACCCAACCCTGCCACCTACCATCCCATAGGCGTCCATGCCCCCGACCGTGTGCGCTGGTACACAGCAGGGGCAGGGAGGGCTTCACATAGCTACACCAATTTCTGACGTATCCCGAGAACCCAAAACATGACAGCCAAGAGCAGGCCTGGGGTGTAGCGCGGTGCCCCGCCCAGAAGCATGAGGTGTGGTCTGCCTCCTTTGACACCACCCACACCCCCTCCTGGACCTGGCTGCAACTTACAGGCTTTTTCTGGGTCCTGGTTTGGTCTTCCCTGGATGTCACCAGTGTCTGTGTCCACCGGGGAGCTGCACCGGGGCCCGGATTCAGAGCTGGGGAGAGGTGTAGCATGAGCTGAGCTGTGAGCACTGCCCCCAGGCAACTCTCCCTGGGGAGAATGCCCTAAAGTGCATGCCGACTGACACCTTACCAGCAGAAAGGCTGGAAGTCGGTGAATTTGGCCCAGCCCTTTTCCTCTGGGCCTGAGGCACCAGGTGTGCTGACCGCCCAGACACTGGAGCCAACATCCACGGCCACCCCTGGGGCCTGCGGTGCCGCGCTCACGGGCTCGTCAAACACTGCAGCCCACCTAGCACCTGCAGGAGGAACACAGTGTGGTCTCGGTCCTGGAGGCCATGGGACACTGTCCCCATCCACCTGCTCTTGTCAGCACAGGGCTACCACCAAGACCGAAGCCAGTGCTGCAGTCAAGCTCTGGGGCCGCAGATTCTGAGTGGGCAGAGGGCCCCTGTCCCCACCAGGGGCTGGTGCAGGCCCAGCCCGGCCACACCAAGTAGCTTGTGGTTCTGGATCACAATGAACACGCCAAGAGCATCTGTAGTCAGGCAGTGTGCACGTGGGGCCGTCGGGCCTGCACACCGGGGCCTTCGTAAGCCTGGGCTGAGCCCTTGGCATATGCTGAGAAAGCCCCACCCACCCAGGCCAGGTGGCAGCTCCGCAGCCCGCGTCCCGCTGTGGAAGTGCTGCCATGACCACAAGGCTCAGCGGCCACAGCAGACGGCCGGGCGGGGCGGGGCCACTGACCTCGGGTCCGCTGATGGCAGGCACAACTACCGTACTGTAGTGCTCCACAGGGCTGCCCAGGGCCCCGTCCACACCCCTTCTCTGCACCTACCTTCCACATCGGCCTCCACACCAGGGCTGTCCTTCTGCACAGGGGCTGGTGGGCCGGGGCTCCGGCTGTGCCCAGCTAGAGGCACACCCCCTAGGAGGGCATCTGTGTCTGTGTTCCCATTGTGACCGCCATGCTCGGAGCCGCTCTTTGTGCTGCTCTCTGCAGCTTGGGGAGCTCCAAACCTGAGGGCCCACACGGTCAGAGGCTCTGTGGTTCCCAGCCTGAGCATCCCTTCCCACGTGCTGGCCTGAGGGCCAAGGCGGGTGGTAATGGCCTCAGGGCCAGGGCTGACTGGTCCAGACCCACCTCACACCTGAAGCCCTGCCCCCCCGAGGACCCAGAACCCCCACCTCCTCAGGGTGGTATCCAGGCCCCTCATCCATGCACACGCTTGAGCCAAGTGTCCCAGGGCCGTGAGGGTGGGCCGGTGGACGCACCTGGCTCTGGCCGTCACCCGGGCTGACCGACTCAGCTCGCCATCCTCCCACATGTCCTCCTCGTCGTCGTCGTCGTCGAAAGGCTGGATGCGGTCGCTGCAGCAGGCTTCAAACAGCACCACGTGTGGCTGCAAGAGGCCCGGTGACTTCCCACAGGACCTGCCCACCCACTGGGGCTCAAGACCAGCCCCTATCAGCCCTCCAACCCACTCCCTGTGGTCAAGGGCCAGGCCTGCATTAGATGTCCCCACCCACTTCGGCTAGTTCTGTCAGGACCAACGGACAGAGATGTTGCTCCCCCACTCACACTGTCATCATCTGCGTCTGTGTTAAAGCTGATCTCTGCAACCCTGTCAAATGGTGCACTGTGGAGACAGAGACAGCCTTGCACCAGCGGCTCTCCTACCAGTGAAGCTCGTTCAGCTGGAGGGCTGGGGTCGGCCTCCACAGGGAAGTGGTCAAGGCTCTCAGTCCAATACTGGTGGATTCAGCTACAGAATCCACAGCCAGGCCTGGAGGCCTTGGCAGCCCTTCCCAGCACCCTCCCTCAGGGACTCCAGGCAGGTGTGGGACAGGTAATGATGCAAGAATGGAACCATGGTGGGGGAGCAGCACTGGGTACGGACAGAGAGGTGACGAGCTTGACGCAGCGTGGGTGCCCCTGTGCAGGTACAGCTCCCTCCAACAACACCGCAGCTCTCATCCCACACAGCAAACCCTCTGGGGTCGGCTCCTCGGTTTCCTCTCACTGACCACTCAGGGACTCACTTGATGTTGTCATCCTGGTCTGCAAACTCCTCGTCATTGAAGCCAAACTGATCCACAAAGCTGGCCGTCATTTGCTGGATCTGGTACTCGGAGAAGGCCTTGAGGACAGGGCTTGTCAAGGCTACAGGCTCCCTGACAGGCTCCTTCAACCAAGTCCCCCACAGGCTCCCTTATGGGTCTCCCTCCAGGACAGTTCCCCAAGAGCTTCCCTACAGGAAACTTTCATGGGGTTCCTCCACGAGGTCCCCCATGGGCTCCCCAGCACAAGTAGCAGCAAGGCAGGCCTGGCCCTCAGGACACAGCAACACCTCCCGTACCTGCTGGAGGGACAGTTCATTGGGGAAGGCGCTGTCGATGTCCTCGTCCTCGCTGGAGGAGTGGAGGTGGTGTGTGCTCACCTGAAACAGCCCAGGCAGGAGTGCTGCGGCCACCACAGACCACCAGCTCCCAACAGGTGGGCCGGGCAGGGCCCTCACTTGGGTCGGCCCATTGGGCATGTGGGGAGCTGGGCTGTGGCCCAGGGCCATGTCCCCATGCACACTCACCAGGTCTGCAGTGTTCCTACGGTTGGTCTCGGTCAGGGTCTCCTCCACAAAGCTCTCCCAGCGTCCCCGGCAGTCCTCAGGGAGCCCTGAAAAGAAGCGCTACTGCTCAGCCTTTAGGCCCAAGGCCCTTGTGGCCCATCCAAGCGTTGGGGTTGGAGAGGACCAAGCTTGAGGGCAGTGCCCCACGGGGGTACATCCACGGGCCCCTCTTGGCCCTACAGGCCTCTGTCCATATATAGGGCCAGGTTGGCATTCTCACCCCAGGAGGACCTGGGGTGCATCTGCCACGTGGCTGTGCTGCAGACACCACAGGAGGCCCGGCCCCCCACCCGACGCGCACACTCAGCCTGCCACAGCCCAACTGGACACCCAGACCTCAGCCTCCGTGTTACTGCCACCTGCCAAGGGGCAGGACCTTCCAGACGCAGCTCCAGCCAGGCCGTTGGCATCGCCAGGCAGCCAGGCCGCTGGCATCGCCAGGAGGTGTGACCAAAGGCTCTCACCTCGAACGACCTCGCTGATGTGGGTGTGCACAGGCCCACGCTCCAGGTTCTGGGCCACGGCATTGGCGATCCGCGTGAGATGGCCCATGTTTCCACGCCGCATGCCGCCCGCAGCCCTGAGAGCCACACAGCCACCATTAGCATGTGGAGTGCCAGGCCCCAGGGCCCCTCAATCCAGCCTGCAGCCTCCCCACTCTGGTCCCCCGACCCCCTGTGGGAGGGAGCACAGGCTTCCTGTCACCAGCCTGCCAGAGTCTGAGTGCTGCCCATGTGGTCCCTGCAGCCTCCTGACGTGACTCTCCCCCTGCAGGACTCAGGCCTCCCACTCTACCAAGCCTCCTTACCACTGTCCCACTGCAGCACCCCCACCTCTCCTGGAGCCCCCAGAGCAATGAGCCAGAGCACCTGGGCCCGGGTAGTAGGCCCGCCGCATGCTGGAAATCTCAGCACTGAGCAGCGTGAACGGGACAGATAACCACCTCCAACCTCTACCAGAGAGGCTGTGGCTTGGCCCAAGTCCAGCTGCTGGCCAGCAGTGGCCAGAGCTGACCAGAATGGTGGGGCTGTAAGCACACGCTTTCACACTATAGTCTTAGCTTCCCATGGCCCCAGAAACCCCCAAGCACGGCCCAAGCCCTGTGCTCCTGGCAGGCTGAGAAATGGGAGGAAGACAGTGGGTACTGGGGACAGGACACCCAGTTAGTGGGAGGCAGAGAAAAGTGACATGAGAACTGGGGTGCCGGGTACATCCTTGTTTGTAGGAAGGCAGAGCATGGGCAGGTGGG
Source organism: Orycteropus afer afer (assembly GCF_000298275.1). Taxonomy (NCBI): domain Eukaryota; kingdom Metazoa; phylum Chordata; class Mammalia; order Tubulidentata; family Orycteropodidae; genus Orycteropus; species Orycteropus afer. The sequence continues at coordinate 1,745,421 of NW_006922058.1, read as the reverse complement.
AAGGCGTGGCACCCAATCTCTGCCCACTGCCCCAGGTGGGCGACTGGCTTGCTTACCCTTAACCTGGACCACATGCAGCCCTCCCAGAGCCAGGACCCGGCAGGAGAAAGGGTGGGTTGGAAACCCCTAGGGCGTTGGGAGAGGCTCTAAGTTAAATTTTACTTTCAGGCAGCTAGTGAGATTGAGATTGAGATTGCTCTCATCATACTCTTCCCGTGAAAACTGTGTGAGCAGGGGCCGTGCACACAGGGCAGGGACTCCTCAGCCTACACTCCTCCACTTACCTGTCGCCCTCACCCCCTAGGGTGGCCCTCCCTAGGCTAACACCTCAACTGGCCCAATCCCCCCCACCCCCGGGCCCACCACAGCTGCCACCTGTCTCCTCTGGGTTTGCCCGCCCCAACCTCCCTGGTCAGCTGTGGAGTTATTTCAGGGGGCAGGACCCATCTTTGTACCAAGCCTTCACGCCCCTGCACCCATGGGGGCTCTCACTGTGTATGGTCGTTGGCTTCCCAGGCCTCCAGGATCCTCTGTACCAGGCAGCACTTCTGGAACAGCTGAGGGACAGGTGGCATCAGGGCAGGGTGCTCACGGAGAACAAGGGCATCAGAGCCAGGAGGCCGGTGGCTCATGCCACCAGCTTGTGGTCCCCACCAACACCCAGAGGCAGGGGCTACCAGCCCGGACAGCAACAGTACCCAGGCTGGTCGGGAATGGAGACTGGTGGGTGGAAGGTAGGCTGTTTGCCCCTTCTTTTAGCCTCCCCACATCCCTTGCAGCGCCAGAGCAAGAAGTCAGAAAGTGGACCCTGACCTAAAGCCCCAATCCTGACCACAGCAGAGCACACTCAACCAGCAGTCACCCCACCACCTGGGTGTTCATCCCCAAGCCAGCTCAGGCTGGTTCCTCGACCTGGGGGGGTGTGTTCTGACCTCCACAACAGAGTCCCTACCCTGCCGGTGAAGGCCCAGCCTTGTTGGGGGGGGCGGCAGGAAGAGGGCCACACCTCAGGCCCACAGGACCCAGGATGATATTCATGGACTCTGACCGCCCCTCCTCATTGTGCTTCCCCTCAGGCCTCCTGTCAACGGTGGCCACCTCCGCCCACCCCCTCCCAGGGCCATGATCCAAGCAGCCCTGACCCTGCCTTTGCAATCTCAGGTCCTCTCACGTGAGGGTCCCCCTTCAACCCCCGCCCAGATGGCCTCAGCCAGAGGGAGTCTGTGGGGGGGGGTGGGGGAGGCCCAGGGCTGCACTCACGTGTATCACCAGCGTGTCCTCCGGGGCGGTGTGGGAGAGAATGGCCGTGACACACAGCTCCACTTGGAAGTGCAGGAAGTTATTCCACGTGTACTTGAAAAACAAGTCCTAGGCCAAGAGAGGACAGGAGCATGCTGAGGGGCGCTCGTGCACCAGCCCCAACCCCCCCATGGGCACACAAGCCAGAAGGGGCCCAATAGGAACTCCTGGCTGCCCTGGCCTCCGGAGGAGAGAGGTGGCAGAGCCAGGATGCCCTCTGCCCCCCCCTTGTGTACCCTTCCCCCACCATGATGTGGGCAGAGCAGTCTCTGAGTCTCTGACTGGCAGGGAGCTAGAGACGGGCTTGCCAATCACGCATCCCGCCCACTGGCACCCACAAAGTCTGTGTGCCTGGTCCTCCTGCACACGGGCAGGGAGCTGGAGAGGTGAGGTGGGGCAGGGGGAGGATGGGGCTGGCCATCTGTCCCCTCCTCCCTCCTGCACAGTGTGGCTCATCCCAGCTCCCACTTATGACACCAGCAGTCACTTTACCAAGTCCCCCATTGTGAAGAGTCTCAATAAGGGCACTGCTGGCCCACGGTCAGCCTTGACTTTCACCACCACCATAACCATCGTCCTGCCACAGAGGACAAGCCCCCACCCCAAAGCCCCTCAGGAGCAGAACCCTAGAGACAGGAGAGTGACATGAGGCCAGTAGCCAGCAGTGGGACAGCAGGGCGTAGCTCCCTCTCAGGGCTGCCCAGTGTCCCCTAAACTCTGTGCTGCTTTGCCTACACTCAGCCTCTGGTCCCCAGAGCTGCCTCCAGGGCAGTGGAGCGTGGGGACATGGGGCAGCATGGGGGTGCAGGGTACAGGGCCACAGGATATGGGGCAGGGGGGTATGGGGTACAGGGATGTGGGAGTGTGGGGCACAAAGATGTGTGAGGTACAGGGGTGTGAGGATGCAGGGGCACAGAATGTGGGGGTGTGTGTGCAAGGACACAGGAGCAGGGATATGGGGTGTGGGAGTGGCTGCAGGAATGTGAGATACAGGGTTCAAGGGATGGGGAAAGGGACACAGGGTGCAGGGTACAGAAATGTGGGGAAGTAGGGTGTGAGGAGGCAGGGCGCAGGACAAAGGGGTACAGTACAGGACATAGGACACATTGCACAGAGTGGGGTACACGGATATGGAGCATGGGGGTGGGGTGTAGGGAGGTGGGGCGGAAGTGACCTGGGGTTACAAACAGGCCCAGGTGGAGCAGCCGGTGTGTCTGTGAGACTGGCCCTTCCTCATCCATCCATCAGCCTATCCCTGCCCCACTTGCCCAGCCTCTGTGCCTCACAGCAGACAGGGCTGTGCACATTCTGCTTACCACCCCAGATAACTGACCGAACCCACAAGCCAACGCAGGAAGGAGTGCCACCTACGCCTGTCAGCACCCCACACTCCTACAAGTCTGCATGGACACAAGGGCGCATGAGTGGCTCCCAGGCTCTGGAATGGAGGCCAGTTCTGTATACCCTGCTGGGGCTCCACAGGAAGGAGCATCACCTATGTCTGTCAGCACCTCACACCCCCAACAAGTGTGCATGGACACAACGGAACATGGGCAGTTCTCAGGCTCCAGCATGGGGAGGGCCAAGGTCCACAGGGAAGAATGCCACCTGTCTGTCTGCGCCCCACGCCCCCCGTCTGCACAGACAAGAGGGCACATGGACGGCTCTCTGGCTCCAGCACAGGGAGTCTGGGCCTGCGCAGCCTCCCTGAGGTCCAGTGAGTGTGGCACTCAGGCTTTGGGTTTGGCACTCAGGCTTTGGGTTTGGCACTCAGGGTTTCCAGTCACCATCGTCACAGAGGTGCTTGCAGGGCAGGGCTGCAGGACCTGGTGATGACAGGCACCCAGACACAAGCCCACGCTGACCTCTCTCAGCCAAAGAGGCCACAGGCTGCCTCACTGACAGCTCCCCCTCAGCCCGTGTTCTTGGGCAGGCCTCATGGGGGCAGTGACCTCAGAGCCAGCAAGGCAGCCCACAGCCGAGTGTCATTCCTAGATCCAGCCTCACTGCAGTAAAGACCTCTGAATCTGCAACCCGAGCTCACCCGGCAGGAGCATGGGCCCAGGGCACACAGAAGCAGCCGCCACCCTCCACAGGATGGCCGGCAGTCACTCACGGAGACCCTGTCTCTGCAGATGGCTGAGCATCTGCTGGAGTCATACACGCAGGAGGGAAGCAGAGGTGGCCAGGACGCTGCACGGGTCCCACAACCCGCAGAGGTGGCCGGGATGCTCGGCAGGGCTGCACGGGTGACACACTCTGCTGGGACATACAACCCACAGCAGAACACGGCTGTGGAGGATGCAGCAGCAGACACACACGGATGGGGACACATCGGTGACAGGATAACCGAAAACGGAGAAGGCAGAGCCCACATCCCCATCTGGGAAGAGCTCCCTGCTTCCCACAGCCTTCTAGAGATGGGGTGTGCCACGACCAGCACCCACGGTCAGCCACACCAGTTGGTGTACCTGCTTTCCTCTGTGAACACATTGCCACTGCCAGGAAAAATGTTTTTACAAGGAAAGTCTCTCACAGGCATACGAGCTGAACATTTACATCAGGTAGATATACTCCTTGGAGAGACCAATTGTGGGAGAATAGAAAGGATGTGTGTGCACAGGGAGACAGCTCCAGGGGCAGGAGTGCATGGGAGGGAAGGACACAGGGAAGAGGGAACTATGGGGAGGAAGCGGAAGGGGAGCTGTTGCATCGTGGGAAATTGTAGTCAGTGTCATGAGACGAAGTATATATGAGCTGCTGTATGGAAAGTGAATTTGCTCTGTAAACTTTCACCCAAATCACAATTTAAAAAAAAAGAAAAAATCTTTGAATGAGAAAAAGGAATGTACACCTGTGCCCACCTTCACCTGGGACCTCCGCCCAGCAGCTTACTGCCCGAAATGCTGGGGGGGCCTGTGGGGAAGAGACTGCAGGGTCCTGAGAGGCACCTGCCTACAGCCTTCTCTGCTCCAGGCCTGGTTTCTCTCCCAGACACCAGAGTCCCGAAAGCAGCGGGCACACAGACTGATACCCTTGAGGGAAACGGCGACACACCACCTGGGATGCATGGGCAGACGGCCGTGAGGGGGACACCATGTGGGACGTGGACAGATACCTTCGTGGGATACATGGCTGCACCACACGGGACACAGAGACAGATGCCCCTGTTGGATATGTGGACAGACGTCCTCAAGGGATAGACGATATACCACACAGAATACCAGATGTGGGTTCATGAACGGACACCCTCACAGGATGCAGACACACCACATGGGACACACGGACGGATGCCCTTGAGAGATACATGAACATACCAATTGGGATGTATGAACAGATGCCCTTGTGGAACACAGGGACACACCATGTGGGACAAGGATGGACACCCTCAAGGGACTCATGGGCGCACCACATGGGACGTATAGACAGATGGATGAACACACCAGTGAAAGCGATGGTCACTATCACTGGACACATGGACACATGTGGGACACCTGGGCAGGCACCCCCACAGGGTGCACTAAGTAGGACACATAGACACTCTCAACAGATACATGGACAGACACCTTCACGGGACACACGGACACCCCCACAGGGCTATGCAGGACAGACACTCTCATCAGATACAGGGACAGACACCTTTTAGGGTTACACAAACACAGCATTTGAGGCACAGAAAGAAGCCCTTGTGGGACACAAGGACACACTGTGTGGGACGCTTGGATGGACACCTCCACAGGGCATGCTACATGGGACACAGGGGCGGACACCCTTGTGGGATGCGTGGATACACTCTGTGGGATACACAGACAGGCACCAGGTGGACACACGATGCTGGGGTGGTGCCAGCCACTGACCAGCAGCAGGTCCATGCTATGTGGGACACACGGGCAGACGCCCTTGTGGGATGCGTGGATACACTCTGGGGGAAACACAGACGGGCACCAGGCGGACACACGATGCTGGGGTGGTGCCAGCACTCACCAGCAGCAGGTCCATGGTGCTGAGCCGGCAGAGCTCCTGGTTGATGCTGGGCGTGTTTGTGTGCAGCAGGGCAGCCACGAGGCGAGCCCCGTGCAGGCGGGCGTTGCCCAGAGGCTCCTCCAGCACTCCAATGGTGGTCAGGATTGCGCTTTTCTGCAGCACAGGGGCCGTGTCAGCCTCACCCCGGCCACCAGCTCTGAGGGGGTGCACTCTGCCTGTGGCAGAAGCTGAGGGGATCATCGGGGCCCGTGCCCCAGCACTCCTGGGCACACCAACCGTTGGGGGAGTCCCCCAGCAGGTGGGAGACACCACAAGACACCAGAGGCCGATACAGGGCCTCGTTCTCCATGCTGGGCATGACCAGCCTTCATGAAGCTCACTTTCTCACGGGAGATGGACAAGCATGGTGACAAAGGAGCCACACAGCTCAGCGGGTAATGTGTTGCTGAGGAGACGCACTGGGGACAGGCAGGGGGCTATGACTTGAAGCTGGTGTGTGGGCAGCCCTGAGTGGCATCTGAAGAGAGACTGAAGGGCTGGGGTGCAGTCTCTGTGGTGTCTCCCTCCTCCTCATGACCACATGCACCCCTCCCCAACCGCCAGCAATGCTGAGCCACCTGGGCTGGCCTCCAGGAGCTGAGGGCTCCACACTAAGCCTGCATTCCAGAAAGCAGAGGCTCCGAGGGCCTGCTGAATGCTGGGCTCTGGGCCGCCACAACAGACCTGAAACTGGCCAGGTGCTGAGGGAAGGCCTGAGGGGACACGGACAAGTGTCTCCTTCCCACGTCCACTGCCTCCCGCCCTCACCTTTGGCGGGCTGAGCAGTAGGCCGTGGAAGTCCCTCAGCCGCGGCTCGATGCCCTGTAGGACACTGCTGCTGACACTATGTGGCCGCTCGAGTCCCTGAGAGAAGGAGTCCACAGAGCCACCCTCTGTCCTGTGGAGCAGGGAACATAGGTCATGGGGTTTGCCAGCCTCGGGCCAGACCCACACAGTACTCCCCTCCTTCCAGGAGAAAACGCTTCTTCCTTTCCCTCAAGAGGGAACTGACAAGGCCTCCACATGTCTTCTGGTGGCCTGTGTGCACAAATACTGAGGGCGACTCGGAACAAGAACGAGAGATGGCGGCAGGATGTTGCGTGGTTCCCTCCCCTAGAGGTACCCGGTTCCCAGATACCCACCCTCGTTCTGCCTCAGACAGGACATGCTCACTGCTATCCCCACTCCTGGGCTGGGAAACGAAACAGGGTGGCCCCACACTGGCCCTCTGGCCTTCTCAAACTAAAAGCTTGATTTAAAGACTTTTTCCAAATTACCAAGTGTATAGTAGAGCTGACAATGGACAAGGTTGCAGTCACTTCTTGGCCACAGCCAGCTACCCAAAGGGAGTGAGTAGTTGGACCTGTGGGCTCGGGACCATGGGACACCAAGCTCAATTGGCATAACATACTACACAAAACATTGTTCCACCTCCTACTTTGGCAAGTAGAGACTGGGATCTTAAAAGCTTGCAAGCAGCCAT
>NW_006922058.1:1728114-1736930 GCF_000298275.1 Orycteropus afer afer | reverse complement strand
GGATTTGAACCACCAGCCTTCTGGTTAGCAGTCAAGTGCCTTAGCCACCCACTATGGGGGTTCTAGAGGGTCTCAAAATCACACGTTCAAAAACAAGTTCATCTTTCCCCCAGACTAGCCCACCTGCTGTGTCTTAGATGGTTAATGGCCCCACTCAACCCTGTGGCCAGAGCTGGAGCACTGTCCCCTTCTTCCTGCTCCATGTGGTGGCTGTGTCCACTCCCCACATCTGGTTAGGGGGTAAGCTAGCGTGGGGCCTCTCTGGCAGGGCACGGGGGTCCCAGCCCACCCCACACTCCCCACAGCAGCATCTTCGCAGGGATGTGAACGTGTCTGCCACCGGCAAGAGAGGTGGTGCAGTGAGGGTGGAACGCCCATCATGATCACAGGGGACTTGCCACGAACTGTTCAGTTTGTGTTTTCCACAAGGGTAACACAGTTGCACTTTCACCCGCATGATGGTAACGAGCCAGACCCACTAGCTGGCCCCAAGCGCCCTCCCAAAAGACTCACCCAGCCCGCCGAGGCTCCAGCAGGCTCAGCAGGACCTGCGTGCCGCACACCAGGCAGCTCTCAGTCTGGTCACCGTCAAACATGTTCCTGAGCAGTTGCTCCACGCAGCCCTGCCTGTCAGAAACACTCGTGGTTGCTCCAGGGCACTGGCCACACCCGGAGCCTAGAGGACAGCCAGGAGAGCCCGTCACAGTGACACAGCTCTGGGTCTGGGGTGGCAGCTCCCACTGAAGCAGCCCGGAGTCCCCCTCCCCTTGGGTGGCACTCACGACTCCAGGGCTGTGAGGAGGGGATCAGGCTCCACAATCTCCTGCAGCTGACCACTCTGGTCTCTGCCCAGCCGGACAATGTCACAGAGTGTCTGAGACGCATTGGACTGCCTCTGCGGGAACAAGGAGCCAGTGCCATCAGCAGCACAGGGCACGGAGGCTCTCAGGAGCTGGGAAGGTAGACAAACAGCCTTCGGAAAGACAAGTGCCTCCTAGCCAGGCTCCTCGAGGCCTCAGACCGACAAGTTCATGTGCGAGAGGTCTAAGCCTGCCCTTCCCCTCATCAAAGGTGGTCTGCTTAGACTTTTCGGCTGTGCAGGGCAGTGGTGAGACATGCTATGTCAGTGTTGGTCTCTCCCTCTAACAATGTCCTGAGGTACTGATAACTGGCTTTAAATTTAACAGCAAATCACCGCTCAGCTTCATGAGTCATGGAAGCTGAAGAAGTGGGGGGCATTGCTGCAGGAGAAGCAACTCTCCCAGGAGAGTGGGATGCCGCCCGCACATGTGGACTGCAGGAGGTGTCTAGCCATGTTGGGTGGCTTTGCAGAGAATAACCCCCCAAGAGCAGGTGCCCCTAGAGAGTTAGCGGTGCATCCACTACCACGAGTGTCCTCACGACTCCTTGTAGGGCAGACAAAGCCACTCACAGGAAACAGAGAGTAAACCGCCAAGTGTGGGGCAGCCTGACCTCAGCCACAGGTGCTGCCACCGCCCTGCTGGGACTGCTCTCTCACACACGTGCACACTTCCCTGAAGGCCACCCGATTAGAGACAAGTCCCAGGTGGCGACACTGGACCGCTGGAGCAGCAGCGACCCCCACACAGTACTCACATCCTCCTCCTGACCTGGGTGGATTAGCCCCACGAGCCGCTCAATGACCTTCTCTTCATTAAGCCACTGAAAGGGAAAAACAGCCAGGTCATGTCCAGGCACCGCCCACTGAGTGAGGGTCAGCTGGCTGTTGGCCCACTCCAAGGCATATCTGTACCTCTGCCACCCTACCCCTCTCAGAATAGGATGCCACAAAGGCCACCGTAGCCAGGTTCCAGCCCTCCCTCCACGTGTCTAACTCCTGTCCCTCCACAGCACGCGACTCCTACTCACACCCACACCAGGCCTCCAGGACAGAGGCAACAGCTCGGGGGTACCCTGACCACCTTTGATCCCCTGCACTCACCTTTCTGAAGGCCCCCAGCTCAGCCCTGGCTCCACACATTGTCAGCCCACCTCCCCGGGCCAGCATGGGCCACATCTTGTCAGCCCCAGCCGTCCAGGGCCCTGTAGCTGGCTGGCCTTCTTCCTTGCTAGGACCTGCTCCTACATTCAAATGGGGAATGACAGCAAGGATGGACAGGGCAGCCTCCACTGCCATCATTAACCCACGTCTGCCACGACTCACCAAGTGGGAAAGGCTGCCGTGGGGCTCAGCGGGAGCTGACAGTTACTTCCAGAGGGCCACAGCAGCCCTGAGTGCCCCAGGTGTTCTGAGCATGCATCAACATGAGGCCTAGCCCTGCTACTGGACATTACAGCAGGGGCTGGCCAACTAGGCCAGTAGTTATAGTTGCCTGCTGCCCGCTGCTACAAATAAAGCTTTACTGCAACACAGCCATGCCTACTCATTTGCACACTGTCTCTGCTTAGTCTGCAGTCTAAATGCTCACCATCTGGCCCTTTGCTGTGTTGAGGGGCTAGTGCTCCCCTCAACACCGCTCTGCTCTGAGCTTAACTCCAGAGCTCAGATATGACAGCACCAGGGGGCAGCAACAATGCATCGCTGAACAGAACGTGCCAAAAGGAAGGAGGGCTTCGAAAGAAGACTGAATGTGAAAACCCCACACTTACCAGGATGTAGCCCATCAAGGTGGCAAAGGTCTTTACATCATTACTGGGAAGAACAGTTGCCAAATTACAACCATGACTGCAATGTTACCATAACACCCCCACGGCCACTGTGGTACCAGAGGACAACCCCCATGGCTGCTGGGTTACCACAGGACAGCCCCTCTGCCACTAAGTTACCCTCACGGCTACCGAGTTACCACAGGGCAGCCCCCACAGCCACTGCTTATGATCACAGCCACTGCTACTAACAAGCTGAGTCCTGAAGGGGAGAAGTGGAGAGTGAACTGCTTGGCATCTGTGATAGTTAAGTTTGTGTGTCAACTTGGCTGGGCCTGGTTGAATGGCTGGGCAGCTGGATGTAGTATTCCCCATGATGAGACTGGTAATCAACTCCAGTTGGAATCTACTGGAAGCAGCTGAGTAGCTGCCTGTGGGTATGTGGTCTGCTTCCTGTACATAAGGAGAAGCTTTGAGAATGGTCTCTAGCCTGTGGCACGCTTGGACCCTGCATGGAGCCACATTGTTGCTCAGCAGCCTGCTATGCTCTGCCGACCTCAGGACTCCCAATGGACTTAAGTCAATGGCCTTCAGTGTGGTTTGGTAACATCGGGACTGTGCCTTTTTACTTGTCAACGTTGGGGTTTCTCAGCCTTAGCAGCCTGCAGCTGTCTGAGTAAAGAAACACCCCTAGCTCCAGTGGGCCAGGAGCAGGAGGCAGAGCTGGACCCCAAGGTTGAAGGGCTTTCACCCAGCCCCTAGAGCCTGGCACTCTGAACTTGGACTTAAAGCCTCCAAATTTAAGAATAAACTCCTTGCAGTGTAGTAAATTACTTAGTATGGCTTTTCTACCCATGTTGTTATGTACCATTGAGTCGGACCCGACTCATAGTGACCCCTCCTTGGGTTTCCGAGGCAGTATCACTACGGAAGTAGATTGCCCCATCTTCCTTCCGAGGAGTGGCTGGTGGGTTTGAACCGCCAGCCTTCTGGTTAGCAGTCAAGTGCCTTAGGCACTATGCTACCAGAGCTCCCTTAAGTCATACCCATAAGTCATTGTAAATTCAGTGGTGGAATGAGCAACTGAGGAGCTCCTGATTGTAAATGTTATCCACCTGGGTTATTTCTGTTGGGCGTGGCACAACAGCAATGTTATGGGAGGCTCACTCTCAGGTGCTTAGAATTCTGTTGTTATGATTGGTTGGTTTGGCTACTCTGCCAAGCTCAAAAGGAGGCCTCCTAGAGGCAGAACTCTTTCTGACTGCTAGTTGAGGAAGAAGTGCTGCTGAAAGAGACACGGGCTCCTGAGACACGTGTTGCTGGGAAAGAGACGCAAGAGACGCGCGTTTCTGAGTAAGACACCGAGGGACATGCACTGCTGGGGGAGAGACTGTGAGAGACTTGGCTGAGAGACAGTGGGCTGGGAGAGAGACTGAGCGTTTTTTCCTGAACTTGAATTGTAGCCTGGTGCTTCCCTAATAAACCCCATAATCTGTGAGTTCTGCAGTGTGGCCACTGCAGCGAATTATCGAACCCAGGAGAGAGGTGGTGGGTGCTTTGGGAGGAATGGTTGGTGAAAGGGCTGGAGGGAGGCAGTATTTCTGGCCTTGTAGTAATAGGCCTTGGGCTATTGATGGTGATTCTGCCTTCCTCTTGTGGGGTTCTAGCAGGTCAGAACATGTGGCCTCCTTGCCCTTTTTGCACTCCTGTTTGTTAAGACCATCCCATTTGTGGTATATTCTTGTCAGAGTGGCACTAGGTAACCACAACAGCATCCAAGCCCATCACCCCAGGCCCATGCAGGCCCAGAGAGGCAGTATATTTCCTTCCCACCCCGCTCAAGGTTAAGGCCACAGAAGCCGTGCTGGCCAAAGGGACAGGGCAGCAGTGCTGTGTGTGCACTCTTAAGAGTTGGCTGGAAGCTCCCTTCCCATCCTCTCTTGTCCCTGTCACAGCCATTTGTCTACTCAGAGGGTTCCAGAGGGAGATGCTGCAGAACCCTATGGGCCTGAGGCCCCAGGTGGTGGGTGAAAAAGGACCATAAGCATGAAGCCCTGGAAGTATTTTGCCACAGCACAGCCTAGACAGTCTTGACTAAGTCCCCACAGGCCTGCTTTCTGTAAGCCAGCGAGGTGAAGCACTGGCCCTTGTCCTGCCCGGAAAGGCAGGCACTGACTGAATTTTGGAGTGACGCCGTTTATAAATGGAGAAGCACCGCCATGGTGAGGCAAGCACACATAAGCTCTGTCTGTAGGACGTATCTTGGAAGACCAGGGTGCACATGAGCCAGAAAGAACTAGAGACCCAACACCTCCATCCAAGTGCCCAGATGACGAGATGTGAGTCCCAGACTGTCCCACTTCATAGCCATCTAGGGCCAGGCCAAGAGCAGCAGAAACACTTGGGGTGTGGTAGAGACCAGGTCTGCTTCTCGTAGAGAAAGGGAAGCCACTCTGCTCTGTACCCCTGGAGGCCCAACTCTGACCACAAACCCTCAACAAGGGTCTTACAGTGCCAAGGCAAACACACCCTGGTGGGAGAGCTGGGGGCAAGGGGCAGGGTCCTCAGTGGCTTCCCTAGCCCCTGGGCTGCTTCTTCCTGGGCACTTGCTGCATGTGCTCAGGACACAGCCCACCCCTGGGGGGCCTGCAGGCAGTGAGATGTTCCGCCGATGGCCATGAAGACACAGCCAGGGTAGCTTGAGGACCGGTGTGGCACTCACATGGAGGACCTCCTGCCGGAGGCTGGCTGGCTCCACGCAGCTGACCAGCCGCAGCAGCAGGTCCATCATGGCTGAGGTGCCGAGGTGGCGCAGCACCAAGCCGATGAAGTCCTCCTTGCTCTTCAGAAATCCAATCACCTGAAACCAGACGTGCTGTCAGCGAGCAGGGACTGCAGGGATAGCAGGCACCAGCTCCTCTCCAAGAATGGAGGGCCTCACACAGCAAGGATGGAAGATATAACACAGTCCAGAGCACCTGAGTGCTGTCAGGGAACCCTGACAGGGACAGGTGGGGACAGGGGCTCAGGAAAGCAAGCATGCACGGCAGCTCCTGGCTCACTCGGGGACCCACGCACGCACATCCTTCTGTGAGACAGCATGCTGCACACACAGCAACCACTCAGCACACACGTGCTAAAGTGAACATGCGAACAGCTGAACCAGGGCCATCCATGGATTGTCATTCACAGGCCAGGGCCAGGACACAGGACAGCACAGAGCATGCGAGACAGTTGGCTGGATTCTGTGAAAGGAGAAGAAGACTTGACTTTAGCCTCACTGACGAGAACATGCCACACTTGGCTGGAGAACAGCACCAATGGCAGTGGACAATGAGGCCAGATAACAGGGCACCACAGTGCCCAGAAGCAATATCATGGGCTTCTCAGGAGTTCCTGGGTGAGAAAGTGTGACAGCAAGAGGCTGGGCTGGGATCCACTCTGCATACCTACAAACACAGCCCAGCTCAGCCTGCATGAAGGAAACACCGGCAGTGACCATGCTGCTGGACTAAGAGCTGGGTGGACCTAGTTCTCTGGTGGGGACCCTGGGAACAAAGGAGGTCCACCAAGCTGGGGATCTTGGACTGCACACTTGTGCTAAGGTGAGAAGGAAGGGGAGGAGGAGAGGGGAGATGGGAGGGGAGAGGAAAGGGAGGAGAGAGAAGCTAGGAGGAGGAACAGGAAGGGGAGGAGCAAGAGGGGGATGAGATCTTTGAAAAGAACGAATAAATGCCTAGAGAACAAGAATAAGAGCAAAACAGAGACAGAATGAAACTCATTCATGTCAGACCCTACAGATATCAAACTACAAAAAGATGTTATGAGCAACTTTATATCAATTAATGTGAATTAAAATAATGAGAAATTTTCTTAAAAAAAAAAAAATACTCATCTAAACCAATAAAAGGAAATGGAAAATCTGAACAGCTCTATAACCTTACAAGATGGACAACGCATCACTCAGAGCCTTCCTAAGCAGAAAACTCCAGGCTCGATGGCCTCACCACTGAATTCCACCAGTCAAAGAAAAGTCCTGTACGGACTCTTCCAGGGAACCTAACAGTGGGTTATGTCCCAGCTCATTATATGAGAACATAACACTTTGTAAAAATCTGGTAAGGATGCTGCAAGAAAGAGAAATTACAGGCCAATGTCATGATGACTACAGATACAAAGACTCAGTAACATATGAGAAAGCGCACTATGTCACAGCTAAGATGGGTGTGTTCCAGAATCAATCAGTGTAACTTGCCTGTTAACAGGACAGAGAAGAAAACTCCTATGACCGACTCAACACAGTAAAAAATCTGATAAAATTCTATAGCCACTCATGTCATAAATGCTCAAAGAAATGAGGAATAAACTTCCTTAATAATATTCTTTAAGTATCTATAAAAATCCCTCAAAAAGGCCTGATGGAACCACTGAGACTATGGCCCCTAGCTGCCCTTCAGGTCTGGAATTGAACCCAAACCTGTGGTTTCCAGCCAAACAAAGTACAGGCATGTGAGTTAAACATTTACCTCAAGTAGACACACGCCCTGGAGAGAACAATCATGGGAGAAGGAAGGGCTGCTTATGCACAGGGAGACAGCTCAGGGGGCAGGAGAGTATGGAGGGATAGACACTGGGAAGAGGTAACTATGGGGAGGAAGTGGGAGGGGAGCTGTTGCATTGTGGTAAACTGTGGTCAATGACATGAGACAAAGTATATGTGAACTGCTGTATAGAAAGTGAATTTGCTCTGTAAATCTTCACCCAAATCACAATTAAAAAAAAAAAAATCCCTCAAAAAGCATCATACTTTATTGTAAGATGCTGAAAGCTTTTCCTTGGAGATAAAAACAAAACAAAACAAAAAAAAAACCAAGAAGGTCCACTATCACCACTTCTGTTCAACATAGTACTGGAGGCTCCAGTAAAACAGCAGCCAAGACAAAGACACAAAATGTATGAGAACTGGAAAGGACAAAATAAATTTGTCATAGCAAAAGAAAAGAACATAAAGATAAATTGTTATCAGGACAGCTAAACACGAGGTGGTTGCGGCTGTGGACCCTCAGCAACTCTGCAGGTGGGGATGCCCCCACTGGGCCTCCCAGGCTGTCCTCTCGACAGAAGCACATCGCCAGGGCTCCATCCCCCCTGGAACCACTGGTGGATTCCAACTGCCCACCTTTGCGTTTGGAGCTGAGTGCTTACCCACTGCACCACCAGGGCTCCTATAAATACAAAGTTAATATATAAAAATAAATCACACATCTAAATTACAGTAACAAACTTAGAAATGAAACTTTAGAAAGATGTCATTTATGTAAAACAGCTTGGTGGTTCCTCAAAATGTTAAATACCAAATCACCACGTGACCCAACAACCCCAGTCCTAGGGATGCACCCAGAGACCCGACAGCAGGGACTCAAACAGACCCTAGTACATCCGCGACCCTTACGGCATCATCCACACAGACCCATCTCAAAAGGTTACATGTTGCACAGGCCCATTTATGGAACACCACCGAAATGACAAGGTTTTAGGAATGGAGGACGATAGTAGTTATCAAGAGCTGGGGATGGAAGATGGGTGGGTGTGGCTATGGCAACAAAGCTGTTAAGTGTCTTGACTGTGGTGGTGGACACAGGAACTTACACAGGTGATCTCTCTCTCTCACACACACACACACACACGAGGGCAAATCAAACTGAAGAACATCTGGCAGACCAGAGTGCCCTATCAGTGTGGTGGCTGTGACGTTCCACTACACTGATGGCACCGTGGGAGAAAAGTGGACAAAGGGTACAGGGGACTTCTTTGAATTATTTCTGAAAACTGCATGTGAATCTATAATCACCTTAATGCAAATTTCAATTAAAGAGAGATAGCCAGAATGACATAAAAACATCCAAAGCCTAAGAATAAATCTAAGGGAGAACGCACAAGAGCTCTACATGGAAGACAACAGACTGAGAGAAACTAAGGGAAGCCTCAGGAAACGGGCAGACCATGTCCATGGATGACCAGTCATGAGACTGCGAAGATCTCAATCCCACCCCTCTGACCTACAGTGAGAGTAGTACACACACTCTATAAAGGGCTGGATAAGAAACCCCCAAGCATATGGAAAAAACTATCACTAACTTTATATGGAAAGGAAAGAGACCTCGGATAAGCAAAGCACTACTGAAGAA
>NW_006922058.1:1724249-1725764 GCF_000298275.1 Orycteropus afer afer | reverse complement strand
ATGGGGAGGAAGTGGGAGGGGAGCTGTTGCATTGTAAATTTTGGTCAATGACATGAGACAAAGTGTATGTGAACTGCTGTATGAAAAGTGAATGTACTCTGTAAATCTTCACCCAAATCAAAAAAAAAAAAAGAAAAGAAACCCCAGGCTCTGTTGCAACCCCTTGACTTCACTGTTGTAGCAAGACTGCAATCATAGATAACACGTGAACACAAGTGTGGCTGTGCTTCAGTGGGACGTCATATATAAAACTGGCCGGGCTGGGGGTGGCCTGCCACCTTAGTTTTGCAAACCTAATAAAAACCTCAGCAAGTTTTTCAGTACGGAAATTGATAAGCTTTGTAAAATTTATACAGAATCGCAAAAGGCAAAGAAAAGTCAAAACAATCTAGAAAAAAACCAAAGAGAGCGGATAACCCTACTGATATCAGGAATCAGTACAGAGCTACTGCAATTAAGACAGCATCATGCTTGTACAAGTACAGACAGACAGAACAGAGTCCAGAACCAGACCCACATGCGACCACATGAATTATGGCAAGGGGGACCATGGAAAGCAATGGAGAAAGAATGGTCTTATCGATAAATGCTGCCAGGTCAACTGGACATGCACATGTGAAAAAAGAAAAGCAAACACTTCAGCCCCATACCATTTGCAAAAATCTGTAACAGGTAAGGCTTCTGAATGAAAATACAGAAGAACATCCTCCGGGCACTGGGGCAGCAAAGCCTTCTCAGTAGAACACAAACACTTTAAACCATAAAAACCAAAGAAGAAACGACAACAAATTGGACTGCATTAAAATTAGAACATCTACCCATTAACAGATACCATTAAGACGAAGGTGCGCCTGACTCAAGGCAAGGTACTTTCAATTGCATCCTGTGCACGTGAAAGCCGGACGATGCCTCTGAATGGTGGTGTGGGCAAAGAATACTGAATAGACATGGACTGCCAAAAGAACGAATGGGTCTGTCTTGAAGAAGGCGGCTCATTAGAAGGGAGGATGGCGAGACTTCATCTCTCGTGCTGTGATCAGGCTACGAGGAGGGACCCATCCCTGGAGAAGGACATAATGTTTGGTAAAGCAGAGGGTCACCTCCAACAAGACGGACTGACACACTGGCTGCAGTGATGGGCTCAAACACAGCAACAAGTGTGAGCACGGCACAGGATCAGGCAGGGTTTTGTTCTGTTGTACATGGGCCTGCTACAAGTAGGAACAGACGCAATGGCACCCAACAACCACAAATATTAAGAGTGAACAAAGTCAAGCCACACAGTGGAAAAAGATGGCTGCAACACAAAACCAGCAAAGGACTTGTATCCAGGAAATACAAAGAAGTACTACAAATCAATAAGAAAAAGACAACCTGATAGAAAACATACAAGAAACATCACAAAAGAAGATACCTGCAGTGTAGGAAATTACTTAGTGTGGCTTTTCTACCCATAAGTCTTTGTAAACTCCAAGGTGGGATTTTCTATGAGCAACTGAGGAGCTCCTGATTGCT
>NW_006922058.1:1719977-1723894 GCF_000298275.1 Orycteropus afer afer | reverse complement strand
GAACATTTTTTTCCAGAACTTGAATTGTAGCCTATGGTGCTTCCCTAATAAACCCCATAATCTGTGAGCAGCGTGGCCACTGCAGTGAATTATCGAGCCCAGGAGAGAGGTGGTGGGTGCTTTGGGAGGAACGGTTGGAGAAAGGGCTGGAGGGAGGCAGCATGTCTGGCCTGGCAGAATAGGCCTTGGGTTACTGCTGGTAATCCTGTCTTCCTATTGTGGGGTTAGAAGAGGTCAGAACATGTGGCCTCCTTGCTGTTTTTGCAATACCCAAATGGCCAGCAAATACATGGATGGTACTTAACCTCCTCGGTCACCAGGGAGATGCAAACTAAAGCCACAAGAACACTGCAGTGTGGCTGCAAATTCTTAACGTGGCCCCTCTAGCTGTGCTCCGCGACTCCCAGCAGGTAGCTGGTGGGACTACACAACATGAGTGTTTGTGGTCCACCAAGGGGACTAGCTTGCTCATAACGTAAACACAGTGCATGGTACCCTTTTAGGGATGGGACCGTCTGAGTAAGGTATGTGAAACCCTAACGAGGAGATTGGTCAGTTTTGCCATCCCGATAGGCTTAAAATGAGCCATCTCAGAGGCAGAAAGGAGGGCTCTCACTACCATCAAGGAAGAAGAGCCAGAGGGGAGCTAATCCTTGGAACCCAAGATCCCTGCACTGAACCTCATCAACCCAAGAGAGGTCTGTGGCACCCAAGACAGCAAGTAGTGGTAGAGGAATGGTGGCAGCAGAACTAGGAGACTGGCATGAGACAGTAGTAGGCTTCCTAGCCAACAGAGAGAGGTAGCTGAGTGCCTTCGTGCAGAAGGCTTGCTGATGGAGTAGGGTGCCTCTAGACATTTACTGGCACCACAAGAGCTTTATAACACTTGCCTGAGCAGGGAAGAAGCCAGGTCTAGAGGCTGAAGGCCAGACAGAGAGCTGCCTGCGGGCACAGCTGAGGCAAGGTTGTTCTGATCAAAGAATGGTCTCCTGAGCATTCCTGATCCTGAACTGTGACCTGTTACTTCTCTAATAAACCCCATTAATTGTGAGTATGGTCTGTAAGTTCTGTGTGTCCACTGCAATGGATTATCAAACCCAGCAGACAAGAAGAGAGTGCCATGGAAGGATGGTTGTTGTAAGAACTGGTAAAAGGGCTGGAAGATGGAGGCATGTCTAACCGCCTCACAGGAATCAGCCTTGGGTTGCTGCCTTGATCTTATTGATTCCTCACAGGAATCAGCCTTGGGTTGCTGCCTTGATCTTATTCTCCTCTCCACCTTATGAAGCTGGAGGAGGTCAGATGCTGCCATGCTATTCGCACAGATACACAGCCTCACCAGGTGCTAAGATAAAAAAGACTGGTGACTGCTAACCAAAAGGCTTGTGGTTCAAACTCACCAGCCACTCCTTGGATGGAAGATTGGGCAATCTACTTCTGTAGAGATACTGCCTCAGAAACCCAAGGAGAGTCACTGTGAGTCAGATCTGACTCCATGGCAGTTAGTTTGGTTTGGTTTAATGTTCACTGTTGGTTGAGGACCACACCAGTGGAAATCCTAAGAGCAAGGTCTGTTGCTGGTCGAGGACACCAGGGCATATCCTAAGGGCCGGAGTGACAAAGGAGCACTCCCGAGCCTGTCTCTGGTCAAGGACACCACCAGTGGCTTAGTTCTGAGCTTTGTAAGGCCATACAGCTCCCAGGGGCGGTAGGAAGTGGGCGTCAGGCCAGTGCTGGCCAATAGAAACATCCCTTGGAAAAACCCTTTCTTTAAATTCTAAGCCACATGTCATACCACACTGGTGTCCAACATGCAGCAGGCACAGGCAACAACTAGACATGTCAGCACTAGTGGGGACAGCCTGCCATCACCATGCAGTCTTAGCTGACTTACCTGCTCAGTTTTTCTCGCGATGAGGTTGCCAATGGTCTTGCTGAAAAAGCTGGCAAGCAGAGGGTTGAGGGGAGGCTCGTGGTCCAGAAAGCCATACAGGAGGTTCAGCAGGGTCTCATCCCCTCCCAGCTTGTCGTTGATCTGCGGCACATCAGAGGTCAGAAGCTCACAGGCTGTGTTTGGGTATCTGAAAGGGTACAAGCCGAACAACTGAGGTGAAGGGAAACTGCTAACACAATCCAGCCAGTAGGGGGCAGATCCCCGTCATGAGAACAGTGACTAGACCCCAGAGAAAACACGCATACGACTGCCTGGCATCAACGGGTTTATGAGTCCACGAGGCCCACAGTGTGTAAAACATTTTTTCTGGTACCTCATGCTCCACACTCTGACAACCTTCAGTTCCTGACTCTGCTCTCTGCACCTTCTGTACCCACAGCACCCACAATGCTCTCTGCACCGACAGCATCCACTGCATCCAGAGCACCCTCTGTGCCCAAAGCACCCTCTTCACTCTGCACCCACTGCAACCTCTGCACTATGGCATCCCCCACACCCACAACACCCTCCGCACCCACAACACCCTCCGCACCCACAATACCCTCTGCACCCACAGGACTCTCTGCACCCACAACACCCTCTGCACCCACAACACCCTCCGCACCCTCTGCACCCACAACACCCTCCGCACCCACAACACCCTCTGCACCCACAACACCCTCCGCACCTATAGTACCCTCTGCACCTACAGCATCCTTCATACTCACAGCACCCCCTGCACCCACAGCACCCTCTGTATCCATTACACCTTCTGCATCCATAATGCCCTCTGAAGCCTCTGCACCCATAGCACCCACTGAATCCACAGCACCCTTTGCACCTACTGCACCTACAACACCCTCTGCACCCACAGCACCCATTGCATTATCTGATATGTGCCAGAAGGTGAGCCCTTCAGGTTCAAAGGCACTCAAAATACAACCACGGAAGATGGCCTCTTCATAGTTGAGTCAACCTTATGATGTGGATGGGGTAAAGCTTTCAGGACCTCCATCTGCTGATGGGGTACAACTCAAAATGGGAAGAAACGGCTGCAAACATCCATTAATAATTGGTACATGGAATGTATGAAGTATGAATCTAGGAAACTTGCAAGTTGTCAAAAATGAAATACAATGCATAAAGATCGATATTCTATGCATTAGTGACCTGAAACAGACTGGTTTTAGCCATTTTGAATCAGACAATCATATGATATCTATGCCAGGAATGACAATCCACAGAGGAATGGTGTTGCGATCATTGTCATGAAGAATACTGCTTTCCTGAAGTACAATGCTGTCAGCAATAGGATAATACCCTTATGCCTACAAGGAAGACCAGTTAATACAACTATTATTCAAGTTTACGCACCAACAACCAAAGCCAAAGACAAGAACTTTGAAGAATTTTATGAACTTTTACTATCTGAAATAGACAGAACATGCAATCAAGATGTACTGATTATTACTGGTGACTGGAATGCTAAAGCTGGAAATGAAGAAACACTGTTGTTGTTATGTGCTGTCGAGTCAGACCTGACTCATAGCAACCCCTCCTTGGGTTTCCGAAGTGGTATCACTATGGAAGTAGATTGTCCAACCCTTCCTTCCGAGGAGTGGCTGGTGGGTTTGATCCACCAGCCTTCTGATTAGCAATCAAGTGCCTTAGGCACTATGCTACCAGAGCTCCTGAAGAAACACTTGTTGTTGATGTTAAGTGCCATCGAGTCGTTTCTGACTCATAGCGACCCCATGCACAGCAGAATGAAACACTGCCTGATCCCGCGCCAGCCCTACAATTCCTGCTATACTTGAGCCCATCATTGCACCCACTGTGTCAATCCATCTTGTTGAAGGCCTCCTGCTCTTTCGTTGACCCTCCACCCTACCAAGCATGACATCCTTCTCCAGGAAATGGTCCCTTCTTACAACATGACCAAAATAGGTGAGACGCAGTCTGGCCATTCTTGCTTCCAAGGAGC
>NW_006922058.1:1713686-1714503 GCF_000298275.1 Orycteropus afer afer | reverse complement strand
TCCCTGAGTTGTCTCTCCTCACCTGTAACCCTGGGGCTGACTGAAGAAACTAGTAGTTGGAAAATATGGCCTTGGTGATAGAAATGACATCAGAGATTACATGACAGGATTTCGCAAGACCAATGACTTTATTCACTGCTGCTGTTATGTGCCATCAAGTCATGTCCAACTCAGTGACCCTATGTACAGCAGAACAAAACACTACCCAGTCCTGTGCCAGCCCCATGACCCTTGCTATTCCTGAGCCCACCACTGCAGCCACTGTGTCCATCCATCTCGTTGAGGGCCTTCCCCTTTTCATTGACCCTCCACTTATTCATTGCAAATCCCTTTTTTCAATAACAAAAACAGTGGCTATACACGTGGACTTCACCACATGGAGAACACAGGAATCAGACTGACTACATCTTTGGAAAGAGGCAATGGAGAAGCTCAGTCTCTTCAACCAAAACAAGGCCAGGAGTTCACTGTGAAACAGACCATCAACTGCTCAAATGCAAATTCAAGCTGAAACTAAAATAAAAAGAAGTCCACAAGAGCCAAAGTATGACCTGAATTTAGAGACCATCTGAAGAACAGATTTGACACATTGAACACCAATGACCAAAGACCAGACGAGTTGTGGGAAGACATCAAGAACATCATACATGAAGAAAGCAAAACCAAAAAAACCAAACTCATTGCCATCGAGTTGGATCCGACTCACAGCGACCCCTCCTCGGGTTTCCAAGGTAGTATCACTGTGGAAGTAGATTGCCTGATCTTCCTTCCAAGGAGTGGCTGGTGGGTTTGAACTGCCAGCCTTCTGGTTAGCAGT
>NW_006922058.1:1701127-1713271 GCF_000298275.1 Orycteropus afer afer | reverse complement strand
GACATTTCTCAAGCTGAAAGAACTGAAGAAAAAATTCAAGCCCCCAGTTGCAATACTGAAAGATTCTGTGAGCAAAATACTGAATGATGCAGAAAGCATTAAAATAAGATAGACAGATTAACTGTACAAAAAAGAACTGGTCAATGTTCATCTATTTCAGGAGGTGGCATATGATCAAGAACCAATGGTAGTGATGGAAGAAGTCGAAGCTGCACTGAAGGAATTAGTGAAAAACACAGCTCCAAGAATTGACAAAATATAAATTGAGATGTTTCAATAAACAGATGCCATGCTAGAGGCACTTACTCTTCTATGCCAAGTAATTTGGAAGAGAGTTACCTGACCAACTGACCGGAAGAGATCCCTATTTGTACCTGTGGTGCAGTGAATTACTTGGTATGGCTTTTCTAGCCGTGGTCTTTGTGACTCCCACCAGACTATGGGGTGGGACTATGCAAATAAGGTGCACAGAACTCTAATGTTGGGGTTGGTTAGTTTTGTAACTCTACTAGGCTTAAAATGAGCCTTCCTAGAGACAGAAAGGGGATCTCACTGTTACCGAGAGAGAAGACCTGGAGACAAAGTGGAGCATGTCCTTGGACCTGAGATCCTTGCACTGGACCTTCTTGGCAGAGACATCCAGCTGACAGATGGCAGCAGTAGAACCAAGAGGCATGAGACAGAGCAGCAGGATTTCTGGCCCACAGAGCAAGAAAGCTGAGTGTCCTTGGGCAGCAGGCTTGCGGGTGGAGTGGGGTGCACCTGGGTATACCCAGAGGCCAGGCTGAGAGGTCAAGGATCAGGGAGGCATGCTTGAGGGCACAGCAGAGGGGAGACGGTTCTGATTGAAGAACTATACCCTGAGAGCATTCCTGAACCTGAGTTGTAGCCTGTTACCTTCCTAATAAACCCAATAATCATGAGTACATTCTGTGAGTTCGGTGTGGCCTCTGCAACGAATTATCGAACCCAGCAGAGGGATAGTAAGTGCTGAGAGAGAGAGACAGCGAGTGTCAGAGTTGGAAAAAAGGCTGGAGGGAAGTGGCATGTCTAGTTTCATAGGAATAAGTCTTGGGCTGCTGATGGTGACTGTTTCCCTCTTGTGAGGCTGAAAGAGGTCAGAAGATGTCACCTCCATGCCCTTTTTGCAGTACCCATTCCAAAGAAAAGTGATCCAACAGAATGTGGAAATTATCAAACAATATCATTAATAGCATGTTGTTGTTGTTGTTGTTATGTGCCATCGAATCAGACCTGACTCATAGCGAGCCCTCCTTGGGTTTCCGAGGCAGTATCACTACAGAAGTAGATTGCCCAACATTCCTTCTGAGGAGTGGCTGGTGGGTTTGAACCATCAGCCTTCTGGTTAGCAGTGAAGTATCTTGGGCACTATGCTACCAGAGCTCACCATTAATAGCATACACAAGTAAAATTTTGCTGAAGGTAATTCAAAAACAGCTGCAGCAGTATATTGACAGGGAACTTCCAGGAATGCAAGTTGGATTCAGAAGAAGACGTGGAACGAGGGATATCACTGCTGATGTCAGATGGATCTTGGCTCAAAGCAAAGAATCCCAGAAAGATGTTTACTTGTGTTTTACTGAATATGCAAAAGCATTCAACTGTGCGGATCATAACAAATTATGGGTAACATTGAGAAGAATGGGAATTCCAGAATACTTGATTGTGGTCATAAGGAACCTGTACATAGACCATGAGGTTGTCATTTGAACAGAACAAAGGGATACTGCCTGGTTTAAAATCAGGAAGGGAGTGTGTCAGGGTTGTATCCTTTCACCATACTTATTCAATTTGTATGCTGAGCACATCATCTGAGAAGCCAGACTATATGAAGAAGAGAATGGCATCAGGACTGGAGGATGATTCACTGACATCCTGTGATATCCAGACAACACAACCTTGCTTGCTGGAAGTGAGGATGACTTGAAACATCAACCAATGAAGATTAAAGATTACAGTCTGCAGTATAAATTATATCTCAACATAAAGAAAGCGAAAATCCTCACAATAGGACCAATAAGCAGCACCACAATAGATGAAGAAAAGACTGAAGTTGTCAAAGATCTCATATTACTTGGATCCACAATCAACACCAATGGAAGCAGCAGTCAAGAAACCAGACGTCATACTGCACTGAGCAAATCTGCTGCAAAAGACCTCTTTAAAGTACTGACAAGCAGGATGTCACTCTGAAGACTAAGGTGCATCTAACCCAAACTATAGTATTTTCAATTGCTTCATATGCATGTGAAAGCTGGACAATGAATGAGGAAGACCAAAGAAAAGTTGATGCTTCTGAATTGTTGGCAAAAAATACTGAAAATACCATGAACCATCAGAAGGATGAACAAATCTGTCCTGGAAGAAGGGCAGCCAAAACGTTCCTCAGAAGCGAGAATGGCCAGACTTCGTCTCATCTACTTTGGTCATGTTGTCAGAAGAGACCAGTCCCTGGAAAATGATATCATGGCTGGTAAAGTGGAAGGTCAGTGAAAAAGGGGAAGGCTCTCAATAGATGAATTCACACAGTGGCTGCAATGATAGGTTCAAGTATAGCAAGGATTATGAGGATGGCACATGACCTGGCAGTGATTCATTCTGTTGTACATAGGGTTGCTGTGAGTGAGAGCTGACTTGACAGCACCTAAAAACAACAGTAGAAGAACTCAAATGAAAACAGCAAATAAGGATACAAATGGAGCTGTGGCTATCAACCGGCCTGACAGAAAAGCCATTTTGAATATTTGCAAGGGGTGTTCTAACTGCGACAGCAACCCGTTAATTGGCTTCACTTGCCAAGGACTCCACGGGTACCCACACTGATTGGCTGGTGATCAGAAAGCAACTGTGCCCACACAACCCAACCTTATCCACACATCCTGTAGCCCCATCCACTGCACCATCTGCAGAGGGCCACCACCTGCTTCTGCACCAACCAATCAACCATGGACAGCAGCCAAACCAGCCCAACTCACCCTCAACTACTCTGCATGAACAGCTAACAGAGATCTGTGCACACATTTCCATGCAGGAGTGCCTGAGAGAGAAGGACACAGGGAAGAGGTAACTATGGGGAGGAAGTGGGAAGAAAGTTGTTGCATTTTGGGAAACTGCAGTCAATGTCATGAGACAAAGTATATGTGAACTGCTGTATGGAAAGTGAATTTGCTCTGTAAACTTTCACAATAAAATTTAAAAAAAAAAAAAAAATTGCCCCAAGCTGGTTACCAGTTAGGAGGAAGGGTAAAACACTAACTAGAAGGTGGACACATATTAACTTAGGTAAAGAGAGTAAAATAAATAAACAGCATTTTGGTTCTCTAGTGCTATTCTAACAGAAAATACCACAAGGAGGTAGACGGCACGAACAGGGATTTATTTTCTTACCGTTTTGGAGGCTAGAAGTCCAAGTTCAAAGTGCCAAGCTCCAGGATGAAAGTGCCTTGACCGTGGGCTTCAACTCTGCCTCTTGCTCACAGCCCACTGGAGCTAGAGGTGTCTCTTCACTCAGGCAGCTGATGGCTGCTGAAGCTGACCAGCCCAAAGTCAACAAATAAAACAGCACAGTTCCAATATTACCAAACAACATGGCAGGCCACTAGTTCAAGTCCAGAGATAGTCCAAGATCGGCAGGAATCATGGCAGCCTGCTAAATGAAGACTTGGCTACACGCAGGGTCCAAGCATACCAAAAAGCTGCAGACCATTCCTAACGCTTCTTATCTACTGGAAGTAGACCACATCCTGAAAGCAGCTACTAGGTGCTGCACCAGATCCCACCATGGAGTTAATTACCAGTCTCATCATGGGGAATAACTACAACCAGCTGCCCAGCCATATTGACACATAACCTGAACTACCACAAATAATAAAAAAGAAATTTAAAAAATTTTAAAATATGATGGCAGAAATGTTTAAAAATCCACAGAAGGATGGGAAGATAAAAGTTAAAGACGGTCCTCAGATGGAGAACACACAGACCAGATTGTGACCTAAAAGCAGGACTGGAAGGCTCAAGTACTGATTCTGGTGCTCCAGCACCCACCCAAGGCCTAGACAGAGCAGAGAACTGTGGAGGGAGACCCTTATCACACAAGACCATCTTTCCATGGGCTCTTTTCATCCCAAAGCATCCAGCACAAAAAGAAACAGAAAAACCCCTACAATTCCACATTACTAGGGAATGCTACCAGAGCTCCTTAACAGGGAAAAGGGAGAGAAGCTGGGACAGACAGACAAGTGGACTGCTCACTGGCATCTACTTCTCAAGAGTAAGATGGAAGCCAGAAGTCTTTAAGTGCTCAATCTGGAATCCTGCAGCAGAGTCGTAAGCACCAGAGAATAGAATGTCCTGAAACATGCTGAACCCCTGAAAGCGTGACCACGGTGGCTGTTTACAAGACACCCTGAGAGGAGATGACCAGCTGCTGAAGCCTCAGAACACAACATGGGGCAGAGGTTAGCGGGTCAGGGCTGGAGGTCTCTGGGAAGTACTGCAGGGAAGGGCCTCGTCCCTGTGGAGGGAGAGCTCAGCCAGCCCAGGCTCCCTGCCCGCTCTGGGCCTGCAGGTCACCAGAGAAGCACGGACTGGGCATACTGGGCTTTTCCTCTCCAGCAGCCGGCCGGCCCAGCTCTGACTGAGCTCAGGCTTGGTGAGCGGCTCCGGAACAGTGAGGCCCAGCAGCCCGGAGTCACCAGCCACCTTCCTTCACATCTGCTTTATTAGGAACAAAACTGTCATCTCAGTATCCGTCTGCCAGCTCTTTCATCTTGTTCTCAAAAGGTCCAGAACTCAGTAAGCAGACTGATCCAGCACCTCCAGACAGAGCCAGGAGCATCTGCCCACTTCCAGGGCTGGCCACACAGCCACTGCTCCCAGGCCTGTGGGCAGCATCCTCTGCTCTGGTCTGGAAGCAAGGCTGGCACTCTGCGTGGAACATGCTGACCCCACAAGGGGACTCCCTCTTATGACCCGGGCTCTGTCTCTGGGCAGATGGGGCTGCTGCACCTCAGGCCCACTGCCTGAAGAAGCCTCAGGTCTCAAGCAGGATAGAAGCTGCTGCCAACCCAAAGCCCATGGAGCCGCTTCTCTGGAGCAGGCACGCACGGCTCAGCTTCACCATTCACTATCTGGAAAAGAGGCTCTCTCTGTCACTCAGACTGCAGACACCAGCGGGGAGATGACCATGTGCTCAGCCAGGTCTGCAGGGAGAATATTACACTAAGACCACGTGTGCAGCAGAACCCGGCCAAGGCAGGCTGCAGGCCAGACCCTGAGAGGCAGAGTGGGGTTTGTGTGAAATAAAGTCCCACTGATACACAGTCATGTCCACCCAGCAACCACAGGCCAAGGCTACTTCCACACTACCATGGCACACTTGAGTACTTCCCACAGAGCCCACAAAGCCAAAAATATTGACCAACTGGCCTTCCACAGAAAAAGTTTCCCAACTCCTAGTCTTCACACGTATCTAAATTTTTCTCATCTTTGAAAAACAATACTAACCCTACTTACTCCTCTTGCGAGCATACCACCCACCCACCCATCCACCCATTCACTCTCACCCACCCATCCATTCCATCCACAAACCCATCCACCCACCCATCCACCCAACTCCTTTCCTCAAAAAAAAAAAAAAAAAAAGTTTTAATATCTTTATCAGAGTGATATGTACATATGTACACACGCTCTAGAAAGTCAGAGAATGTGAGATGGACCCAAGAGGAAAAGCTGGCCTCTCCCACTCACCCACCCTGCTACCCTCTCTCATTCCCAAGTCTGTTTCTCACAGCCTTTGTTTCTCTTTTAGCTGTCTTCTCTTCTAACCTCGTTTCTAAACTGTGTGTGTGCATATATATATATACACATACACACATATATATACACACGTGAACACTCCATCCATCAGATATATGTACATACAAACACGTCTCTTGTCACTCCATCCATGTGATGAACTGACTTGCTGCAGTGGAAGAGTGACAATGAAGCCTCACATCCCTATGCCCCCGACTGCCATCCCCCTCACTCTCCCTGTGCAGGTGCACCCCAGTTTCAGTCACCTCCACGTGAGCAGGTAAGTACTACTCCCAGTTCACTCTGACACTGCCTGTCCACTTACAGGACCTCCAAGAGGGGTCCTTTTCTTGCTGTCGACTCATCGTTCCCAGACTCTGACTGTAAGCCCTCCTTGACCCTCAGTGCTTCAAGGCACCCCCTGCCCAGCCCTACAGAAGTGCCCTCCACAGTCTCAGTCGAGGTGGGACACTTAAGGGTGGCTTCTCAAACAGAAAACTTTTGTGGCCAGCTGTCCGCAAACAGCCTGCTGCCTGCCTGTGGCTCTGCCCAGGGACACGTGGCCTGCCCAGTCTGGCAGTGGTACATACTTGAAGCGGACCTTCTCGTCCATGTCCAGGGGTGGGTCCTGCGTGACGAGGCTCACCAGCTCCTCCATGCACTGCTGCCCACACAGGAAGTCCAGCAGCTTCCGGTTCTGTGCCTTGCACTCCTGCAGGAGGTCATCCTCATCCATCAGCTCCTGCAGTGTCACGTCCTCCTTGTCCAACAGTTTGTCGACATGTGATGTGGTGTTCAAGTCAAACTTCCAGAACATGGTGATGGCTCACAGAGCTGCAACAGAGGCGACAGGGTAATAATGTCTCACCACCTCCACAAGCCCACCCTCAGCAACCCCACATTGAAGAAGTCCAGGAAGCCTGGGCCAGTCCATTCCCGACAAGTGTGTACACACACGGGCCCTGGCCAGAGAGAGCCACGCCCTGGTCTGGCTCACCAGCCAGCACTGCCTACCTTGCTGCCTGTCGCCAGCAGCTCAGCCCTGTGGACACCACTGTCCTCCCAGCTTCCAGGCTGCTGCTCCTCTAGGCTGGCCCCTGGGCTGACCTGCCTCCCTCACTTGACAGCCCCCTGTAAGCTCACCCAACCCGTGACACTGTTCAGCCAACAGAGCCTGCTGTCTCTCACATGCAGGCCCACCCACAGCCTCAGAGTCCGGCACCCTCCAGAGCAGACACTGAACACTCCCCTCACGCCTCCCAGTGTGCCCCTCAGCAAGTCAGACTCCAGACAGCTGGTGTCGCTAACCCCCGACCATCCATGCTAGGTGACACCCAGAGTTGTAGGTGCCACCTCCCTCCCGTGTTTATGCTGTGAGTCACTAGGTCTGGCCACGTCCTTTTCCACACCTCCAACACAGCCTTTGCTTCGATTCCAACCGGGCTGCCCTAGCTCACGGCTCTTCAGTGGCAGCCTGTGGGGCAGGCTGCATTGACTCTGACGGAAACAGGAGCCCAGGTAGCACAAGGACTGAAGCACTCAACTGCCAATCCAAAAGCTCCATGGGAGAAAGATGAGGCAGTCTGCTTCCATAAAGACTTACAGCCTTGGAAACCCTCTGGGGAAGTTCTACTCTATCCTCCAGGGGTGCTGTGAGTCTGAATCAACACAAAGGCAGTGGGTTTGATGGAAAATAAAACCACAAAGCCTACATCTTTAATACACTAAACTGTTCCTTTGAGGTTATGGCAAAGTTATATGAATCATTATTTATGAAAGTATGGCAATAAGAGACAGGATTTATCTTATCTATTATTTTTATTTAGAAATATTGAACATTATCTACACCATAAGGAGCTGTGGTGGCATAGTGGTTAAGGCACTTAGCTGCTAACCAAAAGGTCAGTGGTTTGAACCCACCAGCTTCTCTGCAGGAAAAAGATAAGGCAGTCCACTTCCATAAAGACTGACAGCCTAGGAAACCCTATAAGACAGTTAGACTCCATCCTCTAGGGGCACCGTGAGTCAGAAACCACTCCACAGCAATGGATTTGGTTTGGGCTTTGCTTCCGTAAAGATTGACAGCCTTATAAACCTTCTAGGGCAGTTCTCTGCCCTACAGCGGTGCTGTGAATTGGATTCGACTTGATGGCAGTGGGTTTGGTTTTTTGGTATCTACTATGTAAAACCCTCCTGTTTGTTCATGAAACCATGCTGCTCTGAGACTGCTTACCAGGCCCCGCCCCCTATCTGTGCCCCTAGCCCTCTCATGCCTTTTCTGCGTCTTCTGTACTGATTCAAACTTGTTTTACCAAACTTCCATCATCTTCACATCACTCCCACCTCTCTGCTGGCCACAGATGCCAGACGTACCTCCAGGCTGCTTTGTACAAACTACCTCTCTGGCCCTCTAGATGCCACCCACTCTCCCTCCCCAACATCCCACAGCCACAAAACACAAAGACAAAATGCACTTTGACACTTCGATGCCTGTGCACACGTTCTTTCTTGTGCTAAGACAAAAGCTTACTCACCCTGTCAGACAAAGGGAACACAGCACTCGCTCTGCTGCCCTACAGCTCCCCACACCTGTACACACACTTCTGTCACCCTACAGCTCCCCACACCTTACACACCACTAAACCAGTACACGCCTCTGCACCCGTACACATCTCTGTTGCCCTATAGCTCCTCACATCTCTGCCACCTTATCTCTCCCCACATATGTATATACCTCTGCCCCTGTGCACACCTCTGATCAGTACACACCTCTGCTGCCCTGTTCAGAATTTTGCACGTTCTCCATGACCCCAGGGCTGGCTGGCCAGTTTCACAGCAAATTGTTCAACGTTTTGTACGCTGACTGCAGGAGGAATCTGAAAGATGCTCATGTTTTTTGAACCATACATTTGCCACATGTCTGCTTCAATAGGGGACCAGTGTATTCTAACCGCGAGAGCTCCGTTTGAATAACAGCTCTTCAAAATCATCCTTTTATGATTCCGAAGGCAATGAGCAACAGCTAAAGGTGTTGGCCTCTCTAAGCACCAACCTCCGCGATGACGTCAGAGCAGGAACCCACGGGCTGGGAGGGAACTTCAGCAGATGGCGCATGCAGGCTGTGGCGGCTCGATGCTCCAGGAAGACACTGCGGGAGGAGATGCCATGGCCCATCCCTATACACGGCAGCTTCTCCCTCACTGCTCAGGGAACC
Source organism: Orycteropus afer afer (assembly GCF_000298275.1). NCBI lineage: Eukaryota > Metazoa > Chordata > Mammalia > Tubulidentata > Orycteropodidae > Orycteropus > Orycteropus afer. Next base: position 1,704,240 of record NW_006922058.1, on the reverse strand, counting down.
CCCGGCCATAGCCACAAGCATGAGCCTTGGCTAGCCTGCTGGGCAATGAGTGACCACAGCCCAGTGGCCTTCGGGGGCCGTCAGCCTGCTCACTCACCACCAGTAGATGCCAGTGTATGGGTGAGCCCACCAACCCCAAGCAAAGGAGTCACCCAGCTGGGCTACTCACCAACCCCCAGAACTGACAGCAAATAACTAGCAGTCATGTAAGCCTCTAGGTTTGGAGTTGCTTGTTATGCACTAAAAGGTAGCTGATACAAAAGCTTCTCTCTCTGCTAGGACAAGAACAGATATATGCATACCTATATTGATCACAGCACTATTTACATCAGCAAAAAGATGGAAACAACCCAAGGGACTATCAACAGAAGAATGGATAACCAAACTATGGTACATACACACAATGGAATATTATGCAACCCTAAAGAATAACATTGTTGTTGTCATTTGCCGTCAAGTCAGACCCGACTCATAGCAACCCATCCTTGGATTTCCAAGGCAGTATCACTATGGAAGTAGACTGCCCAACCTTCCTTCCAAGGAGTGGCTGGCGGGTTTGAACCACCAGCCTTCTGGTTAGCAGTCAAGTGCCTTAGGCACTACACTACCAGAGCTCCTAAAGAATAATGTAGAATCTGCGAAACACCACATAACGTGGATGAACTTGGAGGACATTATGCTGAGTGAAATTAGTCAGAACTTGGAGGATATTATACTGAGTGAAATTAGTCAATCACAGAAGGACAAATATTGTATTAAAATGTCAAGGAAAAGTTTATATATGTAACGCAACTTTCTTTGTTGGTTACCAAGGGTGGGTACACTGCTAGGTATGTAGAGACATGTATTGATGTGGGTGAAGGGAAGGGCAATGCACCAAACGTCAGTGATCAACACAGTGGCACTGAGGAAGAAGAAGACATAGAGGGGGTACATGGGAGGTACAGACAACAAGGATGAACCCTTTTGGACATACAGTACTGTGTTGTCAGTGAAGGCAAACATGGGTGGCTAGATGGGTGGACAGGCTGAATGATCAGGTTTGTCTAGGCAGAGGGGAGTGTGCCCATGACTATGTAGAGGGTTGGCAGACGATGTTTCTACAAACGTATTTGTATGTTCTGTAAGAATGTCCAGGTATATAGTAGAGCTGACAAGGGACAAGATTGTGGTGACTTCTTGGCCACAGCCAGCTACCCAGAGGGAGAGATCAGTTGGACCTGTGGGCTTGGGACCATGGTCCCAGGGGGACATCAAGCTCAACCGGCATAACACTACAGAAAACAGTGTTTCACATCCTACACTTTGGTGAGTAGCGACTGGATCTTAAAAGCTTACAAGCGATCATGGAAGAAAGAAGGGCTGCTTATGCATAGGAAGACAGTTCAGGGGGCAGGAGTGCATGGAGAGATGGACACAGGGAAGAGGTAACTATCGAGAGGAAGTGGGAGAGGAGCTGTTGCACTGGGGTTAAAAAAAAAAAAGCTTGCAAGCAGCCATCTAGATGCCTTTTCATTGCTCTGGACACTGGGTCTCTCCTCGTCCAGAGCAATGAAAAATGAAGAAAACCAAAGATGCATGGAAACAATTAGTCCAAGGGACTGGCAGACCATGTGACCTATACAACCATGAGACCAAAAGAATTAGATGGTGCCTGGCTACCACTGTCAGCCACTCACAGGGGGATCTGTACAGGAGATCCTGGATAGAGTGGGAGAACAGTGTAGAACAAAACTCAAAATCATTAAAAAAAAAAAAAAAAGACCAGGTTCGGTGGTTTGATTTTTTTAAAAAAAAGCACCAAACTCACTGCCATGAAGTCGGACCTGACTCATAACGACCCTTCCTTGGGTTTCCGAGGTGGTATCACTACGGAAGTAGACTGCCCAATCTTCCTTCCGAGGAGTGGCTGATGAGTTTGAACTGCCAGCCCTCTGGTTAGCAGTTAAATGCCTTAGGTACTATGCCACCAGAGCTCCCTTGCTGGTCTGATAGAGCCTGGTGAAACCCCTGACACTATGGCCCCTAGCTGCCCTTCAGGTCTGGAATTGAACTCACTCCTGTGGCTTCTAGGCAAATGAAAGACAGGCATATGGGCTGAACATTTATATCAGGTAGATATACTCCTTGGAGAGATCAATCATGGGAGAACAGAAGGCCAGTGTTTACACAGGGAGACAGCTCAGGGGGCAGGAGTACATGGGAGAGAAGGACACAGGGAAGAGGAAACTATGGGGAAGAAGTAGGAAGAGAGCTATTACATTGTGGGAAACTGCAGTCAATGTCATGAGACAAAATATGTATCAACTGCTGTGTGGAAAATGAATTTGTTCTGTAAACTTTCACCCAAATCACAATAAAAATTAAAAAATTAAAAAAAAAAAAACAAAAAAAACCACCTCTCTTTGCCTCAGTCCTCAGTGCCTGGGTTAGGGCCAAAAAATGAGCAGAAAAGAATAAACTCACTGCCATTGAGTCAATTCTGACTCACCGCGCCCTTAGAGGACAGAGTAGAACTGTGCCATGGGGTTTCCAAGGCTGTCAGTCTTTACAGAAGCTGACTACCTCATATTTCTCCCACAGAATGGCTGATAGGTTTGAACCACTGGTTAGCACCTGAGTGCCTTTGCCACTGCGCCAGCAGAGCTCTTCAGAAAAGAATAAGCCACCCATGCCACCGAGTTGATTCTCACTCATGGAAAACCCCACTGAGTTTCCAAGGCTGTCAATCTTTATGGAAGCAGACTGCCCCATCCTTATCCCACAGAACAGCTGGTGGGTTTGAACCTCTGACCTTCTGGTTAGCAGCCAAATGCCTTAGCCACTGTGCCAGCAGAGTACTTCAGAAAAGAACAGAAGCAGCTTAACAAAGAGAGGACTGTGTATGTTTCCATGACGTGTGACCCTGGTCACCCACCGTACCCTCTCTGAATTGTAGTCTCCTCACCTTTCATGGTCTTACTAGTATAGGTGAAGCAAGTTATCATTTATAACTTGGCAAGTGCCAAGTCCACACCTGCCCAGCAAACGTCAGCAACGACTATACTCATGGCAAGACCAACACTTCACCTTCTCCAACTGCTACACTACTGCCGCGCTACTGCCACTACTGC
>NW_006922058.1:1692038-1700616 GCF_000298275.1 Orycteropus afer afer | reverse complement strand
CTCCTGCCTTTCTGCTGCCACAGTCCTCACCACTCCTTCCTGCCTCTACCTCTGCCTCACAGGGGCCAGTCCATACGAGGCTGGGCAAGAACAAACAAACAGAAAGGACAGAGTGTTCCAGAGTAGACCTATGGGCACACACTACGCCAGACATGACATTTCAGTACAGCAAAGAGAGTACTACCTACAAATGCATGCCAACAGGATTAGTTACCACCACAAAAACCAAACTCACTGCCATCGAGTCGATTCGACTCATAGTGACCCCTCCTTAGTTTTCCAAGGTGGTGTCACTACGGAAGCAGATTGCCCAATCTTCTTTCCGAGGAGTGGCCGGTGGGTTTGAACCACCAGCCTTCTGGTTAACAGTTAAATGTCTTAGGCATTACACCATGGGAGAGAATAAATTACATTACCGTATCTACCTCACAATCCTTACAAAACAAATTCTGACTTCAAGATCTAACCTCAGTGGAGTTATGCGACTGACCCTCAACCCTGAACAACTACCAAACTCCAGACACGTAGCAGTCACAGTGGGTGGGTGGTGCTCCTCAAGGGAAGCAACACAAGAAGTAAGGGCATCACCCGCTCCGCCTCGGGTTTCTCAACACAGGAGATTGGAGTCCTTACAAATGCAGCACCTGCTGGACCAAGAGAAGCTGGGGAGCAAGGCTACTAAGGTGAGAACAACTGTGGGGCATAGCAACAGACAGAAGGGCTCTGCACAGAAATGTACTCCAGAGAAAAGAAAGCCAAAGGCTGGTTCTTCAAATATCGATAAAAGGAACAAACCTCTAGTTACTGGTCAAGACAAAAAAGAACTCACCATCGTGCCTCAACTTTCAACCAAACCAAAGACAGGTCCCTAAGGTGAACAACAGCACCAAGGAGGTGTGCACTGTTTGGAACAATCAACCACACAAGATCTAAAGAGCAGGATTTTCCCAGCAATACAGCTCAGAAGGCAGGAAGGGACAGGTAAGAAGGGCGAGGGCAAACTGGAAACACAGGGAGGAAGCAGGAAGACTGCTGTTACATGGTGGGGATTGCAATCAACATCATGAAACAAAGTATGAACTGTGTGCAAGTATGAATTGTTGAATGGAAAACCAACGTGCTCTGTAAACTTTCACCCAAATACATTTTTTTAAATAGTAAGAGAGAATTTAAGGGTATCAGAACCATGATGCTGGCAGAGAAGAGAGAAAATACCATGGGTGCCGGGAAGAAAAGTGAATGAATCAGTCTCAAAAGAGGTACCAACAGAAGGCTCCTTAGAAACAAGGATGGTGAGGCTGTCTTGCTCCCTATGGACATGTCATCAGGAAAGATCGATCACTAGAAAAGAGTATTATGTTCAGTAGAGGGTCAGCAGAAATGAGGGAAACCCCCCACGAGGAGGACTGACTCAGCGGTCTCAAGCAAGGGCACAGAGACGCCAACACTCGTGGAGGCGTGCGCTCCTACAGAAGGCTGCTCTGAGTTGGAGTTGATACCTAAATATCATTCTTTTGAACTCCTTACCAGGGAATTCCAATGCTGCGTCTTCCTCAGAGATGTGTTTTGGGTCTGCTGTCCATAAGGTTTGCACTGGCCAATTGTTTTGCTCCGTAGATCCCCAGTCCCCTCACCCCGACTTCGTCTGGAGCTCTGGGGAAGCCTGGCCAGCCCAGCACAGCTGTTTAGAATCCCGGGGCGCAGCTTTCAGCATCAGAGCAGCACAGGAGACGCCACAGCACGGCAAACGGACAGATGCGTGGCGGCACTTAGGACTACGGATAATGGCTAACTGAATATAACAGCAAGTCCATTTTAAGTAATGAATGATAAAAATACAACTTACCCTAGAAATGCAATAAAATCAGATATTCTACCAATGGATCCCCTTGTTCTGTAAGAACAACATCCTCCTGGTTTATGTACAGGTTCCTCACGAGCACAATCAAGTGTTCTAGAACTCTCATTCTTCTCAATGTTATCCATAATTTGTTATGATCCGCACAACTGAATGCTTTTGCATAGGCAATAAAACACAAGTAAACATCTTTCTGGTATTCTTTGCTTTGAGCTAGGATCCATCAGACATCAGCAATGATATCCCTCATTCCACGTCCTCTTCTGAATCCAGCTTGAAGCTCTGGAAGTTTTCCATCCATATACTGATCAAGTACTGAAAGATGAGCCCCTCAGATTGGAAGGCACTCAAAATATAACTTGGGAAAAACTGCCTCCTCAAAGTAGAGTTGACCTTGGTGATGTGAATGAGTAAAGTTTTGGGACCTTCACTTGGTGATGGGATTTTTTGATTCAAAATGAGAAGAAACAGCTATTAATATTAATAATTGAAATATGGAATGTGTGAAGTATGAATCAAGGAAAATCAGAAGTTTTCAAAAATGAAATGGAATGTTTAAAGATCAGTATCATAGGCATTAATGAGCTGAAATGGACTGGTACTGGCCATTTTGAATCAGTCAGTCATATGATCTATTATGCTATGACTGACAAACTGAAGAGGAATGCTGTCACATTCATTGTCAAAAAGAACATTTTAAGATTTATCCTGAAATACAATACTGTCATGGTAGGATAATATCCAGACACCTGCAAGAAACACTAGTTAAAATGATTATGATTTACATACCAAATACTAATACCAAAGTTGAAGAAATTGAAGATTTTTGCCAACTTCTCCAGGTTGAAGTTGATCAAACATGCAGTCAAGATGCATTGATAATAAATTCAAGCCTTGAGTTGCAGTACTGAAAGATTCTATGGGCAAAATATTGAATGATGCAGGAAACATCAAAAGAAGATGGAAGGAATACACACAGTCACTGTACAAAAATGTATTGGTCAATGTTCATCCATTTCAGGAGGTGATATATAATCAAGAACCAGTGGTATTGAAGGAAGAAGTCAAAGCTGCACTGAAGGAACTGACAAAGAACAAGGCTCCAGGAATTGACAGAATACGCACTGAGATGTTTCAACAAATGGCTGCTGTACTGGAAGCACTCATTTGTCTATGCCAAGAAATTTGGAAGACAGCTACCTGTCCAACTGACTGGAAAAGATCCGTATTTGTACCCATTCCAAAGAAGGTGATTCCACAGAATATGGAAATTATCAAACAATATCATTAATATCACATGCAAGTAAAATCTTGGTGAAGATAATTCATGTATTAGCTGACCACCTGAATATCCTCCTTGGTGAAGTGTCTATTCATGTCTTCTGCCAATTTTTCAGTTGGATTGAAGAGATGCTCACAATCATCAGCCATTACAGAGATGTAAATTAAAACAACAATGAGATGCCGTCTCACCCTAGCACTGATGGCAAGGTTCAACGAGACATAAAATAACAAATGCTGACGGGGATGTGGAGAGACTGGGACTCTCATACACTGCTGCTGGAACTGTGAAGTGATACAACTACTGTGGAAAGCAATATGGCGATATCTTAGAAAGCTGGAATCAGAGATACCATTTGGTCCATCAATCCTATCACTAGGTATATATCCTAGAGAGGTAAGAGCCAGGATAGGAACAGATATATGCACACCATGTTCATCGCAGCACTATTTACAATAGCAAAAAGATGGAAACAACCTATCTCCCCATCGGTGGAAGAGTGGATGACCAAACTATGGTACATACACATAATGGAATGTTATGTAGCACTAAAGAATAATGTAGGGTCTGCAAAACACTGCATAATATGGATGAACTTGGAGGACATTATGTTGAGTGAAATAAGTCAATCACAGAAGGACAAATCAGTATTAATTCATTGTTGTGGGGGGGGAGGAAAGATTTATATATGGAAGGAAACTTTCTTTGTTGGTTGCCAGGGGTGGGAGGGGAGAGGAGGGAACAATGCAAAATAAAAATGCATTGACCCATGTCACTTAGTGCGGTGTAGTAAATTACTTAGTGTGGCTTTTCTACCCATAAGTCTTTGTAAACTCTAAGGTGGGAATTGCTATTAGCTACGGAGGAGATCCTGATTTTAAAGTCGCCCACCTGGGTTATTTCTGTTGGGCGTGGCACAATACAATGTTCTGGGAAGTTCCCACTCTCTCTCATGTGCTTAGAGTTCTGATGCTGTGATTGGCTAGTTTGACCACCCTTCCAGGCTCAAAAGGAGGCCTCCTGGAGGCAGAACTCTCTCTGATTGCTGGTGGAGGAAGACGTGCTGCTGAAAGAGACACGCGCCCCTGAAAGAGACACGCACTGCTGGGAAAGAGACGCAAGAGACATGCATCGCTGAGTGAGACACCGAGGGACCAGCACTGCTGGGAAAGAGACTGTGAGAGACTGTTGGCTGAGGGACGGTGGGCTGGGAGAGAGACTGAGTGTTCTTCCTGAACTTGAGTTGTAGCCTGGTGCTTCCCTAATAAACCCCGTAATCCGTGAGTTCTGTGTGGCCACTGCAGTGAATTATCGAACCCAGGAGAGAGGTGGTGGGTGCTCTGGGAGGAACGGTTGGAGAAAGGACTGGAGGGAGGCAACATGTCTGGCCTGGCAGTAATAGGCCTTGGGTTACTGCTGGTAACCCTGTCTTCCCTTTGTGGAATTAGAGGAGGTCGGAACATGTGGCCTCCTTGTCGTTTTTGCACTTAGTTTTGTGTATTTCACGGTATATAAATTATATTTCAATAAAATGCATTAAAAAAAAAAATCTCTTAGCAAGCTTATAATAGAGGAGAGCATCCTTAATGTGGCAGATGTACACACTTAACATCTAAACCACGTTATTCTTAGAACAGAAGCTTTAGAAGCATTCTACTTGAGATGGGAACACCAACAGGACACCCACTTTCATAACTACTGTTTACACAGCTAGAATTCTCTGTCTTTTGTGAGGAGAACAAGGAAGTAAGAAGCAGCATACGGACTGGAAGGGAAGACATACAGCCTTCATTACCTGAAGGTGATCTTCTACCTAGGAAGGAAAACTCAACACAAACTAATAAAACAAATATCAGCCAAGATGTCAGATAGCAGGTCAACTTACCAAACTAAATACCATTTTCTACACTAGCAAGAGCCAATTAGAAAATACAATTTTTAAAAAGATGACAGTCATAAATAATAGTCACTAAAACAATAAAGTATCTAGGAATTGGCAAGAAATATACAAGACTACTATGGACAAATATTTTAAACTCTAATAAAACAATACAGCATACTTTGAATCACTGGGAAGATATTCCATGCTCTTGAATGGATGATGTAATATAACAAAGATGGCAATTTTCCCGAAATTAACCTCTAACTTTAATGCAATCCCATCATAATTCCAGTTGGTTTTTTTTTTTTTTTTTGAGGAACTCATTACCTATTCTAACATTTTCATCACAGAAAAATAAAGATCCACAAATGCCAACATAAACACTAATAAAAAGGAAGAAAAAGGCAGGGAGCTGGGGGGGGGGTAGTTATTCCTGCCATATATTAAGATACAATACAAAACCTCAGTAACACAAACAGTGTGATATTAGTGTTAAGATCAGACAAACAGACTAATGGAACAGAATAAACACAGATTGAGATACACGTACATACACACAGTTATACATACATGTGTATGATGCACCTAATTATGGTGTTGGCAAAGAATACTGAATATACCATGAATTGCCAGAAGAACAAAGAAATCTGTCTTTGAAAAAGTATAGCTGAAATGCTCCTTAGAAACGAGGATGATGAGACTTTGTCTTACACACTTTGGTCATGTTAGCAGGAAGGGCCAGTCCCTGGAGAAGGACATCATGCTTCCTAAAGTAGAGGGTCAGCAAAAAAGAGGAAGGCCCTCAACGAGACGGACTGACACAACAGCCGCAACAGTGGGCTCAAACAGCCACAACTGTGAGGATGGTGCAGGACCGGGCAGCATTGTGTTGCTGTACCTAAGCTCACTAGGAGTGCCGGAAACGACTCAACAGCACCTAAGGACAACAAGCAGAGACGAGGAACTACAAGTCCACCGGGCAACGTGGATGAATCTTAACAACACAGTGCTGAGTGAGTAAGGGAAGGAGACAGAACAAGGGCCAAAGCACACTATAACCACGTAACTGAAACTGCACACACACCAAACAGCAATAGACATGTCACAGGAACACAGACCTATGAAAGGATACTCACTAATCATATCCGAATGGCTGCCCACAGGGAATCAGAATGCAAACAAGGGTGGAGCCTGTCCAGAGCAGTGCTGATGAGGATGTGGGTGGAATGTGAAGTCCCACTGACTCCACATCTAGTGTCCCAAGACAGCAAGGGAGGTACAGAACAAAGATGCCAAATGCATGTGGTCTATGTCATGATTCTGTGGTCCAGGTCACCTACCAGGACTTTCTCCCCTATGCTGAAGCTCTGCCAGCCACCACAAAGGCAGGGTCACTGCCAGCTAAGACTCAATCTGTCTTCAATGCCAGCAGCAAGAGGCCCAGAGGTCCAAGTTCAAACTTCACCTCAGACCATTCATGTCTTCTTCTATGCTTTGCTTTCTCCATTTCTAACTTATTTTGGAAATTTTCAAACAGATTCAACAGTAGAGAAAAGAGAGTAATGAACCCTCACATGTCTTATCACTTGGCCCAGCAACCATCAGCATGTAGCCCACCTAGTTCCACCATCCTGGCTCCTTCTTCCCACCCCACCAGGGATGGTGGGGGGATAAACCCAGACATCACACCATTCATGCCCAGGCCATTCTGAAGTGTCTGTCAAGTATTATCACCTAGGGCCAGGAGTCTGTCCAGATACCTGCAAGGTGCCCTACCTGGGGGTTCTGCCCATGAGTGGCCCAGGCAACAGTGTGTGGACACACCAAGCTGTGCCCATCTTTGTCCACCTCAGGAAAGGAATGTCATGCTACTATGGGTAAAGTTCCTCCTGCAGCACAGGAACTGGCTGCCAGGGGTTAGGGCCTCAGGGCCTTCATGGCACAGATAGGCCTGATAGCTTACATAGCTGTCAAAGAGTCCAAGGACCTACGTACAGAACAAATCTTGTACAACAAATAAAACAAAAATTAACCCCAGATAACCACCTTCCCATTACTCACTTGTTTGTAACTTTGAAACTCACAACACAAAGCTAAGTTAACACCTACTCACCCTGAAATACAGAAGAGAGTTTCATTATGTCAACAAGAACAAGCTGTTCAAGTGCCAATCAGTATCTGCTCGTTAAGCTAAGTTCCCATAATCTGTAAAAGTGAGTCTAGCTCCATGACTCCAATCATCAGCATTTCTCAAGCCAGCACACTTTCTTCCTTTTTATGCAGCATTACCAACTTCTCCACTCTGCCGAGCAAGGCAGGGGTGGGAGAGAGGGAGGGAAAGGAAGGGACTCACAAAATGAGAAAGGAAGATACAAGATCCGTCTGTAAGTCCCCTTAATTTCAGAAAACAATGACTGTTTTACTACCAAACAGACAAAACGGACAGCCATAATTTCCAGGTTGAAGATAATGTTTTACTTTGAAAAAGCATAGTTTCAAGGAAAGAAAAACAAAAGCAACCCCACTGTGGTCAAGTGAATTCCAACTCACTTTTCCCATCTCACCCAGGTGACTCCACTGTTCAGGTCTGTCTATAGTCCAGTGACGTCTGAAATGCAGCAGCTAACCCAGGCTGTCGGCCTGACTAGCACACACACACATTTGCTTAGTTTGTTCAATCAACAATCTCCACGTAACTGAGACATTTCTCAGCTTCTGTCAGCTCTTGGCATGTGTCAGGCAACACTCAGGGATGACAGCACCCTTGGCGCCTGTAAGAGCTCAGCATGACGTCCTGACCAAGTCAGAAGTCTCATGCCAAAGGCACTGGGGTAAGTGTCATCTAAGACTCTCAGCCAGATATCATGCTTCTCCCGAAAGGTTTCTGTGGCCAGCCACCACCACTACCCCAGAGGTGCTGGTCCACGCTCTCTCGCTGGCCACTAGCCAGCCCATCCTCCCCGTGATGCCTGGAGGGCAGCCCCTCACCAACCCAGGGGGACAGCCCTGGGCGTGCTTCTGCTCTGGCTGGACCTGGCACATGCGTACAGCAGATGGGTCCCCTCAAGTCCTGAAAATGCTCTAGTGTGCTCTCTGGACTGGCCAACTCATTGGCACCCCCATCTCCCAGAGTCTTCTCCTTGGCCTGGCGACAGGAACACCACACTCCATCCCTTCACTTTTCAGGTGAGCACAGCCATCTCACAGAAGGCAGCTTCCAAACAGAAAAGCTGCCCACAAGGTCATGCAGTTCCATGAAAGAGCTCTTCAAAAAGGAACATTCTGGGGAGGCCCTGTTGCCAAGAGGAACATTCTGCGGAGGCACCTTCTTACCTACCTGGCCACAAATTCACTTTTTTTTTTTGTTTTCAGATATATGATTGCGGTGTAGTAAATTACTTAGTGTGGCTTTTCTACCCGTAAGTCTTTGTAAACTCCAAGGTGGGATTTTCTATGAGCAACTGAGGAACTATCCACCTGGGTTATTTCTGTTGGGCGTGGCACAATACAATGTTCTGGGAGGTTCCCACTCTCTCACACATGCTTAGAGTTCTGA
>NW_006922058.1:1684936-1690203 GCF_000298275.1 Orycteropus afer afer | reverse complement strand
AAGTGAATTCGCTCTGTAAACTTTCACCCAAATCACAAAAAAAAAAAAAAAAAAAATCTATGTGACCTGAGGTTAGTTACATAACCTCTAGTGCCTGAGTTTCCTCATCTGCAAAATGGGGACAATAAGTGTACCCATCTCACAGCGCTAGCATAAGCATGAATGGCTGAAAGCAATGCCTGGCACATGTGATTCCCACACCCTGCCCATGGAGAAGAGAAGGAAACAGAAAGGAAGCAGTGGAGCTAACAGAGGCTGGCTAGAGAAGGGTGGGGGTAATAAATCAGCCATCACTCCCCAATTCCATCAGGCCAGGGCTCACTGAGGGAGCCCATCGCTCCCCGATTCCACACACCGGGGAGCACTTAGGGAGCCCATCACTCCCTGATCCCATCACACCAAGATTCATTGAGGGAGGCCATCACTCCCTGATTCCATCAGGCCAGGGTTCACTGAGAGAGCCCATCGCTCCCCAATTCCACACACCGGGGGGCACTAAGGGAGCCCATCACTCCCCAATTCCACACCCTTGGGGGCAGTAAGGGAGTCCACTCCCCGATTCCACACACTGGGGGGCACTAAGGGAGTCCACTCCCCGATTCCACACACAGGGTGCACTAAGGGAGCCCACCATTCCCCAATTCCATCAGACCGGGGGTACTAAGGGAGTCCACTCCCCGATTCCACACACCAAGGGGCACTAAGGGAGCCCATCACTCCCCAATTCCATCAGATGGGGGACACTAAGGGAGTCCACTCCCCGATTCCACATACCGGGAGCACTAAGGGAGCCCATCACTCCCTGATTCCATCAGGCCAGAACTCATTGAGGGAGGCCATCACTCCCTGATTCCACACACTGGGGGGCAGTAAGGGAGCCCATCACTCCCCCAATTACATCACACAGGGAAGGTGGTGGTGGGGGGAACCACTGAGTGAACTGAGTGAGCCACTACTCCTCAATTCCATTGCATTTGCATGAGGAGACGGTGAGAGAGCCCATCACTCCCTGATGTCATCACATGGTGGGGAAGCAATGAGTGAGCCGTCATGCCGGTTGCAGGGGTGGGGGAGGAGGACACTGACTGAACTGATTGAGCCGTTACTCCTCAATTCCATCACGCTTGAAGGGGGGCACTGAGGGAGCCCACCACTCCCCAGTGCTAGCGTGGGGGGGGAAGGGTAGTAGTGAAGGTTGTATGTCAACTTGGCTGGGTCTGGTTTTGAGTGGCTGGGCAGCTGGGTATAATTATTCCCCCATGATGAAACTGGTAATCAATTCCAAGGTGGAATGTGCAGTGAGCAGTTGAATAACTGCCTTAAGGATGTAGTTTGCTTCCAGTATATAAGGAAAAACTTCCAGGAAGGTCTCCAAGCTTTGTGACACATCTGGATCCTGCACGTGGCCGAGTCTTCTTGTCAGTGACCTGTCATGTCTTCCATCAATCTTGAGACTGTTTTTGGACTTGAACTAGTGGGCTGCCATGTTGCTTGATAATCTTGGGAATGTGCCATTTTACTTGTCGACCTTGGGTTTGTCAGCCCCAGCAGTCAGCAGGTGCCTGAGTTAAGAGCTGCTTCCAGCTCCAGTGGGCCAGGAGTAAGATGCAGAGCTGAAGTCCAAGGTCAAAGGGCCCACACTCAGCCCCAAGAGCTTGGCACTCTGAACTCAGACCTCTAGCCTCCCAAACTGCAAGAGGATAAATCCCTGTTTGTTAAAGCCATCTACTTGTGCTATTTTCTATTAGAGTGGCACTGGAGAACCAACACAGGGACACTGAGTGAGCTATCACCCCCCAATTCCACTGTACTGGGAGTTTGAACCTGGCCCCAGTGGAAGTATTTAAACCACAGAAATCAGGAGGGAGCTCTGGTGGCATAGTGCCTAAGGCATCTGACTGCTAACCAGAAGGCTGCAGTTCAAACCCACCAGCCACTCCTCGGAAGGAAGGTTGGGCAATCTATTTCCATAGTGATACTGCCTCAGATACCCAAGGAAGGGTCGCTATAAGTCAGATCTGACTTGACGGTAGTGAGTCTGGTTTTTGGTTTTGGTCAAGCATTTACTAACACACTGGATTGAGGGCTTGAATTCCATTTGGTCTGGAAGAAAATGGCAATGTGGACCCAAGGAGCACAATGAGTAGTTGCACAATGATTCAAAGAATAAACAAGACCACGTCCACACTGGGCACAATCCACTGGCACTAAACAAAACAAAAGTCTAATTTTACAAGGGGCAGTGGTGGTGGTAAACTGTTAAGAAAAACCCAAAAGCTAAAACAATAAACGCAAAGGTAAATTATAATAATTATAAAGACGTCTCACACTTCCTAATCTCAAAACATACTATTAAAAAAAAAAAAATGTATGGAAGATGAGTTTGCTCTGTAAATTTTCACCCAAATCACAATAAAATTAATCAATTAATTAAATTAACCCACAAAAACAAGCAAACAATCTCACTGCCATCAAGACAATAACAATTCATAGCAACCAGCTTTGGATTTTAAGACTGTAAATCTTTAGAGAAGCAGATTGCCCCATATTTCTCCTGCAGAGCAGCTGGAGAGTTCAAATCACCAACTTTTAGGTTAGCCGCTAAATGCTTTAATCACTACACCACCAGAGCTCCTTTGAAACACACTATGCAGCAGGACCACTGTCTGCCAACCCTAAACATGGTCTTGGGTACACTCCCCGCTTCACAGACATACCTAATAGTTCAGCCTGTCCACCCATCTATCCACCCATATACCTATGTTTGCCTTCACTGACAACACAGTACTGTACGTGCAAAAGGGCTCATCTTTGTTGTCTGTACCTCCCATGTACCTCTCTATGTCTTCCTGTTCCTCAATGCCACCATGTTGATCACTCACATTTGGTACACTGCCCTTCTCTTCACCCAAATCAATATTATCTCTACCTATCTAACAGTGTTCCCTCCCCTCCCACCCTGATAACCAACAAAGAAAATTTCCTTTCATATCTAAACCTTTCCTTGAAAATGTCTGATTTCTTGACTGCTGATTCCATGGATGTTAACTGTGGATTCATGTAAAATGAAATCTTTGAACAACTTCAATCTTTTCTCCGTTTATCATGATACTGCTTATTGGCACAGTTGTGAGGATTTTAATTTTATGTTGAGGTATAACCCAAACTGAAGACTACAGTCTTTAATCTTCATCAGGAAGTATTTCAAATCATCTTCACTTTCAGCAAGCAAGGTTGTGTCATCTCCGTATGGCAGGCTGTTAATGAGTCTTCCTCCAACCCTACTGCCACATTCTTTGTTCTCTAGTACTGGTATAACAGAAATAACCACAAGTGGACGGCTTTAACAAACAAATGTATTCTCTTATACTTTAGGAGGCTAGAAGTCTGAGTTCAGAGTGCCAGCTCTCGGGGCTGGGTGGAAGGCCCCTGACTTTGGGCTTCAGCTCTGCCTCTTGTTCTAGACTCACTGGAGCAAGCTGAAAGCTTCTCTGAACTCATGTTGCTGCTGGCTACTGAGGCTGACAGACCCAAGATCACCAGGTAAAATGTCACAATCCCAAGATCAGTACACAACATGGCAGGCTGCTGGTTCAAGCCCAGGAACTGGAGATGAAGACTGAACTGGTTCTATATATACTGGAACCGGCCACACCCCAAAGACAACTCTCCTTCAGCTGATTAACTGCTAACAGTAGATTCTACCATGGAGGTGATTATACCATGTCCAATCCCATTAACTACATCCAAATGCCACACCACTCACAATCATGGCCCAGCCAAGATGACATGTGGCCTTAACAATCACAGTGAATCTTCTTCACTTGCCCCAATTTGTCCTTCTGGGATTTCAACTACATATTTACTAGACTTTTTATTCTACCCTCCATTTTCCCTTAATTTCATTTTTTACCTTCTGTCTCTTGGTGCTACAGTATGAACAATTTCTTCAGATATGTTTCATCTCACTAATTCTCTCTTCACACTACTCACTGGTCAATTTGTTGAACTATGGTGACTTCCATGTTGCTAGAGGTTATGTTACATGAGGCTGGAGGCTATGCCACCATTATTCCACATACCAGCAGGGTCACCCTAAGACTAGGAATAAGGAAGGGGCCATGCACTTCTCAAAGAACTGGCCTTTGAAAACTTTATGAACAGCAGTCAAACAGTGTCTAATACATTACTGAAGAACTGTATAAATAGCCCTGAAACATTGTCTGATATAGTGTCAGAACATGAGCCCCTCAGGTTGCCAGGCACTCAAAATATAACTGGGGAAGAGCTGCCTCCTCAAAGTAGACTCAGCCTTAATGACATGGATGGAAGAAAGCTTTTAGGACCTTCATTTTTCTGATGGTGCATGACTCAAAATAAGAAGAAACAACTGCAAAATCCATTAATAATCATATGAAGCGTGAATCTAGGAAAATTGGAGGTTGTCAAAAATGAAATGGAATGCATAAAAAAAAAATCTATATCCTAGGCACTACTGAGCTGAAATGGATTGGTTTCAGTCATTTTCAGTCTAACGGTCATATAGTCTCCTCCATCAGGAATAACAAATTGAAGAGGAATGGCATCGTGTTCATCGTCAAAAAGAATGCTGCAAGATCATTCTGAAGTACAATGCTGCTGTGATAGGATAATACCCATATGCCTAGAAGGAAGACCAGTTAACACTAAAATTATTTAAATTGATGCACAAATCACTAAAGCCAAAGATGAAGAAATTAAAGATTTTTACCAGCCTTACTGATATGGATAGGGTAAAGCTTTTGAGACCTCTGTTTGCTGACATGGCACAATTCAAATTGAGGAGAAACAGCTGCAAACAACCATTAATAACTGGAACATGGAATGGATGATGGATGAATCTAGGAAAACTGACAGTTGTCAAAAATTAAATGGAATGCATAAAGATTGATACCTAGGAATTAGTGAGTTGAAATGGACTGGTTTTGGCCATTTTGAATCATACAACCATATGATCTACTATGCCAGGAATGACAATTTGAAGAGGAATGGCGTGGCATTCATCATCATAAAGGGAGTTTCACGATCTGTCCTGAAGTACAATGCTGTCACTGATAGGATAATATCCATACACCTACAAGGAAGATCATTTAATATAATTATTATTCAAATTTATGCACCATCCACCAAAGCCAAAGATGATGAAATTGAAGATTTTTATCAACTTCTGCAGTCTGAAATTGACCAAACATGCAATCAGGATGTGTTAATTATCACTGGTGACTGGA
>NW_006922058.1:1651866-1671587 GCF_000298275.1 Orycteropus afer afer | reverse complement strand
CTGTAAATCTTCACCCAAATCCTAATAAAAAAAAAAAAAAAAATGGGGAGAAGACATGAATAGACACTTCACCAAGGAGGATATTCAGGCGGCCAACAAACATATGAAGAAATGCTCTTGATCATTAGCCATTAGAAAGATGTAAAACAAAACAATAATGAGATACCATCTTGCTCCAGCACTAGTAGCAAAGTTCAACAAGACAGAAAATAACAAATGCTAGTGAGGATGTGAAGAGTTTGGGACTCTCATACAATGCTGGTGGGACTGTAAAATGGTACAACCACTGTGGAAAGCAGTATGGTGACTCCTTAAAAAAGCTGGAATTAGAAATACCATTTGACCCAGCCATTCCATTACTAGGTATATATCCCAAACAAGTGAGAGGCATGACAAGAACAGACATGCACACCCATGTTCATCGCAGTACTATTAACAATAGCCAAAAGATGGAAACAACCTAGGTGTCCATCAACTGAGGAATGGCTAACCAAACTTTGGTACAAACACACAATGGAATACTATGCAACCCTAAACAATAACCTAGAATCTGCAAAACACCGCATAACATGGATGAACTTGGAGGACATTATGCTGAGTGAAATAAGTCAATCACAGAAGGACAAATATGGTATTAGTCCGTTATTGTAAAAGTCAAGGAAAGGTCTATCTATGGAAGGAAATTTTCTTTGTTGGTTATCAGGGGTGGGAGGGGAGGGGAGGGAACACTGTTAGATAGGTAGAGATAGTATTGATGTAGGTGAAAAAAGGGCAATGTACCAAATGTGAGTGATCAACATGGTGGCACCGAGGAACAGGAAGACAGAGAGGTACATGAGACAACAAAGATGAACCCTTTTGCACATACAGTACTGCGTTGTCAGTGAAGGCAAACATGGGTATATGCGTGGATAGATGGGTGAACAGGCTGAACTATTAGGTATGTCTATCAAGAGGGGAGTGTACCCAAGACCATGTATAGGGTTGGCAGACAATGGACCTATAAGTGTATTTGTATGATCTGAATTCCCAGGTGTATAGTTGAACTGACAAGGGACAAGGCTGTAGTCACTTTTTGGTCACAGCCAGCTACCCAGAGGGACCAAGTAGTTGAACCTATGGGCTCGGACCATAGTATCAGGGGACATCAAGCTCAACTGGCATAACATACTACACAAAACGTTGTTCCACCTCCTACTTTGCCAAGTAGCGAATGGGATCTTAAAAGCGTGCAAGCAGCCATCTAGATGCAACAATGGGTCTCTCCTTGTTCAGAACAAAGAAGAATGAAGAAAACCAAAGATTCATGGAAGCAATTAATCCTAGCAACTGGTACACCATGTGATCCTCAGCCTATATGACTATAAAACCAGAAGAACTAGATGGTGCCTGGTTACCACTGCCAACCACTAGGAGGGGGATCTATGTAGGAGATCCTGGATAGAGAGGAAGAACAATGTGGAACAAAAGTTAAAATCATTTGGGAAAAAAAAAAGGGGGACCAGGTTTGCTGGTCTGATAGAGCCTGGTAGAACCACTGAGACTATCACCCCTAGCTGCCCTTCAGGTCTGGAATTGAACCCACTCCTCTGACTTCCAGCCGAACAAAAGATAGGCATATGAGTTGAACATTTACCTGAGGTAGATACATTCCTCGGAGAGAACAATCATGGGAGAAAGAAGGGCTGTTCATGCACAGGGAGACAGCTCAGGGGGCAGGAGTGCATGGAGGGATGGACACAGGGAAGAGGAACTTGATGGACACAGGGAAGAGGAACTATCGGGAGGAAGTGGGAGGGGAGCTGTTGCATTGTGGTAAATTGTAGTCAGTGTCACAAGACAAAGTGTATATGAACTGCTATATGGAAAGTGAATTTGCTCTGTAAATGTTCACCCAAATCATAATTAAAAAAAAAAAAAAATCATGTTCATTCATTTTGATCAAGGATTCTACAGAAGAATCCTGATTAAAAGGGAGAAAATGCAGAACAGAAATTCAAATTCTCACAGACTCCAGACTTTCTGGAGCCAATGAGGCTGAATGAACCACTATTGTTGTAAAATAATCTTTAAACCTTAAACCAAAAATATCCCCTGAAGTCTGCTTAAAAGCAAGCAATAATTTAGCTTAACTGGTAAGAAACATCTGCCTTGGACTTCTGGTAAGATGGTGAAATTGGCAGACAAACTACACAGAGCCTCTGCAACAAAAAAAAAATGCAAAAACAATTGAAAACAGATACAGAAGATAATCCTGGAACCCTAGCTTTGAATGGAAGGACAAAGCAGTGGGTTGAATACCAACCAGCAGAAGAACCTGAGTGAAAACTGTGAATAAGGAAACAAACAGAGCTGCCAACTACTGGCTTCCCTGATGGCACAGCCATTTTGAGTATTCACAAGTGGCAAAAACAATGCAATCAACCAATATGGCCTTGCAGACATCTACAGAGCACTTCACCCAGCAACAGCACAATAAACATTCTTTTCCAGCACACATGGCCCATTCTCCAGGATAGAGCATATGCTGGGCCACAAAGAGAGCCTCAACAAACTTGGACACACTGAAATACTGCAAAGGGCCCTAATATATGGCATTAATAGATTACCAAACATAAATAAAAATGCACAAACAGCCAAAGATAAACTAGATAATTGGGACCTTCTAAAAGTTAATGTTTTATGTGCATACAAAGACTTCTCCAACAGAGTAAAAAGAGAGCCTACAGATTGGGGAAAAATATTCATCAACAACATACCCTACAAGAGACTTACCTCTAAAATTTATTTTTAAAAAAACAAACCTTGAACATCTCAACATAAAAAGGACAAATAATCCAATTTAAAAATGGGCAGAAGACATGAACAGACACTTCACCAAAGATATTCAGGCAGCCAACAAACACAGGAAATGTTTCTGATCATTACTCATCATCATTGAGATGCAACTCGAAACAACAATAAGATACCATCTCACCCCAGCACTAACAGCAAAGTTCAACAAGATAGAAAATAACATGCTGGTGAGGATGTGGAGAGATTAGGACTCTCACACACTGCTGGTGGGACTGTAAAATGATAGAAACACTGTGGAAAAGTGTATGGTGATTCCTCATAAAGTTGGAAACAGAAATACCATTTGATCCAGTAATCTCATTACTAGGTATATATCCTAAAGAAGTGAAAGTAAGTCCCTTGTAGGGCACAAGACTATGGCCCTGGGTCACCGTTCAGACCCTGAACTGAACTCACTCTCGTGGCTTCCAGCCAAACACTAGACCAGTTATATAAGGTGAACACTTACACCAGGTGGGTACACTCCTTAGAACAATCAACCATGGGAGATTAGAAGAACGGTATTTGCACAGGGAAGTAGCTCAGAGGGCCAGGTATGCGTAGGAAAGAAGAATACAGGTAAAGGTAACCACAGAGAGGAAGTGGGAAGAGAGTTACTACATTGTGGGAGTTGCAGTCAATGTAATGAAACAAAATGTATATGAACTGCTATATGTAAAATGAATTTGTTCTGTAAACTTTCACCCAAATCACAAAAATTAAAGAAAAAAGTCTGCCTTGAGCATTGTCACAGACTGAATTGTGTTCCCAAAACACATGTGTCAACTAGGCTAGGACAGGATTTCAGTATTGTTTGGTTGTCCTCCACTTTGTAATCTAATGTAATTACCCTCTATTTGTGATGTTTTGTAAATCCTAACCTCTATATGTTAATGAGGCAGAATCAGGTTATGCTTGTTATGTTAACGAGGCAGGGTGAGGCTGGGATGTAACATGCTTACTCAGGTCACAGCCCTGATCAGATGTAATGGGAGTTTCCCTGGGGTATGGCCTGCATCACCTTTCATCTTACAAGAGATCAAAGGAGAGGAAGCAAGCAGAGACAGAGGGACCTTAGCACCACTAAGAAAGAAAAGCCAGGAGTGTAGCACATCCTCTGGACGCAGGGTCACTGCACTGAGAACCTCCTAGACCCAGGGGAAGACTGGTGCCAAGACACATGGAGACCTCCAATGCCAGGCCCACAGAAGACAAGCACTGTGCTCTTTAAAGAACAATCTAGACGACATCAAACTGATAACAGCAACTCAAAGGATTAGACAGGACCCTTAAGAGGCTGTGAGTTCACGTTAATGGGGAGGAACAACTCCGAAGAGGAGGGTGAAAATGGTTGCACAACTTGAAGAGTGTAATCAATGTCACTGGATCATATGTGTAGAAAGTGGTGATCATACATGTAGGAACTGGTGTGTTTTGCTGTGCATATTCTCAACAAAAAAATGTTTTTAAAAAGAAATCACGTTCATGTAATACATCCAGCATCTTGTTCATCATAACAGGAGCGCCTTTCAGAAGCACTAAATGCTGCTTGAAGCTTGTCCCACCACCATGAGTTACTTCCTATGACCCTGCTAGCCACAGTCATCCACTGTGGATGTGATGTAAATCCTAGCCTCTATGCCTGTGTTGATGGTCCCATTTTGGAGTGAGCTGTCCATTATACTAATGAGGCAGGATTAGGGTGGTTGTATCCTTAGTCACCACCTTATTGGGATATGACTGAAGTCACCACCCTCAGTGTCCTTTGAGTGATGGTCCGTATGCCAATACATGAATGCACTGGCAAAGTCTGTTCTATTGTTCTGGATCCTCCATCTGGTTCACCATCATCTCACCCCGAGTTCTTGGGACCTGAAACAGCAGCCATGCAGCATAGTAAAATACATGGTCTGGCTTATCTAGCCATAGTCTTTGTAACTCCCACCAGATTACTGGGTAAAAAAACAAACAAACTCACTGCTGTCGAGTTGGACCTGACTCACAGCAACCCTTCCTTGGGTTTCTGAGGTGGTATCACTACAGAAGTAGACTGCCCAACCTTCCTTCTGCGGAGTGGCTGGTGGGTTTGAACCACCAGCCTTCTGGTTAGTAGTCAAATGCCTTGGGCACTACACTACCAGAGCTCCCAGATTACTGGCTGGGACCATGCCTAGGCAGCTGGTAGCAGTCATTTCCTATAATGAGACTGGCAATTAAATCTGTGGTAGAATTTGCTGTGAACAACTGAGTAGCTGCTTTTAAACTCCTGACTGTTAAAGTTATCCACCTGGGGTATTTCTGTTGGAGCAGCAAGAAGTAATCTTCTGGGAAAGTTTGCTCTCTCTCAGGTATATAGATTTCTGATGTTGGCATTGGTTAAGTTTTGCCACTCTGCCAGGCTTAAAATGAGCCCTCTTAGAGGCAGAGGGGGAAATCTCACTGCTGGGTGAGAGATGCTTGGCTGTGAGAGATGCCCAGCTGAGAGAGACACCTGGCTAAGAGATAGCAGCAGTGGAACCAAGGGGCACGGGGCAGAGCAGCAGACTTTCCTGGCCCACAGAGGCAGAGGCTAGGCTAAGAGGCCAAGAGACAGAGAGGTGTGTCCAAGGGCACAGCAGAGGGGGGACGGTCCTGCTCAAGGAACTGTATCCTCAGTGCATTCCTGAACCTGAATTGTAGCCTGTTACTTCCCTAATAAACCCCATAATCTGTGAGTTGTGTCTGGCCACTGCAGCAAATTATCAAATGCAGCAGAGTGCCATGGGAGAGACAGTTGGTGTCAAGGTTGGTAAGAGGGCTCTACCACCTCTAGGGTGGTGGCATGTCTGGCCTCATAGGAACAAGCCTCAAGCTGCTGACAGTGATTCTGTCTTCTTCTTGTGTAGTTAGAGGAGGTCAAAAGATGCCGCCTCCCTGCCCCTTTAGCAAGCCAGTCATTTGACCTGCTGATTTGGGTTCATCAGCCCCTGCACCCGCATGAGTGAGGAGAACCCTCCAGACCAACACCTGACCCATGGATTTGAGACTTGCCAGTCTCCCAGCCTCCACCACCGCATGAGCCATTTCCTTGGCAGTCTGTGAATTCTGTAAGACATTACAGTGAAATAGAGAAGTCTAAGACTAGAGGGAGAGTACTGAGGGGAGGAGGAGGAGTTAATGTCAGAGATGATGGAGTGGTGCAGCAGTTTGGAAAAGCTGGATATTTGGGACATCTTTAACTTCTGCCTCATAGGGACTGGCCTTGTGTTGATCCTTCTAGAATGATTTAAGCACCTCCTTTTTCACCTGTCATGAACTTAGAGAGAGCACCCTTGATTGGCAACTATGACAGTGTATATACCCAAGCTCATGTGTTCCCTACAAGGAAGACAAGGCCCACAGCCCACGACATAGGCCTGACTGTTCTCATTTGATCTGGATTACACTTTGCTTTGGAGAACCCAAGTACCCTGCCCACAGATACACACATAGCAACTCCAAAGCGACACAAGAGGATCAAAGAGTAACCAAAATAAACAACTGTGGATATAACTGAGCCACTGAATTGTATACTTACAAATGGTTAAAATGGACAAGTTTATGTTGTATACTTTAAGGAAAGTGCTCTGGTGGCATAGTGCCTAAGGCATTTGATTGCTAACCAGAAGGTTGGCGGGTCAAACCCACCAGCCACTCCGCAGAAGGAAGACTGGGCAATCTACTTCTGTAATGATTTACCGCCTCAGAAACCCAAATGGGGTCTCTATGAGTTGAAATCAACTCGATGGCAGTGAATTTGGATTTTTATACACACAGACACACACACACGTGTATGTACATACACACACACACATACATAAAGGAGCTCTGGTGGTGTGGTGGTTAAGGTATTTGGCTGCTAACCAAAAGGTCAGTGGTTCAAACCCACCAGCTGCTCCAGGGAAGAAAGATGAAGCAGTCTGGTTCTGTAAAGATTTACAGCCTTGAAAACCCAATACAAGTCGCCGTAAGTCGGAATCAACCCAATAGCAGTGAGTTTGGTTTCGGTATATACACTTTACCACAATTAGGTTAATTTAAAAAAATCCAACTGAAAGATGACAGCCCATATACATACCTTGAACACTAAATTCTCTGCTGTTACCCACCTCAGAACTTAACATCTATGTGATGGACTCACGTGAATGACATAATAAAGTAGGAACAAATGGAAAAAGAAAATTACCTCACCTTCTGTGGAAGCGCCTCATGCAAATCTTATATTCAGGCAAAACATGAAAACATTTGTGGGGTTTTCTTGGAGTTTGTGCAATTTTAAGAAAATTTTTCTCATTCAGTGGAAGATTTCTGTATAATCTTTTTGCCTAAAAAAAAAAAAAAGGAAAATAACTTATAAGTTCTGCCTTTGGAAAATTAATTTACCAAAAAGGCAGTCAAAGAAAAGGGAAAACTTCAAAAAAATAAAGTTAACCATTGTACAGGAGTCCCTAGAGTGCAAACAACTAATGTGCTCAGTGCTAACCAAAAGGCTGGTGGTTCAAGTCCACCCAGAGGCACCTCAGGAGAAAGGCCAGTGAACTTCCTCCAAACAATCAGCCGCTGAAAACCCCGTGGCACACAGGCAGGTCGTACTTTGACACCCACGAGGTCACCATGAATCAGAACTGACTCAGAGGCGACTGGTTCGGTTTTTGGCAACCTTCTGACAGAAGTCAATCTCTTCACCCAGTATTCAAATTATCAGAAAAGTTTTTGATTGTTCTTCTTGTTGCTGGGTGCCGTCGAGTTGTCTCTGACTCATAACAACCCCTTGCACGACAGAACAAAACACTGCCCAGTCCTGCGCCAGCCTCACAATCCCTGCCATCCCCGAGATACCTAAGCCCATCATTGCAGCCACTGTGTCAATCCATCTCATTGAGGGTCTTCCCCTTTTTCACTAATCCTGCATTTTACCTTCTCCAGGGAATAGTCCCTTCTGACAACGTGACCAAAGTAGGTGAGATGAAGTCTGGCCATTCTCACTTCCAAGGAGCATTCCGGCTGCACTTCCTCCAGAATAGATCTGCTTGGTCTGGCAGTCCGTGGCACCTTCAGCATTCTTCACCAACACCACAATTCAAAAGCATCAACTGTTCTTTGGTCTTTCTTATTCATTGTTCAGCTTTCACATGCGTATGAGGCAACTGAAAATACCCTGGCTTGGGTTAGGCACACCTTAGTCTTCAAAGAGACATCTTTGCTCTTCGTCACTTGAAAGAGGTCTTTTGCAGAAGATTTGCCCACTGCAATACGTCGTCTGATGTCTTGATTGCTGCTTCCAGTAGTGTTGATGATGGAACCAAGTAATAGAAAATTTTTGACAACTTCAATCTTTTCTCCATTTATCTTGAGGCTCCTTTTGGTCCAGTTGTGAGGACTTTCATTTTCTTTATGCTGAGATATAATCCATATTGCAGACTGTAGTTTTGAATCTTCATTACTAAGTACTTCAAGTCGTCCTCACTTTCCGCGAGCAAGGTTGTGCTGTCTGCATATCGCACTTTGTTAACAAGCCTTCCTCTAATCCTGATACCACTTTCTTCCTCATATAGCCCAGTTTCTCAGATTATTTGCTCAGCATACAAATTGAACAAGTATGGTGAAAGTATGCAGGAGCTCTGGTGGTGTAATGCCTAAGGCATCTGACTGCTAACCAGAAGACTGGAGGTTCAAACCCATCAGCCACTCCTTGGAAGGAAGACTGGGCGATCTACTTCCGTATAGATACTGCCTTGGAAACCCAAGGAGGGGTCACTATGAGTTGGAATGGACTCCATGGCAGTGAGTTTGGTATTTTGTTTTTTATACGACACTGACACACTCCCTTCCTGATTTTAAACCATGCAGCATCCCCCTGTTTTGTTCAAACAGCCTCCTGGTCTATATACAAGTTTCTCATGACCACAATTAAGTGTTCTGGAATTCCCATTCTTTACAATGTTATCCATAATTTCAACTCTGCTGAAACCTGTCCACCATGAGTGACCCTGACGGCATTTGAAATACCAGTGGCATAGCCTCCAGCCTCACAACAACATGCAAGCCACCACAGTATGACAAATTGACAGACAAAGTTTTTGATTATGTAACTAATAAGTAAAACCTCCTTGGCTTTGCCTGTTCTAGAGACATCTGTACCCTCCATCTCCACCCATCTGTGTGGCTGGTGACTGGCTGAATGGCTGGAATCACACAAAGAATCCAAGGCCATAAACACGATCTCTGTGAAGCTACCACCACCTGAGACGCACATCCTTGGTCACAAGGATGAGCAGACAGCTCACTGGTAATCCGTCAAACTTCTCAGTAAAAGCATCCCAAAGAGTCGTCTCTGAGCATCATCTCCACATCAAGTGTCCAGCATTCCCTGGAAAAATGATGGATAGATACAGGGACGAGTGGGACTGGGCCTTCTGAGAAAATGCTCAGACTGATGCAGGCAAAAGATAAAGGCGCTGCCTTCAAGAAGCTGCTACAGGCCTACAATGGGGCAGCTTCAGCACCTAAAGGACAACGGCACCTGTCTACTGCACAGCTGTCCAGCTCCTCTATTACCCAGACCCAGCCACACTGAACCATTCCCGGGGTGTCTAAGGCTGCCTTTACACTGCCCTGCAGGACAAGATGAGGAGCTGTGACCAACACCATATGGTCTGCAAAGCCCAAAGTGTTGACTACCTAGCCATTTACAGAAAAAGAATACAGACTCCCAGCCTAAAACATACTAAAAAAGAAAGAAGAAGAAAAAAAAACTCACTGCTGTCAAGTCGTTTCCGACTCATAGTGACCTCTCTTTGGGTTTCCAAGGCGGTATCATTACGGAAGTAGATTGCCCAGTCTTCCTTCCCAGGAGTGGCTGGTGGGTTTGCTAACCTTCTGGTTAGCAGTCAAATTCCTTAGGCACTATGCATCAGAGCTCCCACTAAATATGTAAAATTCCATGAGACTATAATGATACTGGCAGAGAGAAGACCTAATTGGTCATCAGCAAAGGTTGCCACAGCACCCAAACATCACTTTGAAAATCAGTCAACAGTGGGGAGAATCAGCATTTACTGCCCTTCCCATCAGCTGTGCTGGGAGCTGGGACGATCCTGACAAAGGATCAGAGAATTATCAATGCAAAAGGGAAGACAGAAACAGAAAACAGCAACACGCAACCGTTCACGAAATAACAAGGAGCTGTGGTGACACAGTGGTTAAAGCACTCAACTGCTAACCAAAAGGTCAGTGGCTTAAACCCACCAGCCACTCCCTGGGAAAAAGATGAGGCAGTCTGCTTCCACAAAGATTACAGTCTTAGAAACCCCGTGGGAAGCGCTACTCTGTCCTACAGGGTCGCAACGAGTCAGAATTGACTCACAGTAGTGCCTAGAAGCCTGGGAGCCCGGGGCTCTGTGGCCCCCCGACTCTGCCATCACACAGGGGTGGTGTGCTGCTGGCCAGACGGCAGCCTGGAAGCTGCGCCCAGACACAAAGCTAGGCCAGGCAGGCTTGCATACCTGACATCTCTGACGCAGGAAGATGAAAGAAGTAACTCCAGCACTAAGATGCCAAAGACAGCTCTGTCCCCACCAGCAAACTGGGAAGAGGGAACAGTGAGAAGTAGGGAGTGCCCATGGCTCTGCCTTCTCCAGGAGCCCACGGTGTGACAGGACACAGACCAAATCCCTCACTGCTGCCCTCACATGGACCCCAGGTGAGTCACGAATCCTGTCTGAGCCCGTTTACTCATCCATAACAACCCATTTCTGAACATCGTCTTAATGCCAGGAGCCATGTTAGGATCAGATGATACTCAGGAACTAGCAGGAGTGGGTCGCCATGCCCAAGGCAGGGCAGAAGAGATAAAAGCATGCGTGACAGTGAACCCCACAGTGAGCAGTTGACTCAAGTGCCATCATCCCCAGAGCAGCCCACCTGTGTATTCCTAGGACTTTAGGCTCCCACAGCAGCGCCGCCCATCCCCATGGTAGGAGCTTCAATGGTCCCTCCTGCAGTCTTGGAAAAGTGATCTCAACATGCAACATTGGCAGACAGCCTGGTCAAGAGGCCACCAGACCAACTGGTCCCTCACGGTCTCCTGCTTCCATGAGTGCATTCCCCCAGCTACCCAGGATGACTAAGGTCAGACTTGGGTGAAACTGAAACCACCAACCGTCAGTATGGCCAGGGATCCCAACATCAGGTGGAGGAGCCTCTTCTCTTGGTGCTACAACCCCTGCCCCTCTCTCCACCCCTGGAGCCAAACACAGACCCCAGGCAGCCTGAGTGTCCCTCAGGGCAGGAGGATGGCAGGCCGGCTGGACCACGGCCTTCTCCAGTCACAAAGGCTCTGGCCCCGTGAAGCCCAGCTGTCACTGGCCAGCTCCACAACCTGAGGCAAGTCCTTATGAAGGTGTAATTCCACGACAGAGCTTTCATCATCACCCTACACCTCTGTGCACCTGGGAGAAAAGACATTAACGCCAGGGAACCAGAGACACCCCACAGCAAGGCCATGGTCTGGGTTCTGCCCCCTTATAGCCAGTGGACAGATTGGGGGTGGTCCCCACACTGTTCTCAACACTGTACTGAAGAATAGGGAGCCCCTTGCAGGGCAGGGCACACTTGGGGCTGGAAATAGGCTGGCGTCAAATAGCAGGGAAGCCACCGGGGCCAGGAGCATGAAATCCAGGCCAAACAAGAATATGCACAAGAGCAGTAAGTGCCAAAGGTCTCCAGACAGGGGCTCTCCCACCAAGCATGAGAGGCGCCAACACTCACGGAGGCCACCCAGGCACAGGCCCCGCCCAAGCCCATGTGCCTGTCATTCATTCAGGAGGACTCAGCAGAGTGGGCAGCAGGATGCTAACCTATGGCCTTTTGCCTTGGTTCTCTGGAAAAAGATTTTTCTGTAACCCTGAGAAGCTACCTTTGCCCTAGTTCTCTTACCCTAGAAGGTTTGTTACTTTTATCCAGGTTGAATGACATTTCCTGGGTAAACTGTAAACAACCTGAGGGCTTGATACTTTCTGTCTGGTCCTGGGCAGCAGCCTGCCCTCTGATTGGTATGCACGTTTCAGGGACTGGTCAATAGATGATGCAAATGAAATGCTTAAAGTCTACTATGCAAATGAAGTGTCTGCAGTGTACCGAAGAGGAGAGGGGATTGGTTAGTTCCTGCCCCTGGTGGGAGGCTCATGCCTTGAAATTAACAAGGAGTTGTATCTATAGGCAGCCAACCCCACAAAGGTTTTTCAGACAGAAAGCAACAGAACAAGAAAGAAGAGAGAAGAAACAGGCAGAAAGGTGGCAAGAAACTTCATGAAGGAGCTGTATCACAGGTCAAGCACTGCAGCACTGAAGACAGCAACAGACGGAAAAGCCTAATAGAAAATCCAGCAGCCACAGGCCAGAACGGCCCTGCCATGGGTTTGGTGGTGACTGATGGCAGGATCAAGAGGAGTCTGTCCTGAGGGGGACTGAGAGGAGGCCTATACGGCCGAGCAGAGCTGAGAGAGCGGCCCTGCACTGAAGAAGGGAAAATTTGCCTACATGCTTCCTGATCCTGCTCCCAAGTCGTGGCCTGTGGATATCGATCCTGAATTGTACCCTGTTATTTCTAAGAGTTAAACTCTTAACTCAGAGCATGGTCTGAGCCACTGCAGGGCCACTGCAAGGAATTACTAAACCCAGCAGAGAAGTAGAGTGTCGTGGGAGGGAAGGCTGGGGTGAGAATCAGTAAAAAGGTTGGAGAGCACCTCATGCTAATCAGCTTTGGGCTGATCCTGGTGGTCACTCCCCTGATGCTACTCAGGTTCTGACGCTACTGCTACTATCACTACTTCTGCCATTTCATACAACGCAGTCAGATACCAAGCAGAGGCCTGTCGCTGCATGACTGGTCAATGCCAGCTCTAGCACTGGGACCCACGCTGGCTG
The DNA here is from genome assembly GCF_000298275.1 of Orycteropus afer afer. Taxonomy (NCBI): domain Eukaryota; kingdom Metazoa; phylum Chordata; class Mammalia; order Tubulidentata; family Orycteropodidae; genus Orycteropus; species Orycteropus afer. Next base: position 1,658,807 of record NW_006922058.1, on the reverse strand, counting down.
ACAACAAGGTCCACATCCTAAATCTCCACCTGATGCCCTGGATGCTAGCCTGCTCAAGGAGGTGGAAAGGAACCATCAACAGAAACTCCGAGTGACCAGCAGTACAGGTGACAACAGGAAGCACCACAGGACTGGGCCATCCAAGGTTCCAGCCAAGGAGCTGAGCATGGGACACAGCAGCCCACTGTGTGGACATGAGGCCCTGAGGGGAGAGGCACAGGGGTCAACACACGGCAGTCACTGGATTTCTGGGAGGATGGAAATGTTCTGGCATTAGACAGTGATGGTGGTTGCACAACTCTGTGACAATGTAAGAACCACTGGACTACATTGTCAGGGATGAATTTTATTGTGGGTGTGTTTCAGGTCAGTCGTTTTGAGAAGAAAAGAAAAGCGGAGTCCTCAGTGGGCCTACAGATGGGAGTGAATTCTTGAAGACAAGCTCCTCAACACTGGACGTCAAGAGTGTGCAGAGGGCACTGGGTCGCATTTGTTGTTGTTGTTGTTATGTGCCGTCGAGTCGGCCCCGACTCATAGCGACCCCTCCTTGGGTTTCCGAGGCAGTATCACTACGGAAGTAGGATTGCCCAACCACAAACACAGAGCAGATGATGAGACAAAGCCAGTCCTGCCCCTAAGCCTGGGCTCCACAGCAGCAACACCACATAATCCCTCACAGTGTCAACTGTGGGAAGGTCAGCTACGCTGGAGGCAGCAATCACGGGGCACTCACACAGGTGGACTCCCCAGGTGCCACCCACCAGCTGGCCCTAAGCATAAGCCAAGGGGCTGAGCCCTCGTACCTTGTGCACCTCGTAAGCAGAGATCAAGCACTACCCTCCTAGACCGTTGTGAGAACTGACAGGGAAGTAGTGCTCACAGCCTCCTGGCCCCACGGGGCTGCACACCAGCAGCTGAGCTCACACTTTAACAGAAGACATGGGGCCTTCTATAGAGGGGAAAAACCACCACAGAGGTCCAGTGCTTGGTCCACAGCTCAGGGCCACACTGACCGACCTGAAGGGTTTCTTTAAAAGCCATCTCCATCTCCAATGACAAAGCTTAACTCAAAGGGCAGAGTGAATGTTAAACAAGATCATCTGTGTGAAGGCTCAACACATGCCTGGCAAACAGTAAGTGCCCAATAAATGCCAGCAATTATCATCATCAGTCAGAGAAAGGAGCCTATTGGTTGGAGAAGCCTTCCATGAGGGAACCTGGCCTAAATGTTACTCACTTTAAATAACCTAGCAGTCTTACTGTAACTCTAACAAGCTGTTTCCCCTTGTAAAACACTGTGGTAAATTTAAAACGGGCAGGACTCTTCATAGCTCCTCTTGTTGAGAGGCAAAACATTTCCCCACTGCCTGGCCCTCAGCTGGCCTCGACTAGCTGCAGCCAACAGGACGTGTGCAGCTCCAAGTTGTGCTTCCAGATGCCTGCGGCTTCCAGTCTCGCCCACCTAGAGTCCTGGGACATGAGTCCAGCCTTCTTGAGGATGGCAGGCCACATACAGAGAGGGGCCTGAGCGTCCAACAGAGGCTCCCAGTCGAGCTGTCCCAGCTGAGTCCAGCACAAACTGCCAACCTACAGACAACGAGCAAATCAGTCACTGCAGCGGTTTCTTATACACAGTAATGGCTAACATCACAGCCATTTTACTTCTCCTCTTTCTTCATCTCTCCAACGTCCTCACCCCCTTACTTCACAGAAAGAGCAAAAGAGAATTCTCCACCTTCCGTCCACCTCATCTACCAACCCAAATCTGCCACATTCTCTGCCTTTCCTCCTGCAACAATGGGGAGAGAGTCCTCACTCCCATTCCTCTCCTTCTGGAATCACCACTCTCTCCTCATCTTCCATAGTATCCCTAGTATTCCCATGTAGTCTAACATTTCCAGAGTATATGAGCAAGTTATGTGTGTGTGTAAGCACAGACGCAGGTAGACATGCAGACAGACAGACAGACACACACCCACCCCCTAACGAGTGAAAGATCTAAGGCCCACTATCCCCACTTCTATTTAACACTGTATCAGAGGTTCAAGCCAATGCAATGGAGAGGCGAGCCACCCAACTATCTATTAGTGGAGGCCTGCATGTTGCTAGGATGCTGAACAGGTTTCTGTGGAGCTTCCACATTCAGACAGACTAGGGAGAAAGGCCTAGAGACCTACCTGCAAAAATCAGCAACTGAATCTTCAATCGCAAGAGTCCAACCTCGTATCTGGGGTTGCTATGAGTCAGGGCCAACTCAACAACACCTAACAACAACAGTAATGGCATAAGAAAGAAAAATAGATCAAAAGGCTGTAACAGAGAGACCCAGAATAAAGCTATACAAATGCTCAGTTAATCTGTAACAAAAGCTCCACTGCAATTTAGTGGAGAAAGGAGAATCTTTCTAACAAGTAACACTAGATAAACCATATATATGTATGGAGGGGATAAGGGGTGTATTCTGACCCTCCTCATACCACATAAAAAAATTAATGCAAGACGTATAATACAAAAAGGAGACGAGCAACTGCTTAGGGGACAGGAAAGAGTGAGAGGAAGGAACTCTAAAAAGATAAGAAAGTTTGGAGAGTGACAGGGGTCCACTAAGCTAAGGAAGACAAACTTGTCTGTCAGTGTGTCGTATTGTGGTGGTTTGAGTGTTGCTGTGAGGCTGGAGGCTGTGCCACCAGTGTTTCAAACCCAGCAGGGTTGCACATGGTGAACAGGTTTCAAAGCAGCTTACAGACTGAGACAGACTAGGAAGAAGGAGGAGGCCATCCAATTCTCAAAAATTGGCCAGGGAAAACCTTACGAATAGCAGAGATACACTGTCTGATACATTACTGCGCAACTTTATGAATAGCCCAGAAACATTGTCCAATACAGTGCCAGAAGACGAATCCCTTAGGTCAGAAGGTACTCAAAATACTACTGGGAAAGAGCTGCATCATCAGAGTAGAACCAACCTTAATAATATGGATAAAGTAAAGCTTTAGGGACCTCCATTTGCTGACGTGGCACAACTCAAATTGAGGAGAAACAACTCCAAACATTCGTTAGTAATCGGAACATGGAATGTACAAAGTATGCATCTAGGAAAACTGGAAGTTGTCAAAAATGAAATGGAATGCATAAAGATTGATTAGTGAGCTGAAATGGACCAGTTTGGGCCATTCTGAATCAGACAACCATATGATCTACTATGCCAGAAATGACTATTTGAACAGGAATAGCATGGCATTCATCATCACAGAGGATGTTTCAAGACCTGTCCTGAAGTACAGTGCTGTCAGTGATAGGATAATATCCATATGCCTACAAAGAAGACCAGTTAATACGACTATTATTCATATTTATGCCCCAACCACCAAAGCCAAAGATTAGGAATTTGAAGATTTTTACCAACTTCTGCAGTCTGAAATTGACCAAACATGAAATCAAGATGTGTTAATTATCACTGGTGACTAGAATGCAAAAGTTGGAAACAAAGGAGAAAGTAGTTGGAAAATTTGACCTTGGTGGCAGAAATAATGCTGGAGACTGAATGACAGAATTTTGCAAGACCAACAACTTATTCACTGCTAATACCCTTTTTCAACAACACAAATGGTGGCTATACACGTGGACTTCACCAGTTGGAGTACACAGGAATCATACTGACTACATCTGTGGCAAGAGGCGATGGAAAAGCTCAATATTTTTTGCTAAAACAAGGCCAGGAGCTGATTGTGGAACAGACCATCACGCTCATGTGCAAGTTCAACGTGAAGTTGAAGACAATTAAAACAAGTCTGTTGTTGTTGTTGTTGTTGTTATTTGCCGTCGAGTCGGCCCCGACTCATAGCGACCCCTCCTTGGGTTTCCGAGGCAGTATCACTACGGAAGTAGGATCGCCCAACCTTCCTTCCGAGGAGTGGCTGGTGGGTTTGAACCGCCAGCCTTCTGGTTAGCAGTCAAGTGCTTTAGCCACTATGCTACCAGAGCTCCTAAAACAAGTCTACAAGAGCCAAATATGACTTTGAATATATCCCTTCTAAATTTAGAGACCATCTAAATGATGGAAAACCAGAAGAATTATGGGGTGACATCAAGAACATCATCTATGAAGAAAGCAAGAGATCATTAAAAAGATGAGAAAGGAAGAAAAGACCAAATGGATGTCAGAAAAGACTCTGAAAACTGCCCTTGAGTGGAAGGTAGCTAAAGTAAATGGAAGGAATGACAAAATAAAAGAGCTGAACAGAAGATTTCAAAGAGCAGCTTGAGCAGGCAAAGCCAATTACTATAATGAATTGTGCAAAGACCTGAAGTTAGAAAAATAAAAGGGAAGAACACAGTCAGCAGTTCTCAAGCTGAAAGAACTGAGGAAAAAATTTAAGCCTCGAGTTGCAATGTTGAAAGACTATGGGCAAAATATTGAATGACACAGGAAGCATCAAAAGAAGATGGAAGGAACACACAGAATCACTGTACCAAAAACACCTAGTTGATCTTCAAACATTTCAGGAGGTGGCACATGATCAAGAACCAATGGTATTGAAGGAAGAAGTTGAAGCTGCACTGAAGGAACTGGTGAAGAACAAGGCACCAGGAATTGACAGAATACCCACTGAGATGTTTCAACAAATGGATGCCCCACTGGAGGCATTCACTCGGCTATGCCAAGAGATTTGGAAGACAGCTACCTGGCCAACTGACTGGAAGAGATTCACATTTGTACCCATTCCAAAGAAAGGTGATCCCACAGAATGTAGAAATTATCAAACAATATCATTAATATCAAATGCACGTAAAATCTTACTGAAGATAATTAAAAAATGGCTGTAGCAGTATATTGACAGAGAACATCCAGAAAGGCAAGCTGGATTCAGAAGAGGGCACTGAGCCAGGGATATCATTGCTAATATGAGATGGATCTTGGCTCCAAGTAAAGAATACCAGGAAGATGTTTACTTATGTTTCATTGACTATGCAAAAGTATTTGATTGTGTGGATCATTACAAATTATGGATAACACTGAGAAGAATGGGAATTCCAGAAGACTTAATTGTACTCATGAGGAACCTATACATACACCAGGAGGCTGTCATTTGAGCAGAACAAGGCGACACGTCATGGTTTAAAATCAAGAAGGGAGTGTGTCAGGGTTTTATCCATTCACCATACTTATTCCATCCATATGCTGAGCAAATAATCTGAGAAGCTGGACTATATGAAGAAGAACGTGGCATCAGGATTGGAGGAAGAATTGTTAACAACCTGCAAATACGCTGATGATACAACTTTGCTTGCTGAAAGTGAGGATGACTTGAAGCACTTACTGATGAAGACTGAAGAGTACAGTCTGCAGTATGGATTACATCTCAATATAAGAAAACAAAAATCCTTACAACAGGCCTTATTAGTAGCATCACGATAAATGGAAAAAAGATTGAAGTTGTCAAAGACTTCACGTTGCTTGGTTCTACAATCTACGCCAGTGGAAGCAGCAGTCAGGACATCAGACAATGTATAGCACTGGGCAAGTCAGCTGCAAAGGAACTTTTCAAGTGCTGAAGAGCAGAGATATCTCCCTGAGGACTAAGGTGTGCCTGACACAAGCCATGGTAGTTTCAATAGCCTCATATGTATATGAGAGTCGGAAAATGAATAAGGAAGACCAAAGAAAAGTTGATGCTTTTGAGCTGTGGTGCTGGCGAAGAATGCTGAAAGTGCCATGGACTGCCAGAGAATCTAACAAATCTGTGCTGGACCAAGTGCAGCCAGAATGCTCCTTGGAAGCAAGAATGACCTGCTTTGGTCATGTTATAAGAAGAGACCACTCCCTGGAGAAGGATGTCATGCTTGGTAAGGTGGAAGGTTGACGAAAGAGAGGAAGGCCCTCAATGAGATGGATTGACACAGTGGCTGCGGTGATGGGCTCAAGTATAGCAATGATCATGGAGCTGGCACGGGACCAGGCAGTGTTTCATTCTGGATTCATTCTATCCTGGATAAAGTGGGGGAAATATGGAACAAAACCTAAAAGCATAAAGAAGACAGGCTTACTGGTCTGATGAAAACTTGTGGAACCCCTGACATTATGGACACCCTTCAAGCTAGGAACTTAACTTAAACTCTGTGACTCAACTAATAGTCAAACTATAGACATGCCTGTAAGATGAACAGTACTATTGGGAGGGTATGCGCTTATTAGAACAATCAAGCATATGAGATCAAGAGGACTGTATGCACCCAGGGAAGGAGGTAGGTAGGCAGAAGGAGATGGGAAGGAAAGCCAATGAGAAGGGGTAAGCACAGGGAAAAAGCAGGAAAAATGCTGTTACAGTGTGGGAATTGCAGCAGTGTCACAAAACAGAATGTGTACGGATTGTTGAATGGAAAACTACTTTGCTCTGTAAACTTTCACCTAAGCCGCAATTTAAATAAATAAATAAATAGTAGTAATAAGAAAGTCCCAACTCAGATGGCTTCACTGGCAAATTCTCCCAAACTCTCAAAGAGCTGACAGCAATTCTACTCAAACCAATCCACACAAAGAAAAGGATGGAATACTCCCAAATTCATTCTATGAAGCAAGTATAACCCTGATATCAAAACCAAGAAAAATACCACTATAAAAAGAACACTGACACAAAAATCTGAACAAAATCTTAACCCAAACAATCCAGCAACATATCAAAAAAAAAAAAAAAAAAATCATGACCAAGTCAGATTCATACCAAGTGTGCAAGGATGGTTCAACATTAGAAAAATGATACACCACATAAATAAAACAAAGGGGGGGACATGATCCTATCAACTGATGAAGAAACGGCATTTGTCAAACTCCAACACCCACTCTTGATAAAAATGTTTAGCAAAATAAGATTAGAAGGGAATTCCTCAAAAAAAATTACAGGTATATACATAAAACCAACAGCCAACAGCCAACACTATTC
>NW_006922058.1:1643214-1646172 GCF_000298275.1 Orycteropus afer afer | reverse complement strand
CAGCAATTCACTGCTAGGTAAAGACCCAAAAGACTTGAAAGCAGGGACTCAGACACTTGAACACCAATGCTCATTACAACACTTTTCTCAACAGCCAAAGGTAGAAATGACCAACTGCCCATTGATAGATGAACAGATAAACAAAACATGGTATATCCATATCACTCATTGCCATCAAGTCACCTCCAACTCATAGTGACCACACAGGACAGAAAACTGTCCCACAGGGTTTCCAAGTCTGTAATCCATATAGAAGCAGACTGCCACATCTTTCTCCCATAGAGCCACTGGTGGATTTACACCATTAACCTTTCAGTCAGAAGCCAGGTGCTTTAACCACTGTATCACCAGGGCTCCTCCATACATACAACAACAAACGCAACGCACTGCTATCAACTCAGATCTGACTCACAGTGACCCCTGGGTTTCTGAGACAGTATCACTATGGAAGTAGACTGCCCAATCTTCCTTCTGAGGAGTGGCTGGTGGGTTTAAACTGCCAGGCTTCTGATTAGCAGTCAAATGCCTTAGGCACTATACCACCAGAGCTCCCCTATACTCATGTTGTTGTTGTTGTTGTTGTTGTTGTTATGTGCCGTCAAGTCAGACCTGACTCATAGCGACCCCTCCTTGGGTTTCCAAGGCAGTATCACTACAGAAATAGATTGCCCAACCTTCCTTCCAAGGAGTGGCTGGTGGGTTTGCCAGCCTTCTGATTAGCAGTCAAGTACCTCAGGCACTATGCTACCAGAGGGGAGTGTCCTATACTCATACAGTGAAATATTAATTATCCATAAAGAAAAATAAAGTTCTTAAACATGCTACTACACAGATGAATCTTGAAAATACTATGCTGAGTGAAATAAATTAGACACAAAAGGACAAATACTGATCCCACTTATGTGAAATATCTAGAATTTGGCAAATGCACAGAGAACAGAGTTTATTTGTTGCCAGAGACAGGTAGGAGAGGGAAAGGAGGAGTTACTGTCCAATAGGCATTAGGATTCTGCTAAGGGTGACAGAAAAATGCAGAAACACAGTGATGATGGTTGTACGACACAGTGAATGTACGTAATGCTCCTGGTGGCACATGTAAAAAATGACTAAAGTGGCAAATGGTTTGTTACACATTTACAACAACAAAACTTCAATGGTTAAGTAGCTAATATTCTGACATATGTATTTACCACAGTTAAAAAAAAGACAGAAATTAAGCTAATCAGACTAGGAAAAAAATATTATTCTCTCCCACGCTCTCTTGATCTATCTGTTATAGATTGAATTGTGTCCCCAAAAAATATGTGTCATCTTGGCTAGGCCATGATTCTCAGTATTATGCAATTATCTTCCATCTTGTGATCAGACACAATCATATGTTTTTAATTCTCCCCTCTATGATATTAATGAGGCAAGATTAAAGACAGTTATGTTAATGAGGTAGGATACAACCCATAGGGTAGGTTATACCTTGTGTGAATCACTTATGAGATACAAAAGAGATTAAACAAAGGATCAGAGATCAGATCAGAGAGACCAAATATCACCAAGAAGGAGGAACTGGGAGCAGAGCTCATCATTTGGAACCAGGGTCTCTGCACTGAGAACATACAAGACCCAGAGGAAGACTAATGCCAAGACATGTGGAGATCTCCAAGGGTTACCAGGCCCATAGACGTTAAAAGAACACAAAGAACCAAAGCTGGTGCTGTAATTCAGACTTCTAGCCTCCTAAACTATGTTTGTTAAAAGCATTCATTGGTGGTATTTCTGTTATATCACCTGTGGTACAGAGAATTACTTAATATGGCTCTTCTAGACATGGTCTTTGTGACTCCCACCATATGACTGGGTGGGACTATGCAAATGTGAGGTGCTCATGACCCACCAAAGGGATTGGATTGCTTGGTAAGAATGTAAACAAGATACGTGGCAAATTTGTGGGGGTTGGACTGTGGAAATAAGATCTGTGGAACCCTAGTATGAAGACTGGTCAGTTTTGCCATTGGCTAGGCTTAACAGTTGGACCATATGAAGAAGAAAATGGCATCAGGATTGGAGGAAGACTCATTAACTACATGTGAGATACAGATGACACAACCTTGCTTGCTGAAAGTGAAAATGACTTGAAGCACTGATAAAGATCAAAGGACTCCAGTCTTCAGTATGGATTACACCTCAACATAAAACAAAAATCCTCAGAACTAGACCAATAAGCAACATCACAATAAATGGAGAAAAGACTTAAGTTATCCAAGATTTCATTTTATTTGAACACATGATCAACATCCTTGGAAACAACAGTTAAGAAATCAGGTATTATTGTATTGCACTGGGCAAATGTGCTGCAAAAGACTTCTTTAAAGTGTTGAAGTGCAAAGATGTCACTTTGAAGACTATGGTGCGCCTAACTCAAGCCATGGTATTTTCAATCAACCTCATATGCATGTGAAAGCTGGACAATGGGTAAGGAAGACCAAAGAACTGATGCCTTCGAGTTGTGGTGTTGGTGAAGAATACTGAAAATAACCATGGACTGCCAGGAGAATGAAGAAATCTACCCTGGAAGAAGTGCAGGTGGAATGCTCCTTAGAAGTGAGACTGGTCAGCCTTTGTCATACCTACTTTGGTCTTGTGCTCAGAAGGGACCAGTCCCTGGGGAAGGATACCATGCTTGGTAAAGTAGAGGGTCAGAGAAAAAGGGGAAGGCCCTTATAAGATGGACTGACACAGTGACTGCAACAATGGGCTCAAGCACAGCAAGGCTTGTGAGCATGCTACAGGACAGGGCAATGTTTCATTCTACAGCACACAGTGCTGCTGTAAGTCAGAGTCTACTCAACAGTACCAAACAACAACAACAGGCTTAAAACCAGCCATCCCATGTAGGAGATCCTGCATAAAGAGGGAGAACAATGTGGTACAAAACTCAAAATCATTTGGAGGCAAAAAAAAAAA
>NW_006922058.1:1638245-1642949 GCF_000298275.1 Orycteropus afer afer | reverse complement strand
GAAGCTGCTGCATTGTAAATTTTGGTCAATGACATGAGACAAAGTATATGTGAACTGCTGTATGAAAAGTGAATTTACTCTGTAAATCTTCACCCAAATGCTAATTAAAAAAAAAAAAAAGAATAGCAAGAAAACCAGCCATCCCAAAGGCAGAAAGGGAGATCTCACTACCATCAAAAAGAAGAGCCAGAAATGGAGCAATCCTTTGGACCCGAGATCCCAATGCTGACCTTTCTCAGACAGAGAATTGTAACACTTTAATGAGATGGCGAGAGAGGTTGAGAAGTAGCAACAGAGAAGTGGTGACTACAAAGGCAGCAGATCCAACAGAACCAAGGGACTGGCATGAGACAGAGCAGCAGGCTTCCTGGCCCATGAGGCAAGAAAGCTGAGTACCTTTGGCCAGGGGGCTTGCTGACAGAGTAGGGTACCTCCCTGGGCACCTATCAACAGAGCTAAAATAGCTTTTTGTAAGCTTGCCTGTAACACACACGCAAACACACTCCATATGCTCCTCTCTTAATAAACTATCTCTGGAAAGATACAAAAGAAAATGACAACACTGGTTGCCTTGGAAGAGGAAGTGGGTGGCTGAGGCACAGGGTGAGTGAGACTGACTTTTTACTACATACACTTTGGTAACTCTCAGAAAACTGGTAATACTTGAGAACATTAAGAGAAAAAAAATGCAAAAAACACCAAACCCACTGTCATCAAGTAGACTCCAACTGAAAGCAGCCCTATATCATAGGGCAAAACGTTCCCATAGGGTTTGCAAGCCTGTAATCTTTACAGAAGCAGACTGCCATCTTTCTCTTGCAGAATGGCTGGTAGGTTCAAACTGTTGACCTTTCAGTCAGCAGCTGCGTGTTTAACCACTGTGCCATGAGGGCTCCTATAAATTAAATAAAGCAAACAGCAAATGCTACCAAAAAAAAAAAACACCACCACCATTATCCCCAAGGTGACTGGCTGTATGTCCACGGCCTGGCTTCTCCTCTGGGCTCTGAAGTCTTCCTAAGATATCTTCTCCCTAATGACCCTTGGACTTCCCACACTTCTTTCGGACAGGAGAGAGCCTTCCTTTCTACCACCAATCTGTAATAACTTCTCCACACCCCACCAACCAATCTGCTCCATCGAGAAGCCTACAAATCACCCTGAGTACTCTCCCCCATACCTCTTACCTATCAGCAAGTCCAATCAGCCCTACCTCCAAAACCTCCCCTGAAGTCAACTATCAAAGGTCTAAACCACCAGAACAATGACACCCACCTCCCATCCATGTACAGTGTTCCCTACCTCACTCTCCAGCCCAGGTTTCCCCCACAACTTGGACTCAGATCTGATAGTCACCAAGGCCTGCAAGGAAGTGGGGAATGGCATGATTGAAAGGCCAACTCCCCAATTCGGCTCCTGGCAATTTCCCCCTTACCCCAGCCACATCAGTCTTATCCAAGTTCCTGGAGGGGTCCAGCCTGTTCCTACCTCAAGGCTTTTGCACATGCTTTCCTCTCAGCCTGGAAGGCTCTGTCTCCCCACCCTTCTCATAGCTAGTTCCTCATCACCATCCAGCACTTAACTGACATGTCCCCTCCTTGTCCTCCACACCTGGCGGGGCTCTTGGCACAGCAAGGGCTCAGTGCATGCTTTTGGTGAAGAAGAACACTCTTCTGAAGTCCAGAATCTAGTGTCCATAGAACACAGCAAAGTCAAAAGGGAAGTGACACCAGCAAGGAAGAGACATCAAAAAGAGGTAGGTGAACAGCTGGGAGGGTACGGGATGGCAGGGCACTGGAGGCCAAGGGCACCGCGGGGAGAGGCCGTGAGGGGAACTGACAGTTGAACTGAAAGAATGGCAGGCTGGAGAAGGGCACAGTGACAACACAGGAGAATAGTGAGAAGCAGGGACTGAGCAGAATGACAGAGTGGGTGGGCTGGTGCAGGGCAAGGGGACCAGGGACGAGCTGGCAGAGGTCAGTAACAAGCAGGGAGCAATGAAGGTAGGGGCTGTGCAGTCCCAGGCTGCAAGAATAAAAATGGCAGGTGGGTATGTGTGTGGAAGACAACATGGTGACAGGTAGGGGGACATAAGAGGGTCAGCATGGGGAAGGAAACAGGTGTGAAAAAAAAAGATGGTGAGATGGAGCAAAGAATGGGGCAGTGATGGGTAAGGAGACAGAAGAGTTGCCATGGGGATGTTTCAGGACACTGGGAAAAGAGGGCAGGGGTGGTGACTGGACAAAAGGTACAACCAGCAGGGGACAGTGACAGGCAGGAGGAAGTGCTGGGGAGGAGAGCGTCAAACACTGACTGGCAAGAGAGGGCCAGAGGGGGGAACAGTAACAGGCTACTTCTTTAGGAGCTCTGGTAGCATAGTGCCTAAGGCATGTGACTGCTAACCAGAAGGCTAGGGTTCAAACCCACCCGCCACCCCTCAGAAGGAAGGTTGGGCAATCTACTTCCATAGTTATACTGCCTCGGAAGCCCAAGGAGGGGTCGCTATGAGTAGGGTCCAATTTGACGGCACATAACAACAAATAACAACTTCATAAGGAAGAAGTGTCGATGACAGCAGGGTGGACACTGCAAAGGACACAAGTGGGACCTGGACAGAGGGACTAGGGTCACCAGGACATACTCAGACAGTGTCACTAATGGGAGAAGGACTTTCATGGAAGAAAAACAGGCAAAGGCTGGGACAATGATGTGAAGGCACTGACGGGAAGACAGTAAGGTGCGGGCACTGAAAAGTGGGAGCACAGACGTGGGGACACTGAGATAGGCACAATGACACAGGGACAGGGACGTGAGGGTCACAGATAGGCAGGCAGTGGGCTGACATGGGGGGACACTGATGCGGGAGGGCACTGACAGGTGGAGGTATGGACATGGGGGCACTGGGGTAGGGACACTAACACAGGGACAGGGATGTGGGGGCCACGGATGGGGGATAGGCTGTGACATGCGGGGACACTGATGTGAGGGGGCACTGACAGGTGGGGGTGCAGACGTGGAACACTGAGGCAAGGACACGGACACAGGGATGCAGGGATCACAGGTAGGCAGGGGTTGGGTTCTGACATGGGAGGGACGCTGACAGGTGGGGGTATGGATGTGGGGACTGAGGTAGGGACACTGACATAGTGACAGAGACGTGGGGGTCACAAATAGGTGGGGGTGGGCTCTGATGCGGGGGACAGTGACGTGGGAAACCACTGACAGGTGGCGGGGCAGATGTGGGGACACTGAGGTAGAGACGCTGACACAGGGACAGGGATGTGGGGGGCAAAGATAGGTGGAGATTGGGCTTTGACATGGGGGGATATTGATGTGGGGGGGCACTGACAGGTGGGGGTATGGATGTGGGAGTCCTGAGGTAGAGACATTGACATGGGGGATCACAGGTAGGTGGGGGTAGGCTGACATGGGGGGACACTGATATGAGGGGGCACTAACAGGTGGGGACATGGGGCACTGAGGTATGGACACTGACATAGGGACAGGGATGTGGGGGTCACAGATAGTGGGGGTGGGCTCTGACATGGGGGGACACTAACATGGGAGCACTGACAAGTGCGGGTGCAGATGTGGGGCAGTGATGTAGGAACACTGACACAGGGACATTGGGGTCACAGGTAGACAGGGGTTAGGCTCTGATGGGGGAAGACACTGATAGGTAGGGGTTTGGGTATGGGGGCACTGAGATAGGGAACTGACACAGGGACAAGAATGTGAGGGGCATGGATAGATAGGGGTGGGCTGACATGGGGGGACAATGACATAGGCGGGCACTGACAGGTGGGGGTGTGGACATGGGGACACTGAGGTAGGGACACTGACATAGGGACAGGGACGTGGGGGCATGGACAGGTAGGGGGTGGGCCCTGACATGGGGGACACTGAAGCGGGAAGGCACTGACAGGCTGGGGCACAGACATGGGATAGTGAGATAGGGACCTGACACAGGGACGTGGGGGGCATGGATAGACATGGGATACTGAGATAGGGATCTGACACAGGGACGTGGGGGGCATGGATAGGTGGGGGGGTGCTGACGCGGGGGACATGTAGGAGTACGGACATGGGGGCACTCAGGTATGGACAATGACATAGGGACAGGGACGTGGGGAGCTCAGATAGGTGGAAGGTGGGCTCTGACACGGGGGATACTGACGTGAGGGTCACTGACGTGAGGACAGTGACGTGGGGGACACTGGCAGGTGGGGGACACTGACAGATAGGCGTACAGACGTGGGGCACTCAGGTATGGACAATGACATAGACAGGGATGTGGGGGGGCTCGGATAGGTGGGGGTGGGCTCTGACGCGGGGGACACTGACGTGGGGTACACTGACAGGTGGGGGTACAGACACGGAGCACTCAGGTAGCGGGCTCTGACGCTGCGGGCACGGACAGGCGGGGACAATGGCGTGCGGACACTGACGGAAAGCGACACTGACGTACTGACGGGACCTGACAGCGGCTGGGGACGCCGAGGGGAGCCCCGCCCCCCGCGCCCGGCCCGCGGGTCGGGCCTGAGGAAGCCGCACGGGACAGAGCACTCACCTGCTCCGCCGGGCGTCTCGGCAGCTCCTCAGAGGCCTGGTGGAGCCCAGGGCGCTGGCGGAAGCGAACCCCGGGCGACCTTGGGCGGCCCGCACGCGCATGGGCCCGGCCTGGCGCGGCGCCTACTGACACGG
>NW_006922058.1:1634859-1637020 GCF_000298275.1 Orycteropus afer afer | reverse complement strand
TGACCAAACATGCGATCAGGATGTGTTAATTATCACTGGTGATTGGAATGTAAAAGTTGGAAACAAAAAAGAATCACCGATAGTTGGAAAATATGGCCTTGGTGATAGAAATGACACTCGAGATCTCATGATAGAATTTTGCAAGACCAATGACTTATTCATTGCAAATACCTTTTTTCAATGACACAAACAGTGGCTATATATGGGAACTTCACTGGACGGAGTACACAGGAATCAGATTAACTATATCTGTCCCAAGAGAACATGGAGAAGCTCAATACCTTCACCCAAAAGAAGGCCAGAAGCTGACTGTAGCTCAAAGCAAAGACCATCAACTGCTCATATGCAAGTTCAAGTTGAAGCTGAAGACAATTAAAAGAAGTCCACAAAAGTCAAAATATGACCTTGATTGTATCCCTCCTGAGTTTAGAGGCCATCTAAATAATAGATTTGATGCATTGAACACCAATGACCAAAAACCAGAAGAATTGTGGGATGACATCAAGAACATCATCCATGAAGAAAGCAAAAGGTCATTAAAAAGACAGGAAAGGAATAAAAGATCAAAATGGATGTCAGAAGAGACTCTAAAACTTGCGTTTGAATGGAAAGTAGTTAAAGCAAATGGGAGAATCAACAGGATAAAAGCTGAACAGATTTCAAAGAGCAGCTTGAGAAGACAAGCCAATTACTATAATGAAATGTGCAAAGACCTGGAATTAGCAAACCAAAAGGGAAGAACACGCTCGGCATTTCTCAAGCAGGAAAAACACGCTTGGCATTTCCCAAGCTGGAAGAACTGAGGAAAAAATTTAAGCCTCAAATAATAATAATGAAAGATTCCATGGGCAATATGCTGAACGATGCAGGAGACATCAAAAAAAGATGGATGGAATACACAGAGTCACTATACCAAAAAGAAATAGTGGATGATAATCCATTTCAGGAAGTGGCACATGATCAAGAACCAGTGGTACTGAAGGAAGAAATCGAAGCTGCACTGAAGGAATTGGCGAAAAACAAAGCTCCAGGAGTTGATGGGATACCCATTGATATGTTTCAACAAATGGATGCCCCACTGAAGGCACTCTCAGCTATGCCAAGAGATTTGGAAGACAACTACCTGGCCAACTAACTGGAAGAGATCCATATTTGTACCCATTCCAAAGAAAGGTGTTCCAAAAGAATGTGGAAAATATCAAACAATATCATTAATGTCACTCGCAAGTAAAATCTTACTGAAGATAATTCAAAAATGATTGCAGCATTATATTGATGGAGAGCTTCCAGAAATGCAAGCTGGATTCAGAAGTGGATGTGGAGTGAGGGATATCAGAGCTGATGTCAGATGTATCTTAGCTCAAAGCAAAGAATACCAGAAAATGTTTACTTAGGTTTATTGACTGTGCAAAAGCATTTGATTGTGTGGATCATAACAAATTGCGGATAAGATTGAGAAAAATGGGAATTCCAAAACATTTAATTGTACTCATGAGGAACCTGTACATAGGTCAGGAGGCTGCTGTTCTAACAGAACAAGGGGATACTGCATGGTTTCAAATAATGAAGGGAGTGTGTCAGCATTGTGTCCTTTCACCATACTTATTCAATCTGTATGCTGAGCAAATAATCTGAGAAGCTGAACTATATGAAGAACATGGCATCAGGATTGGAGGAGGGCTTATTAACAACCTGAAATACGCAGATGACACAGCTTTGCTTGCTGAAAGTGAGGATGGCTTGGAGCACTTACCAATGAAGATTGAAGAATACAGTCTGCAGTATGGATTACACCTCAACATAAAGAAAACAAAAATCCTCATGATTGGACCAATAAGCAGCATCATGATAGAGAAAAGATTAAAGTTGGTTCTGCAATCATATTACTTGGTTCTACAATCAACACCAATGGAAGCAGCTGTGAAGACATCAAAAGATGTATTTCATTGGACAAATCTGTTGCAAAAGACCTCTTTCAACTGCTGAAGAGCAAAGATGTCTCCTTGAAGACTAAGATATGCCTAACTCAAGCCGTGGTATTTTCAGTCACCTCATATGCATGTAAGAGCTGGACAATGAATAAGGAAAACCAAAGAAGAGTTGATGCTTTTGAGTTGTGGTATTGGAGAAGAGTGCTGAGATTACCATGGACTGCTAAAAT
>NW_006922058.1:1633376-1634759 GCF_000298275.1 Orycteropus afer afer | reverse complement strand
GAGCACTTACCAATGAAGATTGAAGAATACAGTCTGCAGTATGGATTACACCTCAACATAAAGAAAACAAAAATCCTCATGATTGGACCAATAAGCAGCATCATGATAGAGAAAAGATTAAAGTTGGTTCTGCAATCATATTACTTGGTTCTACAATCAACACCAATGGAAGCAGCTGTGAAGACATCAAAAGATGTATTTCATTGGACAAATCTGTTGCAAAAGACCTCTTTCAACTGCTGAAGAGCAAAGATGTCTCCTTGAAGACTAAGATATGCCTAACTCAAGCCGTGGTATTTTCAGTCACCTCATATGCATGTAAGAGCTGGACAATGAATAAGGAAAACCAAAGAAGAGTTGATGCTTTTGAGTTGTGGTATTGGAGAAGAGTGCTGAGATTACCATGGACTGCTAAAATGACTAACAAATCTGTCCTGGAGGAAGTGCAGCCAGAATGCTCCTTGGAGGCAAGGATGACCAGACTTCATCTCACCTGCTTTGGTCATGTTGTAAGAAGAGACCATTCTCTGGAGAAGGATATCATGCTTGGTAAAGTGGAGGGTCAATGAAAAAGGGGAAAGCCCTCAACAGGGTGTATTGACACAGTGGCTGCAACGATGCGCTCAGGTATAGTAGGGATTGTGAGGCTAGCACAGGACAAGGCAGTGTTTTGTTCTGCTGTACTTAAGGTTGCTGTGAATTGGAGATGACTCCACAGCACCTAATGACAACAGTAACAACGTGTATAAGAATAGAACTATCTTCTACAGGGTTTTCAATGACTGAGTTTTTAGAATTAGATCACTAAAATTGTTTTTTCAAGAAATAGCTCTAGGCTTCCAGTAAGAAGGAGGAATAGGCAGACAAGCTACATAAATCTTCTTCAACAAAGAAAAGAGAAACCAGTTGACAGAGATACAGAAGTTAATCCTGGAGCCCTGAGCTTTGAAAGGAACTATACATAAGTGGATTAGGCACCAACTAGTGGAAAAACCTGAATGAAAAACAGTGAATTTGGAGACGGTCATCGCAGTGAACTATCAGCTACTCTGAAGGGACCAAGAGCCTGATATTTCCAAGTGGTGTTGGAACCTGAGAATTGACCTAAAGATCAGCCTTGGTCACCAAGGGCTACAGGGACAACTGCACTGTTGGCCTATCACTAGGAAGGGAAACAGCAAGGACAGAGACAACCTGAACTGTGGACTTTTGGCTGTCCAGACGGCTCCCTTGCTACCATCCCGAGAGGGACCGGGTCTCCGGGAGCAAGGTAAGCACGGGCGGGCTGGTGCTTACTCACTGATCTGCACTGAACACTTTCCTTTGTTACCCTCCTGAGAGGGACCGGGTCTCCGGGAACAAGGTAAGCACGGGCGTAGCACA
>NW_006922058.1:1629686-1633276 GCF_000298275.1 Orycteropus afer afer | reverse complement strand
AGACCAACCTTACTAGAGATGCTAAAGGGAGTCCTTTGGACAGAAAAGCAACAACAGCAAGCAACAACTGACCATTAACACACATGATGACATAACCCAGAAACCAACCCAACTATGGAAGTATCCAAAGTAAATAAGCCTACAAGATTGTAAACAGGGAACCAGAGACATCAATTGACAAATGAGAACAACTACAAAGGTCAAAAAGAAGGAAAAAAATGTGTAGTTACAGAACTTCTAAATGGTAAGGTTGTCAAGACAACCACAAGATGGAAGAGACTGTTCTAAACTTGAGAAGAAAACCATAAATCATAGGGTAACCTCAAAGAAAAATGATAAACCTTCACATCAAAATTTAAAAAAGGACCAGCACAAATATTTAACAAATATTAAAACAATAGCATTGAAGGAAGTAATAACATGATTCATAGACAAAACGAGCTCAGCACAGAAAATTATAGGAAACAAAGAAATCGACACCACGATAAAGCACATAACAAAAATGACAGCAACAAATTCATACTTGTTGATAATTGCATATCTGGCAAGGGACTTATCGCTAAGATTTATAGAAAACTTCAATGCCTCAACAGCAAAGGAATTAACAATCCAATTGAAAAATGGGGAGAAGACATGAATAGACACTTCGCCAAAGAGGATATTCAGGTGGCCAGCTAATACATTAGGAGATGCTCACAATCATTAAGATCATCAGAGAGATGCAAATCAAAACAACAATGAGATACCATCTCAACCCAGCACTGATGACAAGTATCAACGAGACAGAAGTACCAAATGCTGGCCTGGATGTGGAGAGATTGTGACTCTCATACACTGCTGGTAGGACTGTGAAGTGACACAACCACTGTGGAAAGCAGTATGGCAATTCCTTAAAAAGTTGGAATTAGAAATACCATTCGACCCAGCCATCCCATTGCTAGGTATATATCCCAAAGAAGTGAAAGCCATGACAGGAACAAACATATGCACACCCATGTTCATCGCAGTACTATTAACAATAGCCAAAAGATGGAAACAACCTAGATGTCCATCAACTGAGGAATGGATAACCAAACTTTGGTACATACACACAATGGAACCCTAAATATACAACTGTAAATAATAACCTAGAATCTGCAAAACACCTCATACCGTGGATGGACTTGGAAGACATTATCCTGAGTGAAATAAGTCGATCACAGAAGGACAAATATTGTATTAGTCTGTTATTGTAAAAGTCAAAGAAAGGTTTATCTATGGAAGGAAGTTTTCTTTGTTGGTTACAAGAGGTGGGAGGGGAGGGGAGGGAACACTGTTAGATAGGTAGGGGTAAGTATTGATGTGGGTGAAGAGAATGGCAATGTGCCAAATGTGAATGATCAACATGGTGGCATTGAGGAACAGGAAGACAGAGAGAGATATGTGGGAGGTACAGACAACAAAGATGAGCCCTTTTGCACACACAGTACTGTGTTGTCAGTGAAGGGAAACATGGGTATATGGGTGGATAGATAGGTGGGTGGACAGGCTGAACTATTAGGTATGCCTATGAAGCAGGGAGTGTACCCAAGACCATGTATAGGGTTGGCAGACAATGGCCCTATAAGTGTATTTGTATGATCTGAATTCTCAGGTGTATAGTAAAGCTGACAAGGGACAAGGTTGTAGTCACTTCTTGGTCACAGCCAGCTACCCAGAGGGACTGAGTAGTTGAACTTGTGGGCTCAAGACCATAGTCACAGGGGACATCAAACTCAATTGGCATAACATATTACACAAAACATTGTTCCACCTCCTACTTTGGTGAGTAGTGACTGGGATCTTAAAAGCTTGATCTAGATGCAACGATGGGCCTCTCCTAATCCAGAGCAAAGAAGAATGAAGATGGAAACAGTTAGTCCTAGAAACTGGTACACCATGTGATCCTCAGTCTATACGACTATGAGACTAGAAGAACTAGATGATGCCTGGCTACCACTGTCAACCACTCGGAGGGGGATGTATGTAGGAGATTCTGGATAGAGAGGGGGAACAATGTGGAACAAAACTCAAAATCATTTGCAGGGGAAAAAAGGGGGAGGACCAGGTTTGCTGGTCTGACAGAGCCTGGTGGAACCACTGAGACTATGGTCCCTAGCTGCCCTTCAGGTCTGAAATTGAACCCACACCTGTGGCTTCCGGCCAAACAAAAAATGGACATATGAGTTGAACGTGTACCTGAGATAGATACACTCCTGGGAGAGAACAATCATGGGAGAAAGAAGGGCTGTTTATGCACAGGGAGACAATTCAAAGGGCAGGAGTGCATGGAGGGATGGACGCAGGAATGAGGTAACTGTTGGGGAAGTGGGAGGGGAACTGTTGCACTGTGGTGAATTGTGGTCAATGTCATGAGATAATGTGTGTGTGAACTGCTGTATGGAAAGTGAATTTGCTCTGTAAACTTTCACCCAAATCACAATTTAAAAAAAGAAAAGAAAAAGAAACCCAGTAGCTGAAGATACCACCTTCTGAGAAAAAAAAAAAAAAAAAAGGAGGGCAGACCAGGTTTGCTGGTTTGATAGAGCCTGGTGGATCCATTGAGACTATGGCCCCTAGCTGCCCTTCAAGTCTGGAATTGAACCCACACCTGTGGCTTCCAACCAAACAAAAGACAGGCATAGGAGTTGAACTTTTACCTGAGGTAGACACATTCCTTGGAGAGAACAATCATGGGAGAAAGAAGGGCTGTTTATGCACAAGGAGACAGCTCAGGGGGCAGAGGTGCATGGAGGGATGGACACAGGGAAGAGGTAATAGGAGGAAGTGGGAGGGGAGCTGTTGCATTGTGGTGAATTGTGGTCAATGTAATGAGACAAAGTGTATGTGAACTGCTATATGGAAAGTGAATTTGCTCTATAAATTTTCCCAAAAATCACAATTAAAAAAAAAAAAGAGTTAAATGACAATAGGAACAAAGAACCAAAGGAAATCAGGAAAATTATAGTATGGACAAAAAATAAGAATATCAATAAAAGGACAGAAACTATAATAAGGAACCAAATAATTATTGAAGCTGAAAAATAAAACAAATGAAAAATTCACTGAAGAAGAGCAATAGCAAAGTTCAGCTGGTAGAAGAAAGAATAAACAAATCAGAAGATAGGACACTGAAATTAGTTAGTGTTAGGAGCAAAAAATAAAATAACAAAGAAAAGTAAACAGAACCTAAGGGACTTGTGGGACATAACCAATCGGATCAACATACATATCATGGGAGTTCGATAAGGAGAAGACAAAAAAAAAAGGGGACAAAGATATATGAAAAATAATTGCAGAAAATTTCCCTAATTTGACGGGACATGCATCTTACAAATCCAAGAAGCTCAGTGAACTCCAGGTAGGATAAACTGAAAGGGATTCACACTGAGATACATTACAATTAAACACTCAAAAACGAAAGATAAAGAATCCCAAAAGTAGCAAAAAAAAAAAAAGCAAATGGTCACATACTGTTGTTGTTGTTGTTATGTGCCGTCGAGTCAAACCCGACTCATAGCGACCCCTCCTTGGGTTTCCGAGGCAGTATCACTATGGAAGTAGGATTGCCC
>NW_006922058.1:1625453-1627436 GCF_000298275.1 Orycteropus afer afer | reverse complement strand
TCATGGAGGGGATGCTATGAGTCGGATAAGACTTGATGACAGTGAGTTGTGTTTTTTTGTTTGTTTGGGAGGAAATAGTGGATGTCAACTGGGAAACATTTGTGACTAGCTCACCCAGCTCTCCTTCACCAATGTGCCATTGAACTTCAGCCTCAAACTGAGATCTTCCCGAGGCCAAATTAGTTCAACCAACTTTCAGCTCCTACCCTAACTCCAGTCCAGGTCCTAGTTGGTGGCAATCTTGATATTATCTACTCATCCTAGGCTGGAGTCATGGAACTCTGGTGGCACACTGGTTAAAGTATTTGGCTGCTAATGAAACGATTGGTGATTTGAACCCACCAACTGCCCCATAGCAGAAAGTCCATAAAGATTTCCAGCCTTGGAAACCCCATGGGCACTTATGGTGACTATGAATTGGAATTGACTTGATGCCAGTGGGTTTGGTTTCAAGCTCAGGCAGGGTCCCTGGAGTCAGCCTAGACCCCTCTTCACCTCTGATACTCCACACTGGCTCATTGACAGATCTGTTCCCACAACTTCCAAACCACAGCCATTCTTATTTGTACTGGTTCTGTTCTGTAGCATAAAGCCCTTATGAATACTGAATTAGCAACCATCCAACAAGCCACACCACACCTCAGCTGCTCCTTTTCAGTGATGTGGCACATGTCTACAAATGCTTATGCAAATGCTGTTTCTAACACACCTGCAAACTTGCAAATAAAAGATCTCTCTCCATTGCACCACCCTAGTCCAAGGCCAGTTTCTCAACAAGAGCTGCCCATCAGACTTCCCTACTCCTACCCTGGCCCACTGCAGTGTGCAACCAGCACTGCACCCAGAGGGGTCCAGTGAAGATGAGAATCAGACCGCATCCCTCCTGGGCTCACAGCAATGAGCCAAAGCCCCCACAGTCACCATCCCAGGTCCTGTGGGATCTAACCTCATCTCCCCTGATCCTCACTCTTGTTCCCTTGCCTCTGATCACACACCACCACCACCCCACCACCACCACCCCCCCCACCACAGTGCCTTCATCTCTGCTGAACCTGGAGCCTGCACACTATTCCCCAGTTATTGGCCAACTCACTCCTGCAGATCTTCACCCCATTGTCTCCTCCAGGAGGGCTTCTCTGGCTTCCTGATTTAAAATGTCAAGTCTATACACACACACAACACACACTTCCTAACCCCCTTCTCTGCTTCATCTTTCCTTCTTTGCAGTTTCTATCCATCATGATGCAATAAGGGGACAGAAATCATACAAAAATTTCATCAGGAAAGTTTGATACAAAAATTATGGATATTAGTAAACTAGTTGCCGTGAAGCTGACTCCAACTTGTGGCAACCCTGTGCGTCAGAGTAGAACTGTGCTCCATGGAGTTTCCAGTGGCAGGTTTGTCAGAGCTAGATGACTGGAACTTTCATCTGAGACACCACTATTTGCACTCAAACCTCCAAACTTTCGGTAAGTGTGTTAATGGTAGTAATTAAAAAGAAGTGAAGAGAATCCTGCATTCAAGAAAAGACAACACTTGAAAATGGTCCTTGTTACAGACTGAATTGTGTTTGCTAAATTATGTCCCTAAAATTTAGGCTTTAAGTCCAAGTTAAAAGTGCCAGGCTCTAGGGGCTGGGTAAAAGCCCCTCAACCTTGGGGTCCAGCTCTGCCTCCTGCTCCCGGCCCACTGGAGTGAGAGACATTTTCTTCACTCAGACAGCTGCTGGCTGCTGAGGCTGAGAAGCCCCAAGGATGACAAGTAAAAAGGCACAGTCCCGATGTTACCAAACCACACGGCAAGTCCATTGTAAGTCCCCAGGTCGGCAGAGCATAGCAGGCTGCTGAGCAACGACATGGCAGGGTTCAAGTGTGCCAAAGGCTCACGACCATTCCCAAGGCTTCTCCTTATGTACAGGAAGCAGACCACATCCCAAAGGCAGCTACTCAGCTGCTTGTGGTAGATCTAATGGAGTTGATT
>NW_006922058.1:1606818-1608927 GCF_000298275.1 Orycteropus afer afer | reverse complement strand
CCAGCCTTCTGGTTAGCAGTCAAGTGCCTTAGGCACTAAGCTACCAGAGCTCCTATAGCTCTGGTAGCTTAGTGCCTAAGGCACTTGACTGCTAGCAAGGAGGCTGGTGGTTCAAATCCATCAGCCACTCCTCAGAAGGAAGATGGGGCAATCTACTTCTGTAGTGATACTGCCTTGGAAACCCAAGGAGTCCGACTCGATGGCACACGACAACAACAACAACATCACTATGAAAGTAGATTGCCCCATCTTCCTTCCGAGGAGTGGCTACTAGGTTTGAATGGCCAGTCTGCTGGTTAGCAGTCACATGCCTTAGGCACTACGCCACCAGAGCTCCCAACCAAAGTCACAGATGCTAGCATTTACCACATGTATTCTTGCAGGACATAATTCAATCCATGACAGAGACTCTTGGTGATGGCATAACAGCAGCAGCAATGGTCTTGACCATCCTGGTGATTGGTAGGATGATGAAGGACCGAATGTTTTGTTATGTTGTTCATAGGGTCACCTGCATTAGAGCCAACTCAATGGCAGCTATCTATTGATTATTAATGCGTTGTAGGATGTGTCTTGAGTCAATCTCTTCAGATATAAAAGAGTAGAAACAAGCAAGCTGAGAAGCAGAACAGACACAAGAGAAATTGCATGCCACGTGAAGATCCATTGGGAGCAGATATGGAAAGAGACAAGGGCCTTCCTCCACAGCCGACAGAGAGAACCTCCCAAGCTGTGGGAGCATAACCATCGATGTGTTCCAGCCACCCCTTTTGGTATTTCTATTAGAGCAGCACTGGGTAGCTAAGACAGATCCTCCCCAAGTGGAAATTCATTCCCCTCATTAGAGAGGGCAGGCTACAGCCCAGTGGGTGTCAGAGACATTCACTGGGTTGCTTGGTCACTGAACAGAGGCTACTGGGCAGGATGTATGTCTCCAGGGCACAGGCAGGCCAAGGCCAGAAGAGCAACCACGGAGGTGACTTTGAGGCTCACTGGAAATCTGCCAGTGGAAGTGTCCACAGGCCCTCAGGTGGTCAGGGATCGTCTGGTGCAGAGACCCAAACCTTCATTCCCCGAAGTCTGAGCCCCATGTGTCCTGTCTTTTTTGGTTGCTATACTTTCCCATTCATTTTCACTATAGAGACTGGATGTACTCACTACTTGGTGTCCCAGGAAACCCCCAGGATTCCAGACATTATCCTCCATGTTCCCATGGCAGCCACCACTCTTCCCCTTGGTAATGAGAACCAGAAGGAGTCTTAGTGGTGCAATGGTTAAGAGCTCAGCTGAAAACCGAAAGGTCATGGGTTTGAACCCTCCAGCCGCTCTGGGAGAAAGATGTGACCGTCTACTTCTGTAAAGATTCTAGCCTTGGAAACCCCTTCGGGCAGTTCTACTCTCCCCCACAGGGTCACTATGAGTCAGAATCAACTTGATGGCAACAGGTTTGGTTTGGTTTGGAATTAGAACTGATCACAATCCCTTCAATGTAACAGCACTCTTCCCACTTCCTCCCTGGTTCTCCATTCTTCCTTTCCACCCCCTTCCTGCTTCTGAGCTTTGTTTTTAGGTGAATGCTGTCCTTTTGGTCTCGTGTGGTTGATTCTTCTGAGAAGCATGTTCCTCACGGGTGTTATCATCATTCACTTTACGCACCTGTCTATTGTTTCGTTAAAAGGTGATCCCCGGGTTCAGTTCCAGATTTGAAGGGTGTTGAAGGATCATAGTCTCAGGGGTGTAGCCTCTTTGGCACCTGAGTATTAGGAGCCACTTCCAACGTGGATGCTCTCTGGCCAACATTCACACGAGACACAGAATCTTCACATCTGTACCCATTATGAGCCATCCTCCCACATACCTCTTCCTTCGACTTCCCAGTCACCGGCCTTCCAATCTTGTTCCTTCCACCCCCCTGACCTTCCAGACAAACCATTAGTCATTGCTCTTGAGTCCACATAGATCCATCCCTCTGACCGTCTCTCACTCCAGACATGGTAGACAACCAAATGCACTATTCAAAGTTCTGTCCCCGGGAGGATTTGCCTTAATTGTTCTGCCTCTGGGCCACCCATGAGGAGGGCTGTGGGACTGAAGCTGTGGGCACTGTTT
>NW_006922058.1:1605077-1606595 GCF_000298275.1 Orycteropus afer afer | reverse complement strand
TATATATATATAAAACAAAACATTTGCTATTTCAACTTCTTGTACAACCCAGTGACATCAGGCTTAACCTTAACCTTTTGTATAACCATCACCGTTTCCAGTTTTTTTTTTTTTTTTTTTTTAATCAGCCTTGATATAAACTCAGAGCCCCTTAAGTGATACCTTCTCCTTCCCCCCCTCCCACCCCAGATAACAGCTCATACACTCTGGTCTCTGTGCATTTGCCTATTTTGAGTGAGAGCATACAGATCAATCCTCTTGTGTCTGACTTCTCTCCTGACGCATGCTATTCTCATGGTTGGTCCATGCCGACGCGTGTATCACAACTTCCTCTGTCTTCATTATTGTTAGGTGCCATCAAGTCATCTCCGACTCATAGCAACCTCATGTACAGCAGAACGAAACACTGCCCGGTCTGTGCCAGCCCCATGATCCTTGCTATACCTGAGCCCATCGTTGCAGCCACTGTGTCAATCCATCTCATTGAGGGCCTTCCCCTTTTTTGTTGTCTCCCTCCACTTTGCCAAGCATGATATCCTTCTCCAGGGAATGGGTCCTTCTTACAACATGACTGAAGTAGGTGAGACGAAGTTTGGTTATTCTCACTCCCAAGGAGCATTCCGGTTGCACTTCTTCCAGGACAGATTCGTTAGTTCTTTTAGCAGTCCATGGTACTTTCAGCATTCTTCGCAAACAGCACAACTCAAAAGTGTCAACTCTTCTTTGGTCTTCCTTTTTCATTGTCCAGCTCTCACATGCATATGAGGCAATTGAAAACACTATGGCTTGTGTCAAGGGCACCTTAGTCTTCAAGGAAACATCTTTGCTCTTCGGCACTTGAAAGAGGTCCTTTGTAGCAAATTTGCCCAGTGCTATATGACATCTGATGTCTTGACTGCTGCTTCCATTGGTGTTGATTGTAGAACCAAATAATGTGAAGTCTTTGACAACTTCAATTTTTTCTCCATTTATCATGATAGTGCTTATTGGTCCTGTTGTGAGGATTTTTGTTTTCTTTATATTGATGTGTAATCCATACTGCAGACTGTAGTCTTCAATCTTCATCAGTGTTTCAAGTCATCCTACTTTTCAGTGAGCAAAGTTGTGTCATCTGCATTACGTAGGTTGTTAATGAGTCTTCCTCCAGTCCTGATGCCACATTCTTCTTCATGTAGTCCAGCTTCTCAGACTATTTGTTCAGTATACAGATTGAATAAGTATGGTGAACGGATACAGCTCCAACACACACCCTTTCTTGATTTTAAACCATTCATTGTCCACTTGTTCTGTTTGAATGACAGCCTCCTTGTCTATGCACAAGTTCCTTATGAGCACAATTAAGTGTTCCGCAATTCCCATTCTTCTTAATGTTATCCATAATTTGTTAAGATCCACACAATCGAATGCTTTTGCATAGTCAAAACACAAGTAAACATCTTTCTGGTATTCTTTGCTTTCAGCCAAGATCCATCTGACATCAGCAATGATATCCCTCATTCCACATCCTCTTCTGAATCC
>NW_006922058.1:1598928-1604007 GCF_000298275.1 Orycteropus afer afer | reverse complement strand
CAGCCACTTCTCGGAAGGAAGATTGGGCAATCTACTTCTGTAGTGATACTGCCTCGGAAACCCAAGGAGGGGTTGCTATGAGTCGGGTCCGACTCGACGGCACGTAACAACAACAACAATTCTTTAAATGGTCTCTGTGGTAGTTAAGTTTGTGTGTCAACTTGGCTGGGCATGGTTGAGTGGCTGGGCAGCTGGATATAATATTCCCCACGATGAGTCTGGTAATCAACACCATGGTGGAATCTACTGTAAGCAGCTGAGCCTTAGGGCTGTGGCCTGCTTCCTGTATATAAAAAGAAGCCTTGGGGAAAGGTCTCTAGCTTAAGGCCATTGAACTCTGCATGTAGCCA
The DNA here is from genome assembly GCF_000298275.1 of Orycteropus afer afer. Taxonomy (NCBI): domain Eukaryota; kingdom Metazoa; phylum Chordata; class Mammalia; order Tubulidentata; family Orycteropodidae; genus Orycteropus; species Orycteropus afer. The sequence continues at coordinate 1,603,657 of NW_006922058.1, read as the reverse complement.
AGACGTTGTTCAGCAGCCTGCCATGTTCTGCCAGTCCTGGGACTTTCAATGGACTTGAATCAATGGTCTGCCATGTTGTTTGGTAACATTGGGACTGTATCATTTTATTTGTCAACCTTGGGCTTGTTAGCTTCAGCAGCCAGTAACTGCCTGAGTGAAGAGATGCCTCTAGCTTCAGTGGGCCAGGAGGAAGAGGCAGAGCTGAAGCCCAAGGTCAAGCGGCTTTCACACAGCCCCTAGAGCCTGGCACCTTGAATTCGGACTTAAAGCCTCCAAATTGTAAGATAATAAACTCCTGTTTGTTAAGGCCATCCCATTTGTGGTATGTTCTTGTCAGAGTGGCACTAGGGAACCAGAACAGTCTCTAAATTCAGAAGGGATATAATCAAGGTCATATTTTGGCTCTTGTGAATTAGTTTTAATTGTCTTCAACTTCAGCTTGAACTTGCCTATAAACAGTTGATAATCTGTTCCACAATCAGCTCCTGGCCTTGTTTTGGCTGAAGATATTGAGCTTTTCCATCCCCTCTTGTCACAGATGTAGTCAGTCTGATTCCTGTGTATTCTGTCTGGTGAAGTCCACACGTGTGGCTGCCATTTGTGTCGTTGAACAAAGGTGTTTGCAATTAATAAGTCATCGGTCTTGCAAAATTGTATCATGCAATCTCCAGCATTATTTCTATCTCCAAGGCAAAATTTTCCAACTACCAGTGATTCTTTTTTGTTTCCAACTTTTGCATTCCAGTCTCCAGTGATAATCAGCACATCTTGATTGCATGTTCAGTCAATTTCAGACTGCAGAAGTTGGTAAAAATCTTTAATTTCCTCATCTTTGGTTTTGGTGGTTGGTGCATAAATTTGAATAATAGTAGTATTAACTGGCTTTCCTTGTAGCGTATGGATATTATTCTATCACTGACAGCATTGTACTTCAGGATAGATCTTGAAACATTCTTTGTGACGATGAATGCCATGCCATTCCTCTTCAGTTTGTCATTCCCAGCATAGTAGATCATATGGTTGTCTGATTCAAAATGGCCCAAACCAGTCCATTTCATCTCACTAATGTCTAGGATATTAATCTTTAGGCGTTCCGTTTCATTTTTGACAACTTCCAATTTTCTGAGATTCATACTCTGTACATTCCATGTTCCAATTATCAATGGATGTTTTCAACTGTTTCTTCTCATATTGCATTGTGCAACTCCAGCAAATGGAGGCCCCCAAAGCTCTACTTTATCCATATCATTAAGGTCTGCCCTACTCTGATGAGGCAGCTCTTTCCCAGTCATATTTTGAGTGTCTTCTGACCAGAGGGGCTCATCTTCTGGCACTGTATTGGACAATGTTTCAGGGCTATTCATAAAATTTTCCAGTAATATATCAGACAATGTTTCACTGTTACTCATAAGGTTTTCACTGGCCAATTCTTTGAGAAGTGAGTGGCCTCTTCCTTCTTCCTAGTCTGTCTCAGTCTGGAAGCTCCACCAAAACCAGTCCGTTATGGGCATCCCTACTGGCACAGCCTCCAGCTTCACAGCAACACACAAGCCACCACAGTATGACAGACAGACAGACAAGTTCATCTCCCTTAGCTGTTCCAACTGCTCTGCTCACTTCCTGGGCTTCCCCCATCTGTTCCTGCCAGCCCTGTCACCACTGTCCCCTGCCCTCCTTACCTGTTTCGGCCACCAGACCATCTCTCTTTGTGACTGAGTAATATTCCACTTTTTGTTTGTCAGTTCATCTGTTGATGGACAATTTTTGACAATTGTGAACTGTACTGCAATAAACATTGGTGTACAACTATCTGTTTTCTGATTTTAATTCTTTGGGTATATACCTAGGAGTGGAATTTCTAAGTCATGTGGTCGTTTTTTTTCTCTCTCTCTCTCTTTTGAGCAACTTTCAAACTGTTTTCCACAGCTGCACATTTTACAATCCCACTAGCAATTTATGAGGGTTCCAAGTTCTCCACGTTGTTGCCAACACTTGTTTTCCGTTTTTCTGATAATAGCCATCCTAGTGGGGGTGAAGTGGTATCTTATTGTGGTTTTGATGTGCATTCCCCTAATGACTAATGCAAGGAGCTCTGGTGGCTCAGTGGTTAAGTCATTTGTCTGCTAACCAGAAGGTTAGGGGTTCAAACTTACCAGCTGCTCCATGGGAGGAAGAAGAGGCAATCTACTCACATAAAATCTTACAGCCTTGGAAATACTGTAAGGGTCACTGTGAGTCGGAATTGACTTGATGGGATTGAGTAATAACTAATGAGTAAGCCCTGGTGGTGCAGTGGTTAAAGTATTCATCAGAATCCACTAGCCACTCCAGGGGAGAAAGATGTGAGTCTGCTCACATAAAGATTTACAATTTTGGAAAAACTACAGGTAGTTCTGCTCTATCACTGTAAGTCAGGATTGATCGCTGTGGGGAATGAGTAATGGTGCTCATATCTTTTCATTTCTTGTTGGCCATTTGTATGCCTTCTTTGGTGATGTAGTATTTATTCAAATCTTTTGTTCGTTTTTTTTTATTCGGTTGGTTGTCTTTGTGTTACTGAGTTGCAGGAGTTCAAATGCATTCTGGATAGTAAACTCTTACCAGGTACATAACACATTTTCTCCCATTCTGTAGTTGTTTCTGCACTTTGTTGATAAAGTCTCTTGCTGCACAAAAGTTTGTCATTTGCATGAAGCCCAATTTATCTATTTTGTCTTTTGTTGCTCATGCATTTGATGTCCTGTCTAAGAATTTATTCTCAAAAACTTAGTCCCAAAGCACTACCCCTATATTTTGTCCTAAGAGCCTTATGGTTTGGGTTCAAATTACAGTCAAATGCCTTGGGCAGTACAGCACCTTTTTTCAGGTAGGTGGTGTAATATAGGCGCCTTGGTGGGCCATGGTTAAATGCTTAGCTGCTAACCGAAAAGTCAGTATTTTGAATTCATCAGTGTATGAGACCTTAAGTTCTGAAGCACTCGGGGTTGTGGAAGGCTGTGGTCTGCAGTGGGAGCCCTAATTCCACTTTGAGGCTTAATGTAAGTTTCAGATGCCATTTGGGTTCTTTCTGACCATTAAACCAGCATGGTGGCCATGCATAGACAAGTTCCAGGACAAACCGAGGGAGGGGTGGTTTGCCTTCAGGGAGAGTGTGGTTGAAAGTGGATTATACTCTCACAAAGAACCAGGGCACTTGCCTGAGAGCGTTCTTTTCTAATTCAAATTAAGGCTGGGGGCTTGGTATTGTTTGGTTGTCACCTTATAACTAAGACTCAGGCTGCGTGGTGGTCATGGGCCTTTCTGGACCACCACCTAGCCAGGTCCTCAAGGCCCAGAACCAATCCTGTAACCCTTTTCTCTCTGTTATGTACTCATCCCAGTCATGATCTTTTCCCTGCTTCTGTAGTCCCCCTACAATGGTGATGGATCCATCTGCCACCATTCATGATTTTGTGATGATTCCCTTTTTTAAAAAAGTCATATCTAATTAGCCCCATGGCCATGACTCAGCGGACTCCATTCAGCTTTCTGTACTGTGTATATGCTGATGGTTTCCCTCAGCCTGGATGTTGGTCTTTGTTTTCTCTTTGTCCTGTCCAAGGCTTAATAAAAGTGTCTCTATTGAACCAGTTTGAATTTGGGGTCTCATTTCCCCTATTACAGCAGTAGCTCTACAGGAGAAAGATTTTGACAGCCTACTCCCATAAAGACTTCACAACCTTGGAAACCCTGAGTCATTGTTTGACTCTATAAGGTCTTTGTGAATCAGAACCAACTTGACGACAAAGGACTTGGACTTGGGGCTTGATGTAACATGTAATGACTTGTCTTTCACTTTGGAGACAGTATCTGGACACAGTCCAGACTATTGCTTGAGGGAGTGGGCCCTTGGATTTTGTGGCTTTCTCCTTATGAAGGTGTCTGGAGTGCCTGCTACTCCTGCACATTAGATCCACCATGTTGTCTTCAGTGCAGAGGCTCAGTGTGATGTAGAATGTCAGGACAGACAGGGTCTCTGCATGCTCCATACTTCTAGAGAGCAGAATGCACAGGACCCTGAGGGAAGACCGTGGAAGTAAACATTTGGTTCTGCCAGGTAGAAGCAGCCCTCTTATGGTGGTCTTTGCAAATTGGTCTGGAGGGGAGAAAAAAGACAATAAGTACGTTGATAGCTACCAACCAAGTACAAAAGGCTGTGTGCTGATTTGCTCCAATGCGGATACCATTGGGACAGCAACTGCAACTGGAGTCACCACATGACTAAGTTTACAATAATCCACATATACTCTCTGTCTTGGTTTCCTGTTGTTGTTAGGTACCATGACTCTTAGTGACCCTATGTACAACAGAATAAAATGCTACCTGGTCCTGTCCATCCTCACAGTTGTTGCCATGCTTGATCCCATCACCACAACCACTGGTCAGTCCATCTCATTGACAGTCCTCCCCTTTGTTGCTGACCCTCTACTTTACCAAATATGGTCCAGTGAATTACTTGGTATGGCTCTTTCAGCTGTAGTCTTTTTGACTCTCACCAGATTACTGGGTTGAACTGTTGTGCCCAGGTTATGAAGGAGTAGTTCGGGGCGAGGAATTTGCCAACACACAACAATGCAAAAAGCAATAGGAAAGTTTATTAGCTAACTTAAGTTAGGGTCCTTGCTTTCACCCCCGCAATGGGTTGAGCAAAAGACCCCGTGCTCTTACATTAAAACATTTTTATAGAGGA
>NW_006922058.1:1593250-1598753 GCF_000298275.1 Orycteropus afer afer | reverse complement strand
CATGCAGATTTCTGATAAAAGGCTCTGAGGTATGGGACATTTACTACAGGCATTAGGGCTCAGCATGGGATGTGTCAATCTACCTGGAGGCATTAGGGCTCAGCATGGGATGTGTCAATCTACCTGGAGGCATTAGGGCTCAGCATGGGACGTGTCAATCTCCATACTAAAGGCTTCTGGTTAAAAGATCTTTCAGGCTCTACAGAACTATGCAAATGTAATGTGTCTGTGGCCCACCAAAAGGATTGGATAGCTTGCTAATAATGTAAATAAGGTACATGGCACCCTTGTGGGGGTGGGTCCATGCAAATAAGGTGTATGGAATGCTAATGTGGGGACTGGTTAGTTTTGTCATTCTGCTAGGCTTAAAATGAGCTTTCCTAGAGGCAGAAAGTGGATCTCACTGAGAAAAAAGCTGGAGGTGGAGTGGAGCTCATCCTTGGACCCAAGATCCCAGCACTGGACCTCCTTGGCAGAAAGATGGCAGAGGCAACCAGCAAAAATGACCAGCAGAGATGATTGTCTGAGGAACCAAGAAGCATGAGACAGAGCAGCCGGCTTACCAGCCCAGAGAGAGAGAAAGCTGAGTGCCTTCAGGCAGGAGGATTGCTGGCAGAGTGGGGTTTGCCTGTGTGCCTAGGTGCCTATCAGCAGAGCTAAAAGAGCTTTGTAACACTTGCCTGAGGAGGGCAAAGGCCAGGCCAAGAGGCCAAGGGCCAGAGAGGCATGTCTGAAGGCATAGCAGATAGAAGGCTGTCCTGATAGAAGAGCTGTATCCTGAGCATGTTCCTGAATGTGAATTGTAACCTGCTACTTTCCTAATAGAAGCTCTGGTGTTGTAGTGCCTAAGGCACTTGACTGCTAACCAGAAGGCTGCTGGTTCAAACCCACCAGCCACTCCTTGGAAGGAAGATTGGGCGATCTACTTCTATAGTGATACCTCCTCAAAAACCCAAGGAGAGGTCGCTATGAGTCAGATCTGACTCGATAGCAAAACACAACAACAACAACACTGTCCTAATAAATGCCATGATTGTAAGTATTGCCTGTGAGTTCTGTGTGGCCATTGCAATGAATTATTGAACCCAGCAGAGAAGTAGTGAGTGCCATGAGAGGACAGTTGGTATCAGAGTTGGTAAAAAGGTTGGAGGGTGGTGGCATGTCTGGCCTCATAGGAATAAGCCTTGGGCTGCTAATGATGATTCTCTCTCCCCCTTGTGAAGTTAGAGGAGGTGAGAAGATGTCACCTCCGTGCCCTTTGTTGCACTTGGTGTCAGAAGTGGGATTCATTACGGAACTTTGTAAAAGTAAGAAAGATGGGGCCTGGGAATTGCAACTTTTGATTCTTAGATGGTTACTTTGGTTGTTGTTAGGTGTAATGGCAGAGAATAATATAAGATGTATTATGCTGCAGCAGAGGAGAGAATGGCCTGGGGCAAGGGCCAGGCTGATTAAAGGCAGTAATTGATCTGAGGAGGCCAGGCTTTTAGTTACACTCAGCCAGAGGCCCAAGGCCATATGCATAGAATGGGAAGATAGTCAAGGAATAAGCCTTGGGCTCCTGATGGTGATCTCTCTCTCCTCCTTGTGAAGTTAGAGGAGGTCAGAGGATGCCACCTCCATGCCTTTTTTGCAAAACATAATATCCTTCTCCAGGGACTGATCCTTCCTCATAACATGATGAAAGTACGAGAGACAAAGTCTCGGTGTCCTTGCTTATAAGAAGCATTCTGGCTGCACTTTTTCCAAGACAGATTTCTTCATTCCTCTAGCACTCCATGGTACATTCAAAATTCTTTGCCAGCACCATAATTAAAATGCATCAATTCTGTGGTCTTCCTTATTCATTATCCAGCTTTCACATGCATGTGAGGCTATTGAAAACACCATGGCTTGGATCAGATGCACTTTTGTCTTCAAAGTAATCTTTGCCCTCTAACACTTTAAAGAAGTTGTTTGCAGCAGATATGCCAAATGCAATACATCTTTCAACTTCTTGACTGCTGCTTCCATGGGTGTTGATTGTGGATCCAAATAAAATCCCTGACAACTTCAATGTTTTCTCCATTTATCATGATGTTACTTATTGGTCCAATTCTGAAGATTTTTGTTTTCTTTATGTTGAAGTGCAGTCTATACTGAAGGCTGTAGTCTTTGATCTTCATCAGTAACTGCTTCAAGTCCTCTTCACTTTCAGCAAGCAAAGTTGTGTCCTCTGCATATCGCAGGTTGTTAATGAGTCTTCCTCTAATTCTGATGCCATGTTATTCTTCATATAGTCCAGCTTCACAGGTGATTTGCTCAGCATATAGATTGAATAAGTATGGTGAAAAGATACAACCCTGACACATACCTTTCCTGATTTTAAAACATGCAGTATCCCCTTGTTCTGTTCGAGTGACTCCCTCTTGGTACATGTACAGGTTCTTTATGAAACAATTAAGTGTTCTGGAATTCCCATTCTTCCTATTATTATCCATAATTTGTTATGATCCACACAGTTGAATACCTTTGCATCATCAATAAAACACAGGTAACATCTTTCTGGTATTCTCTGCTTTCAGGTCTATCTGACATCAGCAATGATATCCCTCATTCCACACTTTCTTCTGAGTCTGGCTTAAATTTCTGGCAGTTCCTATCAGTACACCACTGCAACTGTTTTAATTATCTTCAGCAAAATTTTACTTGCATGTGGTCAGTATTAATGACATTATTCAATAATGTCCACATTTTATTGGATCATCTTTCTTTGGAATGAGCACAAATACGGATTTCTTCCAGTCAGTTGACCAGGTAGCTATCTTCCAAATTTCTTGGCATAAATGAGTGAGCACCTCCAGCATTGCATTTGTTTGTTGGAACATCTCAATGGGTATTCCGTCAAATCCTGGAACCTTTTATTGCCAATGCCCTCAGTGCAGCTTGGACTTCCTCCTTTAAAAACACCATTTGTTCTTGAATCATGTGCTACCTCCTAAAACACTTGAATGTCAACCAATTCTATTTGGTATAGTGACTTTGCATTCCTTCCATCTTCTTTTGATGCTTCCTGCATCATTCAATATTTTGCACAAAAAATCCTTCAATATTGCAATTCAAGGCTTGAATTTTTTTCCTTCAGTTCTTTCAGCTTGAGAAATACCAAGTATGTTCTTCCTCTTTGATTTTCTAACTCCAAGTCTTTGCAAATTGCATTATAATATTTTATCTTCTTTGAAATCGTCTGTTCAGCTCTGTTACTTCATTTCTTCCATTTGCATTAGCTACTGTCCTTTCAAGAGCAAGTTTCAGAGTCCCTTCTGACTTCCATTTTGATCTTCTCTTCCTTTTCTGTCTTTTTAATTGCCTTTACTTTCTCCATGTATAATGTTCTTGATGTCATCCCACAGCTTGTCTGGTCTTCTGCCATTGATGTTCAATGCATTAAATCTGTTCTTCAGATGGTCTCTAAATTCAGGTGTGATATAATCAAGGTCTTATTTTGGTTCTCAAGGAGCTCTGGTAGCATAGTGCCTAAGGCACTTGACTGCTAACCAGAAGGCTGGCGGTTCAAACCCACCAGTCACTCCTCAGAAAGAAGGTTGGGCAATCTACTTCTGTAGTGATACTGCCTCAGAAACTCAAGGAGGGGCTGCTATGAGTTAGGGCCGACTCGACAACACATAACAACAACAACAATTTTGGTTCTCATGGACTTGTTTTAATTTTCTTCTGCTTCAGCTTGAACTTGCATAGGAGCAACTGATGGTCTATTCTACTGTCAGCTTCTGGCCTTGTTTGGACAGATAATATTGAGCTTTTCCATCACCTCTTTCCACAGATGTAGTTGATTTGGTTTCTTAGTGCTGCTAAAACAAAAATACCCCAATTGGGTGGATGTGACTAATAGAGATGTATTTTCTCAGTGTTTAGGAGTCTAGATGTCTGAATTCAGTGCACTGGTTCGAGAGGAGGCTGTCTCTCTCTGTCAGCTCTGGGAGCAGGTCCTTATCTCTTTCACTTTCTGTGTTGGGCTCCTTGGCATCCTTCTTCCCCATCTGTGCTTGCTTTTCTTTTTCTTTGTTTTAAAACTTTTCCTTGTGATTTGGGTGTATATCCCTGCTTTCTTCTGCTCATCTGCTCTTTTATTTCTCCAAAGCGACTGGCTTAAGACACATGCAATGCTGACATGGTTAAGGAGGAGCTGGTGGCATAGTGGCTAAGGTGTTTGGCTGCCAACCAGAAGGTCAGCAATTCAAACCCACCAGCCACTCTGTGGGAGGAAGATGAGGCAATCTACTTCCACAAAGATTTACAGCCTCGGAAACCCAGTGGGGTCACTATGAGTTGGAGTCTACTTGATGACAGTGAGTTTGGTTTTGGTTGTAGAGGTTAAGAGTCATAACACACCACATTCTGCAAGGTTCACCTGCCTTCTGCGAAGGCCACGTGAGTAAGTCAGATGGGGCTATGACAGGCATCACTGCTCCTGCTTTTGATCAGCCTTTGATTGTGATATTTGTCTGTGCAGTTTCCCCAGAGCTGGGGAAAGTCTCTGGCTTCCTATCTTGTTACGGAAGGTTACGGATTATTGACTGCGTCCCCAAGAAAAGATAAGTTCATGTCCTAACCCCTGCATTTGTGAACATGGCCTTGCTTGCAGAAATGGGGGTTTTCTTCTGTGACCAGTTAAGTTAAACAAGGTCATCCTGGAGTGGCTAGGTCCTAATTCCTGAGTAGTGTCTTCTGTGGGGCAGATGCACAGGGGGAAGGGATAGTGAAGCAGTGAACTTATCAGCGGCAAAGGAACCCTGGGGCTAAGAGGGTCTCCCCGGAACCAGCAGAGAGGGAGAACTTAGCCCTCCCAACACCCTCAATTCAGACTTCCAGCCTCCAGAATGATGTGCAATGCATTTCTGTTCTTTAAAGGACCCACTTTGTGATCTTGTGTCAGGACAGCCCAAGGGAACCATGACACAGGGGACGTTCCAGGGGCTTCCACTTAGCTCTCCCTACCTGGCCCTCACTCCCCTGGCCAGAGAGCCAATGGGGGTTCCACCAGGCATCCTGTAGTATCCAGTAGTGCCAGTCATCAGGCCTGTATTTTTTCTGACCAAACCAAAACCAAACTCACTTCATTGAGTTGATTCCAACTCACAGAAACCCCATTTGGGTTTCCAAGGAGGTAAATATTTTCGGAAGTAGTTTGCCTAATCTCTCTTCTGCAGAATGGCTGGTGGGTTTGATCCACCAACCTTCTGGTTGGCAGTCAAATGCCTTAGGCACTAGGCCATCAGTGCTCCACATGTACTTTGAGGGCTAAGGTGCACTTGACCCAAGCCATAGTATTTTTAATCGTCTTGTGTGAAAAGCTGGAACATGAATAAGGAAGACTACAAAAGAATTGATGCATTTGAATTGTGGTGTTGTCAAAGAATATTGCATATTCTAGCACCATGGTTTAAGCATAGGTACTGAAACAAGGCGGGCTTGTGCTTACTCACTGATCTGCACTGAACAC
>NW_006922058.1:1584948-1586167 GCF_000298275.1 Orycteropus afer afer | reverse complement strand
GGATCTCCTCCGTAGCTAATAGCAATTCCCACCTTAGAGTTTACAAAGACTTATGGGTAGAAAAGCCACACTAAGTAATTTACTACACCGCAGTCACACAATGAGGAGGGCCAGGGGCTGGAGGCTGCTTCTCCCATGGGGGTAGCTCTTTATTAAGGCAGGGGCCTGAGGTAGGCAGGCCCAGGGCTGGGGGCTGCTTTTCATGTGGTGGTGGCTGTATATTAAGGCTGGGGCCTAGGCAGGCAGCCCCAGGGCTTGGAGGTTTCTTTTCGCTTGGGTGTGGCTCTATATTGAGGCCGGGCTGATGTAGAGGGGCCTGGGGATGGGGCCTGCTTTTCACTTGGGGGTGGCTCCTTATTAAGGCCAGGGCCTGAGGTAGGTGGGCCAGGGTTCGTGGGCTGCTTTTTGCTTGTGGACAGCTTTATTTTAAGGCCATTGCCAAGGTAGGCAGGTGCAGAGTGGTTAGGAACAACTAAGGGAGACGAATTTGTCTATCAGTTTGTCATCCTGTGGTGGCTTATGTATTGCTGTGAGGCTGGAGGCTATGTCACCGTGTTGCAAAATGCCAGCAGGGTTACCCATGATGGAAAGGTTTCAGCCAAGCTTCCAGTCTAAGACAGACTCAGAAGGAAGAGGCCATCCACTTATCAAACAATTGGCTAGTGAAAACCTTATGAATAGCAGTGAAACACTGTCTGATATATTACCAGAAAAGTTTATGAATAGCTCTGAAACATTTTCTGAAATAGTGCCAGAAGATGAGCCCATCAGGTTGGAAGGCACTCAAAATTTGATGGGGAAAAGTTGACTCCTCAGAGTAGAGACAACCTTAACAATATGGACAGAGCTTTTGGGACCTCCACTGGCTGATGTGGCATGACTCAAAATGAGCAGAAACAGATGCAAACATCCATTAATAATCGGAACATGGAATGTACAAAGTATGAATCTAAGAAAATTGGAAATTGTCAAAAATGAAATGAAAGACATAAAGAATGATATCCTAGGCACTGGTGAACTGAAATGGACCAGTTTTGGCCATTTTGAATCAGACAACCATATGATCTACTATGCCAGGAATGACAAATTGAAGAGGAATGGTGTGGCATTCATTGTCACAAAGAGTGTTTCAAGATCTGTCCTGAAGTACAAAGCTATCAGTGATAAGATAATATCCATACGCTACAAGGAAGACCAGTTAATACTACTGTTATTCAAA
>NW_006922058.1:1583592-1584705 GCF_000298275.1 Orycteropus afer afer | reverse complement strand
GATACTGCCTCGGAAACCCAAGGAGGGGTCGCTATGAGTCAGGGCTGACTCGACGGCACATAACAATCAACTTCTGCAGTCTGAAATTGACCGAACATGCACTCAAGATGTGTTGATTATCACTGCTAACTGGAATGTAAAAGTTGGAAACTTCTGAAGAGTTACTGGTAGTTGGAAAATATGGCCTTGGAGATAGAAATAATGCTGGAACTTTCAATACTATTGACCACCTTATCTTCTAAACTTGCTCAAACTTCTGAAATACTTAGATAGCATTTTACACTCTCTCTCCATACTCCCCTTTTCATCCCATGTTCTCCCAAACTATAATGTAGTCAGTGTCACATGGGAACTCTGCTAATTTTGCTCTACAGAACCGATATCTGAATTTTCAGCTCTTCCATTTATAGACCTTGTACTTAGTAACTGCAAAATATTACTATGCTTTATACTGAGAGAGACTGGACTTGTTCATCACTTTGTCCTCTTCCCCTGGGTCAGTGATTGATGTATTTTAAGTCACTAATAAATGTTTGTTGTGTGGGAAAAAAAAAAAAAGAAAGAATGCTGGAGATCGCATGACAGAATTTTGCAAGACCAACAACTTATTCATTGCAAATACCTTTTTTCAACAACATATCACATCGACTTCACCAGATGGAATACACAGGAAATTGACTAAATCGGTGGTGAGAGGCAATGGAGAAGTTCAATATCTTCAGTCAAAACAAGGCCAGGAGCTGATTGTGGAACAGACCATCACCTGCTCATATGCATGTTCAAGTTGAACTGAAGACAAAGTAAGTCCAGAAGAGTCAAAATATGACCTTGATAATATCTCTCCTCGATTTAGAAACCATTTAAAGAATAGATTTGATGCACTGAACACCAGTGACTGAAAACCAGAGGAATTGTGGGATGACATCAATAACATCATCCATGAAACAAGAGGTCATTAAAAAGACAAGAAAGGAAGAAAAGACCCAAATGAATGTCAGAAGAAACTCTGAAACTTGCCTTTGAGTGAAGAGTAGCTAAAGTAAATGGAAGAAATGACAAGATAAAAGAGCTGAACAGAAGATTTCAAAGAGCAGCTCAAGAAGACAAAGCCAT
>NW_006922058.1:1575251-1583167 GCF_000298275.1 Orycteropus afer afer | reverse complement strand
CCATATTTGTACCCATTCCAAAGAAAGGTGATCCCACAGAATGTGGAAATTATCAAACAATATCATTAATATCACACACAAATAAAATCTTACTGAAGATAATTCAAAAACAGTTGCAGCAGTACATTGACACAGAGCTTCCAGAAATGCAAGCTGGATTCGGAAGAGGAAGTGGAACAAGGGATATCATTGCTGACATCTGATGGATCCTCCTGAAAGCGAAGAATACCAGAAATATATTTACTTATGTTTTATTGGCTCCACGTTCAGATCCCTGCCTGTTGGTCGCGGTGCCACAGTAGATTCCATACCCTACCGCCCACTCCCATCCCAGCCTCACCGCCTTCCGGAGCCCACCACCATCCCAGAAGGCCCTATTGCGGGCCATGGGCCGCTCTGGTCCGCACGGGCCCTTCTCGCTGGTGAATCGGCCGTGCTATGCGGCGCGGTGCTCCTCCGCCGACAGGTGGCGCTCGAGACGGCGGGACGGCCTCTCTTGTCCGCTGTGCCGCACGACTGCTCCGAGGTGCGGCGCTCCGACGCGCGCCTTCCCGCTGCCTCCTCGCGCGCGTTCCCTCGGCAACGCGCCGCCGCCATGGACTCGCTGTCCGGTACCGGGCCTCGCCGGGCTCGCGGCAGTCTCGGCACGCCGATCCCGGAGCCTGGCCCCACGTCTGTGCTGCAGTCCTCGGGCCGCGCGGCGCGAGCTCCGTCGCAACCTTGGGCGCGCTTCTCCGCCTGGCTGGAGTGCGTGTGCGTGGTCACCTTCGACCTGGAGTTGGGCCAGGCGCTGGAGGTGAGCCGCTGGGCGGGCCGGGGAGGGCGGGCCGGGCCTCCGCCTCCATCTCTTCAGCCCCCACTTGGCACCCAACGTTGTCATCCCCAGAGGCAGGTACAACCATGCCTCCTTCCTGCCTTGTGGGGGCCCTCAGTGGCGCCCCGTGCACACGCACCCTCGGGTAGATCACCCACCACGTCCTTTATTATCCACCTGCCTCGGAGAGACGTTCCCTCTTCCTGTTCCTCTGGAGTCTGCGACTTCACCTATTTCTGAAAGGCTCACTCAGGGCTCAGGGAGCGGCTCCCCCAGCACAGGAACCAATGACGCGTTGCTAGGGCTTGATTTTCATCTTCACATTGTCAGGAGGGGAGGGGGCTCTGCGATTTAGAGGAACGCAGTGGTATGCTGCATTCTTCCCATAAAAAACTTCCTCTCTACCCCCTTCCGTACCCCAGTTAATGGTACCCTCAGTTGCTCCAGCCACACGGGGGTCAAGGCTGTGCCTGCAACAGTGATCTCAGACCCATTTGTCTCGGCTGCCACCACCACATCCAGGTGCCCCCTCCCTGGCTGCTGCCACACCCACACAGTCCACCCCTTGGGCCTGTTTCTCACTTGGGACCACATCCAAGCTCCCTCAGCCGGGCCTCTGCCCCATCCGAGGGTCTCGGCCTTGTGCATGGCCTTGTGGACACATTGGTCATCTTTCTAGTCCTTGGCTGCACTTCGATGTGGTCTTCCCACTACCTGTGGGGCTTTGGGCCCCCTCAGTGCACGTGGTCATCTCTTCTTTGAGAGCAGGTGAAAATGCCGTGCCCCAGGGAGGCCCCGCAGGCCCCATCAGGATGGTCCTCTGTGTTCTCCAAGGGCCTCAACAGACCAGGGGCTGACTTGTTGTCAGAAGGAACCTTCTGGAAGCCCAAGAAGTAGTGAACACCCATTGCTGGGTTGTCAGGGTGAGGCAGCCCTGTCTGCTCAGGACAGCTGCCCTGCTGTCTGTCTGACTGGGTCCGACAGAGGCCTCCTCATCCCATTTGGCTGTGAGGTGCCCAGAATCGCAGCTCTCAGCAAGGGCTCTGTGTCTGGCCCTGTGCCAGGCTCTCTCTGGGGGCCTGCTCCTCATGTACCTCCCTTGACGTACCTGCTCTTCCTAATACCTCCTGTTGACAGAGGGGACCCAGACCTCAGAGGGGTGAAGGAATCTGTCTAGGGTCCCACAGCTCACATGTGGCCACCTCAGAGTCCGTTCTTACCTCTGCACTTGCCAGACTGTTCCCTGGAAAAATCACAGGAAAAGAAGTGTTTCTGTGTCCTTACAGAACTGTCACATGCAGTAGTGCAGTGGTTAAGGCACTCTGCCGCTAACCAGAAAGTCAGTGGTTTAAACCACCAGATGCTCTGTGGGAGAAAGATGAGGCAGTTTGCTTCCATAAAGATTTGTAGCCTTGGAAGCCCTATGGTGCAGTTCTCCTCTGTCCAATAGGTGGGTGGAGTCAGAATTGACTTGACGGCAGTGGGTATGGTTTGGGCTTTGCTTCCATAAAGGTTTACAGCCTGGGAGACTCTGTGGGGCAGTTTCACTCTGTCTTCTAGGGTTACTGTGAGTTGGAATCCCCTTGATGGCAGTAGCTTTAGTTTTTTAGGTTTTGGAACATTTGCAAAGTCAGCTCTAAGCGTCTTCTGCTGCTGGTTGTGTGCTAGACATCCTGAGCCGTTCCTGAGGATGCAGCTCAGAGGCTGTGTTGGGGCGCAGCACTGGACACCCAGGGCCACTTCTGAAATGCAGAAATTAGGCCCTTGAGTCCCTCGGGAGGTGCCCTGCTCCCAGTGGATGCCTCTCTTCCCTCCTTGTCCTTGAGGTCACCATTTAGCCCTGCACTCACTTATTCTGGGGTTAGCCTTGGCTCAGCACCTTGCCCAACACTGCATGCTGGGATGAGAATGGGGATGGAAAACCTAGGGGCCTCCGCCCAGAAATTCTAGCTGTTTGAGTGACACTAGCTCAGAGGATGGGGATGCGTCCCAGCGGAAGTAGTGGCTGGAGGAACAGCCCTTGGCTAAGTCTTGGAGGAGGAGGCAGCTGGACATGGGTGGGGTGCTATTTCAGGTACTTGTTGTTATGTGCCCTCCTCGGCCTGACTCATAGCGACCCCTCCTTGGGTTGCCCAGGAGGCAGTATCACTGCGGAAGTATATTGCCCAACCTTCCTTCCGAGGAGGAGTGGCTGTGGCTGGTGGGTTTGAACTGCCAGCCTTCTGGTTAGCAGTCAAGTGCCTTAGGCACTATGCTATTTCAGGTACTAGCTCCTCCCAAAAGAGTCAGTGGAAGATGGCATGGAGCTGTCCCTTGCTGCTTCATTCACTCCCCTATTCACTCACTCATTCATTCACAGAAGCCCTGAGCACTGCCCCAGTCAGGCACTGCTGGCACAGGCACAGTGCTTGAGAAGCCGGCCCTGCCCTCCAGGAACCCATGTCTTCTGCTATTGAGACACACAGACAGGGCAGAGTCCAGTGCCCCCAGGTCCATGGACCACTGGGGCAGTGGTTGGAAAGCAGGCAGGCGAGTCCTGTGTGGAGGAGTGGGCGAGACTGGCCAGGTCAGGGCAGACTCGGGGCCTGGCTCTACCGTTCAGCTGTGAATTGATACTCCTCCTGAGCCAGGGAGCCCTGGGTGACCTTTGGTCAGAGCACCTCCAAGTCTTGTCCACCACAGTGTCTGTGCCTTGCTGAGGCAGGAGCTCTCAAACGTTGTAGACTGCGGACTCCCTGACAATCCCCAAGATGATTGAGGACCCCAAGGAGCTCATGTGGGGTGTCTGCCCACATTTACTGGACTCAAAACTGAGAAATCTTTTAAATATTATTTTGAAAGAATAACAAACGCATTACATTTTAATGTAGCACATTTTTAGAAAAACAACTGCTTTCCAAAAACCCCAATGTGGTGGGAAGAGTGGCACTGCTTTAACCAGATGCCGTAGGGTTGACCTGGGACCACGGCAGCTCCGTGTCAGCGTGGAGCTGTGTGCGCCGAGGACTTCATCAGGCCTTTCTGCCCAGACACCTCTGAGTGGACTTGAACCACCGCCCTTCTGCTTAGCAGCCAAGCATGTGCATGGCTTTACCTCTTGGCTGGCTTGTTGGCATCTGCTTCAGTCTGTGATGACAGGACCGTCGTCACCTCTGGGACTCCGCCCTGCACATTGCCAGAAAGAGTAGCGGAAGATGCCACTGGCATGTGGAAGTAGTTTTGGCCTCGTGGACCACATGCCAGCCGGGAGCAGCAGCCAGAGCAAAGAGGTCCACTGGGCAGGGCACAGCCTGACCTCGGCCTGGGAGGCATGCTCACTGCCCTCCCCTGGCCCAGCCTCTCTCTGAGGCTCTGCTCCATGCCCCCAGGCATGCCCACCCTGGTCACTTACCTAGCCTCCTGCCTCCACCTCACAGGGTTCCTAGGCCTGCTGGACTCCTAACCTGGGCACCACGGCCCTGTGCTGGCCGCAGGACCCCTGCCCTTGGCCCTCTTCCACGTGGACTGAGGTGGTCTTGTGGCCCCTCAGCCTGCTCAGCCCTGACAGTCTGCTAAGCTGTCCTGAGGCTCAGCAAGTCCCCCCACCGCCCCACTCTGTGGCCTTTGACCAGTGTCATCTGGTTCCGTCACACTCTACACACGTTTCCACACCCCACAAGTGTGTGTTCTCTGCCAAAGGCCTAGGGCACAGGCCCCCTCACGAAGGGACAAAATGGGGCTATAGCAACGAGCCCCCCAACACAGAACAAAGCAGGTTCCCTGCACAGAACCAATAAGTGACCTGCCAGGGCTCAGTGGGGTGGAGGACCCACGGGGCAGTACCTCATCTGCGTGGAGGTTCAGGGCACGCCCCAGGAGCAGCCTGTCTCAGCGTGAGCCCGAGGGGCAACAGCCGTTCTTGGGGTTGGGGGTCATTGCACATAGACCTTCAGGCTCTGGCCCTCCTGTCCTTAGGCTCCCCCTTGCCCTCAGGCTCCCCACCGCCCTGCAAGGCCCCTCTATCCCTTGGACTCAGGCCCCTCTTCCCTCCCTCCTCCTTGTGGGTCCCCACCCCCCTCCCCTTCAGGATCCTGGACCACCTCTGGCTCCCACTCCTTCCCTGGTAGGTCCCTCTCCCCCACAGGCCCCAGATGCAGTACTTCTGGGACTGGTCCCGGGAGCAAAGGTGCCCTGGGAATGACCTGTCTTTTACTGCCAGAGCAACCAGAAGCAAGACACACGGCCCCTCTTGCTGCCACAAGGGCTCTGGGCTCTTGCCTTTCTGGCTGATGGCTGGCAAGGGGCTGCCCTGTTACCCTGCTGGTGTTGGGAGGCTTCAGAGTGGCCAGAGGAGGGTCGAGGGGTAGAGGAGTGAGGGAAGCTGTCCAGGTAGGCTGGTCAGGCAGGGCCTGCAGCCACTAAGGGAGGAGGGCCATGATGGTTTTCCAGTGCTGTGGGGAGGACGGGGGTGGCCCACCATAGATGTGGGGTGCCCAGGAGTCGTCTGATGGCCCAGGTGGCGTGGAGGGGCAGGCTGGCGGAGGAGGAGCCACGGGAGGGCTGGAGCCAGGAAAGAGCAGCTGGAGGTAATCTGGGTCCAGATGGATCAGGACACCCCAGGCACCCAGGAGGGTCAGGCGTGCAGTGGGGATGCTTCCTGGGGGGGAGCGCCTGTCACCCCAGGCGCCCCTGTGCTTTGCCCTCCTGCAGCTGGTGTACCCGAGTGACTTCAGACTCACGGACAAGGAGGTGGGTCGTAGCCCCGGGGAGGATGCCACTGGCAGCGGCGTGGCACTGGCGGCCTTTCCTCTCTTCCAGAAGGGCAGCATCTGTTTCCTGTCCTTCCCTGATTCGCACTCAGGTAAGCCGCCCCGACACACTTCGCCATGGAAGGAGACCTCCTCTGGGCCACCCACCTGCCTGCTCTTCCCAGGGCTCCTCCCATCTGGTTCTCTGTCCCCAACCTGCCATGTCTGTGGGTCAGGCCCGCTTGATACCTGGCGCAGGGAGTATGTAGTCAGGGCCCCTCCTGCTGCCCTCAGCAGCTTTGACTCAACTCGTGTGGGCGGGCTCCCTCCCAGGCTGCCTCGGGGACACCCAGTTCAGCTTCCGCATCCGCCAGTCGGGGCGGCCTCGGAGCCCTTGCCATGCTGACGACAGGCAGTATAGCAGTGGAGCCCCCGTGTCCCTGCAGGTGAGGCCCTAGCTGGGGTGGGAGGCTCTGGCCAGGCCAGCCTCTCCCTGCTCGTCTTTGTCACGCCCACCCCTGGGCCCCAGGACCAGGCTGAGGCTGGTGTGGGCAGCTCCTTTGAGGGTGCTGGTTCTCTGTGTGGCTGGTCCCCCCCTCCGGGTCAGCACCTGCTGCAGGGCCCATACCCCCGAGCATTCCGTGCACCCTGTGTGTCTGTAGCCGGAGAGCAAATGGTGAACCAGACGAGCAGAGGCTGGTGAAGCTTCTGATGGCTTCTGGCCCCCAGGCCCCACATGATCCCGCCATCCCCAGGGGCTTCCACCTTGGTGTGCAGTCTGATGGAAGGGCTGTGCTGTGGCCACGAGCAGGCCCCAGAGGGCGGAGGGTGGGTCCAGCAGGGCAGCCTGGGCAGAGGCAGGAGCTGGACGGCGGCTGCCCGGTGACCCTGTGCTCCTCCCAGCGGGAGCCGGCACACTACTTCGGCTATGTGTACTTCCGTCAGGTGAAGGACAGCTCCGTGAAGAGGGGCTACTTCCAGAAGGTGAGGGGGACAGTAGGAGGGTCTCCAGGGAGCCCCCTTAAGCCCCCAGCCACCTCGTTGCCCCACTGGGCCCCTAGCTCTCCTTGCTTCCTCTGGGGACAGTCCTTTCTGTGTCTGGTCCAGGACATCCCTGTTCCTTGTTGCTGGTGGGCGAGGCCCTCAGGATGCCTGTGGGGTTAGCACAGTCTTGAACTTGGAAGCTCTGAGCAGCGACCTGTCCAGGACTGGGTGGCCAGTATTTTCCTCTGCAGCTGGTGCCCCAGGCCTAGCTACCTGGATCTTCCCAGCCCGGTTTGGGGCTCTGGGTTTTCTCCTGTCCAATAGACTGTTCCCTATCTTCGATGTCCCTCCCTGGGTCTGGGGGCCACTTCCCGGATGCCTTGGGTCCCTTTGGGGTGCATCTGGCCTCCCCGTGCCCTCTGACCGCTTGCGGCCTGCGCTGAGTCCCCTCGGGGTGCACCTGGCCTCCCCGTGCCCTCTGACCGCTTGTGGCCTGCGCTGAGTCCCCTCGGGGTGCACCTGGCCTCGCTGTGCCCTCTGACCGCTTGCGGCCCGCGCAGTCTCTGGTGCTGGTGTCCCGCCTGCCCTTTGTCAGGCTGTTCCGAGCGCTTCTGAGCCTGGTCGCCCCTGAGTACTTTGACAAGCTGGTGCCCTGCCTGGAGGCTGGTGAGTGACAGTGGGTGGGGCCTCAGGAATGTCTCTGGAGGCTGCCACGCTGACCCACTGCCCATGTCCACAGTGTGCAATGAGATTGACCAGTGGCCAGCCCCCATACCAGGGCGGACCCTGAACCTGCCTGTCATGGGGGTCGTCATCCAGGTGAGGGCTGGTGGACGGGTGGGTGGCAGGTGGGCACCAGGGTGTGGGGGCCCACTGCTGGCACTGCCCCTCTGCTCAGGTGCGCATTCCGACCAGAGTAGACCAGCTTGAGTCCAGCCCTCCGAAGCAGTGCAGCCAGGAGGTAGGGGTGGGGAGGAGGCCTGCTACACCAGCACCCTACCCGCACCTGGGCCTTCTGTCTACTGTGTGGCCTCAGACTATGGATCACCACTACCACCACCATCCCCCGCCGCATGCTTGGGTTGGTGTGGGGCAGGGGCAGGGCTGTGGCCTGAGGGCTTTCCTCAGCTGAGGTGCCCACCCTCAGCCTGAGCCGCCCACCCTCAGCCTGAGCCCTGTCCCCCTTAGAACCTGCTGCCTGCCCCCGTGGTCCTCACCAGTGTCCACGAGCTAGACCTGTTCAGGTGAGTGAGGCGCACGCAGGCACCCTTGTCCATCCTCGCCTTCTACCCCATTCACAGCACCCCTGTCCACCTCCCCTGGTCCCCACCACGGTGCCGCCCCAGTCACCTCCCCCTTACTCCCCCCCACAGCACCCCCCCACCTCCCCC
>NW_006922058.1:1568963-1574984 GCF_000298275.1 Orycteropus afer afer | reverse complement strand
GTGCCCCTGCCAACCTCCCCCTCAATCCCCCCCACAGCGCCCCCCTTTGTCTTCTGTCCCCTCCCTACAGTGCTCCCTCCCACCTCCCCCTTGGTCCTCTTCATGGCCCCACCCACCTTGCCCCGTGACTGTGCCCCACAGTGTCTCTTCCCCCCACACGCCCTCTGACCACCCCCCACCTGGCCAGGTGTCTGCAGCCCGTGCTGACCCTCGTGCAGACACTGTGGGAGCTCATGCTTCTTGGGGAGCCCCTGGTGGTCCTGGCACCCTCACCCGCCATGTCCTCAGAGATGGTGCTGGCCCTGACCAGGTACCTGCCTCACCCCCTGTACTAGGCCCAGCAAAACGGGGTGCAGGGTTGGGGTGGGGCTGGGCCCCTGTGGGCCAGCAGAGGGCAGCTCCGCCCCTCCTCTCCTTCCCTGCTGTCCCCATCCAGGGCCCAGGTGGGGGCAGTGGGGGGGGGGGGCCTGGGCATCCTTGCCAAGGGCCAGGCCGCCCTCCACCACACCCCTCCCTACTGCCCCCTTGACTGCAGCTGCCTGAGGCCTCTCAAGTTTTGCTGTGACTACCGCCCCTACTTCACCATCCACGACAGTGAATTTCGGGAGTTCACCACACGCACACAGGCCCCGTAAGTGCTCCCCCCGGCTCTCATGACCCCGTTCTGTGGTCTCCGTGGTCCCTTGTTCCAGGGGTGCCCTGCTCTGTTCCCCAGGCCCCCTGCTCCCCGGGCCCCTGCTCTCCTCCCACCTCGCCCTCCTCCCCACCACCCTGCTCCCTGGGCCCCTGCTTCCCGGGCCCCTGCTCTCCTCCCACCTCACCCTCCTCCCCACCACCCTGCTCCCTGGGCCTCTGCTCTCCTCCCACCTCACCCTCCTCCCCACCACCCTGCTCCCTGGCAGCCTGCCAGCCTTGTCTCCCTCCTCCCCACTCCCTGCTCCCTGGGCCCCTGCTCTCCTCCCACCTCGCCCTCCTCCCCACCACCCTGCTCCCTGGGCCCCCCGCTAGCCTCTCTCCCAATTCGCCCTCCTCCCCAGCCCCCTGCTTCCCGGGCCCCTGCTCTCCTGCCATCTCGCCCTCCAACCTCAGCCTCCCACCTCTCTGGGCCTCTGTCTGCCTGCCTCTTTTCCTTTCCCTCTCTCTCTCTCTAGACCAAACGTGGTCCTGGGAGTCACAAACCCTTTCTTTATCAAAATACTCCAGCACTGGCCCCACATTCTCCGGATCGGGGAGCCGAAAATGTCAGGTGAGGCCAGCCAGGGTCCTTGAGGACAGGTAGAAATATGCCCCTGGGCCCTGGCCCTGAAGTGGCGTGTGTTTGCAGGGGACCTTCCTAAGCAGGTGAAGCTGAAGAAGCCCTCCCGCCTGAAGACCCTCGACCCCAAGCCAGGTCTGTGCCGCCCTGGGGCCAAGCCCTGTTCTGGGAGGGGTGCTTCTCCCACATCACTGGCCTCTTCACACAGCCGGGCAGCCAGGCCTCAGGCCTGGTCTGCTGCAGCCTCTTCATGTCTCAGGGTGGGGGTGAAACCGGGAGGCATAGCCCAGGGGGTGCTTCCGGGGAACGGGGAGACACACAGGCAGCACCTCCCCTCTGTAGGTCTGTACACGGCATACACGGCCCACCTGCACCGGGACAGGGCGCTGCTGAAGCGGCTGCTCAAGGTAGGGCTGCGGGGTCCGGGGCACAACAGGGAGTGGCATGAGAGCGCGGGGGTGGGGGGGTGAACTGGGGGCGCCGGGGGGCACTGGGTCTGAGGGGGGTGCACGAGACCGGGTGGGCGTGAGCGACCACTCAGCGCAGCGCCCCCACAGGGTGTGCAGAAGCAACGGCCAGTGGACGTGCAGAGCGCGCTGCTGAGGCGACACCTCCTGGAGCTCACACAGAGCTTCATTTTCCCCCTGGTGAGGCCCGGCCAGAGGGGCGGGGCCGGGGCGGGGCTGGGGATGAGGCCCGGCCAGAGGGGCGGGGCCGCGGCGGGGCTGGGGGTGAGGCCCTGGCGCTCATTCCCCTCCCCCCAGGAGCACTACCTGACCAGCCTCATGCCCTTGCAGAGAAGCATCACGCCCTGGAAGGTGGGTGCCCTGAACCCAGCATCCTCAGGAGCGGGGCTGGAGAGGCGGCCCTGGGGCTCGAGGGGTGGCCCGGGGCGGCAGTGGGAAGGGAGGGCTGGCAGAGCGATGGGGGCCCAGAGGAGGGGTTTGTCGCAGCGGATGGGGCTGTTGGTAGGAGGAGGATCCGGGCAGCCTGTGCTCACCTGAGTCTCTCGCAGACGCCTCCCCAGATCCGCCCCTTCCGCCAGGATGACTTCCTGCGCAGCCTGGAACACACGGGGCCCCAGCTCACCTGCATCCTCAAGGGCGACTGGCCGGGCCTGTACAGGTGGGCAGGGTCAGAGGGTTGGTGGCAGGGGTCTCGTTGCCACCCCTCCATCACACTATATCAGCCCCATCTCTGGCCACCTGCAGGCGGTTTTTCAAGTCCCCCCATTTTGATGGCTGGTACCGGCAGCGGCACAAAGAGATGGCGCAGAAGCTGGAGGCACTGCACCTGGAAGCAATCTGCGAGGCGGTGAGGGTGGGCCTGGGTGTGGCCAGGGGTGAGGCCTTGGCCAGGCTGGGTGGGGCTGGGTGTGGCCTCGGCAAGGCTGGGTGTGGGCAAGAAGGGAGGGGTGGGGCCTTGGTGAGGCTGGGTGTGGCCTCAGCGAGGCTGGGTGGGGCCGGGGAGGGGCGGAGCCTCAGTGACACGCGTTCTCTGGTCCTGGCAGAACATCGAGGCCTGGATGAAGGACAAGTCCGAAGTGGAGATCGTAGACCTGGTCCTGAAACTTCGGGAGAAGCTGGTGAGACACGTCCCTAGCAGCCGCCAGTGGGGCGGCCAGGTGCACATACCTGACAGCTGCACCCCTGTAGGTACGGGCCCAGGCCCACCAGCTCCCGGTGAAGGAGGAGACGCTGCAGCGGGCACGGCTGTACATCCAGACGGTCATCGGCTCTCTGCCCAAGGACCTGCAGGCGGTGCTGTGTCCTCCCTGAGGTCGGGGCCAAGTCTGCAGTTCTCGGAGGGCTTTCCTCCTCAGGGAGGGGTGGCCCTGCAGCTCAAGCACCGTCTCCCTGCCCCATCTGCATCCTTGCTCCTTGGTCCTGGGCCTGCCCAGCCAGTGCCTCCAGCCCCACGCACTATCCCAGCAGTAAACGCGGCATTTGGAACCAGGCCTGGTCTCTGACTGACTGGGCGGATTATCTATTGGCCAGAGCCCCACTTCCTTTGGGACCCACCTGCCTTCTTCGGGGATCACCAGCAGGGTGTCCAGCCCAAGGGGGCTCTGTAAACTCTGATCTGGACGCTGCCAGCCTCCGGATGCCCATCTGCCCAGGGCTGGGCGGGGGGCTTCTCTTTTATTCAGCCTTCCTAAGCCTCCTGGCTTGGCCTGGGGTTATCTCTACCAGGATCATAACTGAGGTGGGCAGATGGCAGGGGAGCAACCTGCCTCCACCAGTCCCGCCTCGGCTCCGCCCTCCTTTCCAGCTCTAGGCTTGCACAGAACATGCTGCCTACTCCTGGCCGTGAGGGGGCGGTGTGAGGCACCGCCTGCAGCCTCGGAAAGCAGCAGCTGGGTCAGGACCCTTCCTGGTGTCCAGGTTGTGGGGCTGCCATGGCTTACACTTCATGTGGTGGGGCTCTCTAACTCTCAGACTCCTCATCTGAGAGATAATACCGAGGAGAGGCCAGACTGCAAGATGGTCTGGGCTCTGCATGGACTGAGAGGAGAGGCTCTAAGGCAGGGCCAGGGCCAGGGCCAGGGTCCTTGTGGCTGTCGCTGCCCACATCTCACACCTCACCAAAGCCTCTCTGAAGTGACCCAGGGTACTAGGATCCAAGGCAGCATGACTGCTTCAAGATGAGGAACACAGCGGGTGAGGGGTGTGGGTGGGCTTTGGGGCAGGACAGCCTGGGTTGGGGTTCAGGAAGTGATGACAATCACAGCAGAAGCAAACAGGCTATGAATCGCTTTTGAGGAAGGGGAGCTGTAGAGTCAGCCAGTGTGGCCTGGAAGGGTGACCCCACCGACACCCAGGCCCCAAGGGGGTCTCCCTCCAGCTGCTCAAAGGGTGGGCCTGCTCAGGAAGATGGCTGGGTCCCTACCCAGCGATTGTGACCCCTCCCCC
This sequence comes from Orycteropus afer afer, assembly GCF_000298275.1. NCBI lineage: Eukaryota > Metazoa > Chordata > Mammalia > Tubulidentata > Orycteropodidae > Orycteropus > Orycteropus afer. The sequence continues at coordinate 1,570,817 of NW_006922058.1, read as the reverse complement.
AAGGGGAGCATCCTAGACTTGCCCCTACTATGTGGTTGCCGCTACTGTCTGTGGACTGCCGTGTGGCAAGGAGAGCTTGGGCCACCACAGGCTGCAGGAGCCTTAGCCATCATCAGCCCAGGAATGCCTGGGTCCCTTGTTCTCCTCTTCCTATGCAAGGGCTCTGGTCATGGCCACAGAGCACCATGGGGTTGGCCTGGGGCACCAGGGGTCAGACAGGCATGGATCCTGGCAGGCACGCCTGGCAGTGTGGGCACCACTGCCCAAGGCTGTGTCGTAGGCTGGCAAAGCCAAGCCCCTACTCTGGGCCATCCATCATGGACTCCAGCTCTCCACTCCTACTGGCCTGTCCAAAATCTGTTCCCAGCCCCCTTGGACATGGACGCAGCCCCTGGGTCAAGCACAGCTTGGGGGACCCTGGGTGTGGAATCTCACCTGCTCCATCCTGTCCCCAACATCCCTTGTTCCTCTCCAGGATCTGGTCAGCTGTGGACAGAGGAAGGCCTGTCAGGTGGGGTCATGGCCCAGGCCCACCACCCAGTCCCTCAGAGGCCTCCCCTGTACCCTTGTAACACACTTCAGGCCAGGAGCAGGCTGTCCCCAAAGCAGCAGATCTCCCCTTGCAGTCTCCTGGGCAGTGGGATCTGGATGGGGGTGGGGGTTGTGGTCACTGAGGGGTTTCTGAGGGGAGTGGTCTTCGGGAGCCACTAACCCCAGAGGTTTCAGAGGGGCTGTGGGCAGGGCCTGGTGTGGTTGGGGTGGTAAGGATGTAGGTCGGGGCCTGCCCTGGCGACAGGAAGGACAGCTCTTCCCCCCCCCCCTGCTTCCTGCACACTATTTAAAGACTGTAGAGGGCCACTGTAGCCCTCTGTGTCTTTGGTACTGAAATGTCCTATGCATAATATTTGTCTTCCATAGTCTTTTTAAAATAAAGTTAACAACCCTGTCAGACCATAGGAATTTTGGGGTGCCCTGTGGTGGGGTTTGTGGAAAGGCCCAGGTGTATGGGTGGTGCCATGAGGATTGACAAGTGACAGACATGTCCACGCTATCAGAACTGCAATGGCTTGATCTGGCTGGGGGCAGGTTCTTTGGGGTTGGGGGAAGGTCCCCAGAGAGGTGGGCCGAGGGGCAGACACCTGTAGGTGGGACAGAAGACAAGTGATGAGGTAGTATGCTTGTCAGGGAGCAGGGCCAAGGCCAGTGGAGAGAAGGCCTAGAGTCAGGGTTTGGGGGTCTGGAGACAGGGCTACCCTGGGACTGGGTGAATGGTCCCGGAATCACAAGCTTCCGTGGCGGGGGACTCAACCTCTGGCCTCTAGTCCTGTGCCTGGACACTCTCCCAGTGGAGGGGTGCAGGGAGCCAGCCCCTATAGGGGTTCCCCATAGCAAGTCCAGGGGCCCCCAGGGACATAGGGGCCAGGATAGAGGGGGGCTGGACACAGCCCAAGCCAAGACAGTTCAAACTCAAAAGAGACCGGAGCCCCAGGGGCAGAGCCCACCTGCCACCTCCCGTGGAGGGCCCTGACAGCAGCATCCGTGGGGACAGGAGAGGAGGGCCGAGCGAACCCCCAGCAGTGCCCTCTTACACTCGGGAGTTTGGGGAAAGGGCTGTGGGTGTGGCCCACCTGTCCCATGTGCTGTGCTGGTGGCTGGGGTGCTGCCCTGGGCCTGGGAACCCACGGGGACGCGTGGGGAACTGCGGCCGATCTGGGCTCCCCCTCAGCCCCGAGCGCCCTTAGGGTAATGTCCCGGCCAAGGGGCTCCACTGTGGGCCCCTCTCGGCCCTGGGGCAGCGGCGGCGCGGGCAAGGGTGATTCCCTGGGTCCAAATCCGAGCCGAGCCTGCCCACTG
>NW_006922058.1:1556425-1568614 GCF_000298275.1 Orycteropus afer afer | reverse complement strand
GGCCCCGAGGCAGCGCCCCGCCCGGGGAAGGCGGCTCGGGACTGCGGCCTCTGCCGCTCTCCGTCTGTCCATCCGGCGGCGGGGGAGGCCTATAGCGCCGAGTGGGACGGGCCTGGCCGGTTGAGGACACCCGCCCGGGCTCCGCGCGCCCCCCATGGCCCGCGTCCCGCTTGCGCCTATCCCTCGCTGGCTCCGGCCCTCTCCTCCTGCAGCACCTCGCCAGTCGCGGGCATCGCGCGCGGGGCTCGGGTCGTCCGGTCTTGCAGGAGTTCCAGGCTCCACCCCACCCAGCGTGGGTCCCCCACGGCCAGGCCTTGGCAACCCCCACCTCACGCGCCCCGCCCTGGGGCTCCCTGTGAGAAGGGCCTGGGCCAGGACCTGGGAGCCCTGGTCTGCCCGAGACGACGCTGGGAGCCAGCAAACAGTGTGCCACAGGGGCTGGGGAGCTAGGGACTGCCGACTCCTGGCGCTGGGTCTTCTTCGACGCCAGGCTTGCAGCATTTTTTGGGGCGGTGCCTTGATGGTATTTCAGGGGGCTCTGGAGGGTACCCAGCACCTCCAAACTTGCCTTGTGCTTTTGGCCTGCTGACCCAGCACCTCCAAATGCCTCCTCCTTCAGGCAGTCCTCCCAGATGGGCCTTTCCTGCCTTTTCTAGGAACAGGCTGTTGGCAGATTCGGGGATCTTGCCTCCCAGTTCTGGGGGTCTTCCTGCTGAGGAACCCAGAGGTTCCTGCCAGTTCAGAACTCTGGTTCCTCTCCTAAGCTCCTTGGAAAAGAAAGGAAGGAAGGAAGGGGTCCGTGTGTACACCATAGCCTGCGAGCAGGGAGCTCAGGGCAGAGGGTGAGAGGCTGAACCTGGGGGAAGCCCTTTCCAGATCTAACTTTAGTCTGTGCTTGGGGCCCAACCTTAGACTGAGCAGCTGCAAGAGGGAAAGGAGGGGGTGGCTATGCTAGGAGAACCGGCCTGTGCTGCCCTGAGCTGGGGACCTCTGGGGCCCATGAGTCCTGCCTGGTGGTCAGGGAGCCAGGGTCAGGGCAGTGCCATTAGGAGGCCAGGTTTCCTGCTGGGGTGCAACCAGCTCCCCGAGCAGGGGTGGGGCTCAGCAGATTTGAGTCCCCCTCAGCTTTACTGGGGGTTCACCTTGGTTTCTGGGGTCGGGGGTATGTCGGGTCAGGGGCTCCTTGCCCCAGAAGGGGAGGGAAGTTACTGAGAAAAACAAGGTTTTAGAATGTGTGTCCCCCTCCCCCTGCCGGCTGCCTGCCAAGGAGGAATTATTTTGGATTATCCAGCCGTGTCCAGCCAGGCGAGAGGAGGCTGTGGCCACGAGAGAGGGATCCACTTCCGGGCTGTGTGTTGGGAGCCCGGTGGGAGGACAGGCAAGTCTGGGCAGCTCAGCACCCGCACTGCTCAGACCCGGCGGGGGCGGGGTGGGAGCCAGCTGCGTCAGGGGGAGCTGAGGCGCCTGGAGGAGGAGTTCCAAGAGCCCTGGCCCCTGTCCTCAGGGTCAGGAGAAGGACCCAGCCTGGGACCCTGTTTCCATGGTCTTCAAGGCCCTTTGAGAGGCTTCCCTGGGTCCATGGAGAAGGAAGCAGGCAGGGTTGATGGCTAGGGATTAGGTGGGTGCCCACTGACTATGTGACCAGCAGCTGGCTGATGGGCAGGCAGCAGCCACCTGTGCCCCGCCCCTCACCTCCACCTGCAATATGCCCTCTCAGCCAGCTGTCCCCTCTCAGTGTCGGGGTGTGTGTGGCAAGCTTCGTGTACACACGGGGCCTACCTTGGAGAGGCCAAGCTGGCAGCTGGGCCAGGAGCATAGCAGCCCTAGGGCCCTGGCCTCGGCTCAGGCTGAGAGGAGCAGAAGGGATTGGATTGGAAGGCACTCCAGGGTGGGCTGGTAGCCTGGGAAGGGCCCATATGGCCCAAGCCCCCTGCCAGGACTGGCCTAGTTGCAGGCTCTTGGCCCCTCCTAGGGCTTAGGACATTCTGGGGATGTCACCAGATCCTGTCCCCTGCCTTGGGTGCCAGGGACGATGGCCCAGAGGACATGGGCAGGCATGTGACCTGGCCTTTCCCCGAGCAAGACAGCTGCACTGAGGTGCCAGGCCCTGGCCACTGAGACTTGTCTTCCTGAGAGCAGGAAGTCCATCCCCATGTCAGACCCTGGTTCCTCCTGCTGCAGCTGGACCTGCCTGGCCATGAGCTCAGGCTCTTTCTCCATGCTGAGGTCCCTCCTGGGCCCGGAGCCTGGACTCCCGAGGGGAAATGCCAGGTCTTGGACTCGGGCCTGGCAGCCAGGGCTCAGACCAGCCCTGGAGGGGCTGGTGAGGGCCCACTGTGAGGCAGGTCAATAGATGGAAAGGATTGGGCAGAGCACCCCCCTAGCAGCCCTGCACTGTTTGTGTTTGGGGTGGCCTGGTCTCTGACTAATTGTCTTTAGGTTTCAAATTACAGGCCCGCCTGGGAGCTCAGGAACAGTGGCCTGTAATTTCCCAGTGGGGTGGGGGCCCCGGGGGCTGGGTGCACAGGGGGCAGACACTTCCCTCTGTCATGCAGTTCCTCCGTGATTCCCCACCTCCTTGGTTTCACATCCTCCCCTGGGCGCCTCCATCCTGCCCCACTGCTGCCTGGGCCCTGCTGCTGTCTGGGCACTGCCCCTTCCCACCAGACCTTGTCCACTCAGGCCAAGCATTTGAAGGGCGTGGGCTGGTGGTCATCCTGCTTCATTGCCCCAATGTGGGCCTTCATTTTGCCTGTGGTTCTTTCAAGCCCATGACAGTGACTGGACCCAGGACCTCCAGGACAGCAGTAGGTCCCCACAGTGACGCTGAGGCCAAGGAGGAGCCAGGCTGGCCCAGCCCACCCTGGAGCCGGTCCCGTTTCTCCTTAGTCCCTTTGTGGGTTCTTGCCTCTGGCAGATGTTTGGTTGTGTGTGGGGTCTCCACAAGCTGCCAGCAGGCCATGGGAACACCCGGCACTGCCCAGGGTCCCAGTGCTCTGGGGGGGCTCACCTGGGCAGGGTCTTGGGGAACTGTTCCTCAACCCCCAGGGAGCATAGCTTCTAAAACCCAGCCAATTCCCCATTCGGGTGCCAGCTGGGTCCTGGTCCCTGGGGAGAGAACCCATGTGACTTGTGTAAGTCACTTCCTGTGTAAGACTGTGTGTTTGGTGGGGGCAGCCCAAGGGCAGGGCACCGCCTGGGGAAGAGCATGGAGGAAGGAGGGAAGGGTTTGCTGTTAGCCATTCCCAGACACTTTCCCAGCCCGCAGTCCGGGGCCCCAGGACACCCGCTCACTGGCCTCTCTGAGCTGCTCTGAGCTTGGGCGCTTCCTGCCAGAAAATCCTAGTCCCAACACCCTCCAAAGCCCCTTGCGTCTGCCCCCTGGGACTCTGCCACTGCCCACCTGGCTGTCCTTGGACTGGCCAGGCCTCTGGCCTCTGGGCGTGCTGGGCTGGCCGGTGCTGGGGCCTGCCCTAAGACCCTGGCCGTCCACAGAGCCTGGCCTGGGGGTTTCCTCAGCTCTTTGTCTAGGGTTTCTGGGTGTTGTCAGGGCTCCCAGGCGTGTGTGCCTGCACATGTGTGGTCACGTGTGTGAGTGGGTAGTTGGCGGACGGCTTGGCTCAGTGCCTTGGTCTAATTGTGGGGTTCACTGGGAAGAGGCGGGGCTGGGGTGACCGCCGAGGCTGACAAGCTGACGGGGAGATTACAGGCCTTGCTTGCTCCCCGCTTGAGGGTGCCTCACCCGTCCGCCCCCCACGCCCACCCTCCCTTCCACACAAAACCAAAACCAAACCAAATCCGACTCACAGAGACCCTAGAGGACAGAGTAGAACTGCCACTTAGCATTTCCAAAACTGTAGATGTTTAGGGAAGCCAACTGCCTCATCTTTCTCCCTCCAAGTGGCTGGTGGGTTTGAACTGGACCTTTTGGTTAGCAGCCAAGCTTTTTTTTTTTTTTTTTTAATTTTTATTGTGATTTGGGTGGCAGTTTACAGAGCAAATTCATTTTGCATACAGCAGTTCATACACATTATGTCTCATGACATTGACTCCAATTTCCCACAGTGTAACAGCTCCCCTGCCACTCCCTCGCCATAGTTACCTCTTCCCTGTGTCCTTCCCTCCCATGTACTCCTGACCCACAAGTTGTCTTCCTGTGCATACACAGCCCTTCTATTTTCCCATGATTGATCTCTCCAAAGAGTGTATCTAAACCAAAACTAAACTCACTGCCCTCGAGTCAAGTCCAACTCATAGTGACCCCTCCTTGGGTTTCAGAGGTGGTATCATTACGGAATTAGATTGCCCAACCTTCCTTCCAAGGAGTGCTGGTGGGTTTGAACCGTCAGCCTTCTGGTTAGCAGTCAAATGCCTGAGGCACTACACCACCAGAGCTCCCAAAGAGTGTATCCACCTAATGTAAATGTTCAGCTCATATGCCTGTCTTTTGTTTGGCCACAGGAGTGGGTTCAATTCCAGACCTGAAGGGCAGCTACGGACCATAGTCTCAGGAATTCCACTAGGCTCTATCAGACCAGCAAAACTTTTGGTTCCTTTTTTTTTTTAATAATGATTTTGAGTTTTGTTCCACATTGTTCTCCCACTGTATCCAGGATCTCCTACATAGATCCCCCTCTGAGTGGTTGACAGTGGTAGCCGGGCACCATCTAGTTCTTCTGGGCTCATAGTCATATAGGCTGAGGATCGCATGGTGTACCAGTCTCTTGGACTAATTGTTTTCATGTGTCTTTGGTTTTCTTCATTCTTCTTTGCTCTGGATGAGGAGAGACCCGTTGTTGCATCTAGATTAGATGGCCGCTTGCAAGCTTTTAAGATCCCAGCCGCTACTTGCCAAAGTAGGATGTTGAACAATGTTTTTGTGTGGTATGTTATGCCAACTGAGCTTGACGTCCCCTGCGATCATGGTCCTGAGCCCATAGGTCTAACTACTCACTCCTTCCGGGTAGCTCGCAGCCAAGCATTTTAACCACTGCACCACCAGGAAGGGGCTGGGCAGACCACCCCCTAGCAGCCCCAGAACACTCTCGAACACGGACCAGGAAAGGGGCACTGGGCAGGGCCTGGTCCTGGGCCGGCTGCTGCCTCCATGAACCTCAGGCCATCCGCTGGGACCGGCCTTGACCAGCCAGCAGTGCTGAGTAAGCCTGCGTGCCCACAGAGGAAGTGGGGGGTGTGAATGGGGCATTGGGGGCTGGCAGGGGCTGACCCCCCAGCCTCTGCCCAGCAATGGGATATTGGGGACAAAGGGGCCTCTCCTTGCCCTGCTGACATTGTCACTTTCTACCCTGGGCACCCTGCAATCTCCCCACCCTTGGCCAAGGCCTTCTTGTTCTGCAGAGGGGCCTTGAGATTACTCAGCCCCAGTCAGGCTCTTCCTAATCCCCTCACCCTCGTCCTGCTCCCTAATCTGACTGCCGTGACTGCTGGATGGAATGGCTGCTGGCAGGGAGCTTCTGGTGCTCACCAGCCAAGTGCCAAGGACAGCTGGTCGGACAGAGAGAGAGGCCCTACTTTTGGGGACTTTGGGGAGGTGGAGGCATGACCCTGTCACTGTAGCAGGCAGGAAGCTCTCAGTGGCCTTGGTGCTTTTGGTTGAGCAGATGTGGGGTCAGCTGGCCAGAGTGTGGGTGATCACTGAGTTTGAAGTGAGGGTGCTGAGCTATGGGGCATTCTGACCAGACAATCATGCAGAGAGGGCTGGGGGCAGGGGCAGAGAGGGGCTGCCACCATTGTCCAGGGCCATCAGGGTGGCTGGGACCAGGAAGGGTGCCATGAGGAAAAGGATGGTGGGTCCTCTGTGCTTGATGGGGACTGACCAAGTGGGTATGGGAAAGGCACTGACCAATGGGGTCCCACCCTCTGTGAGGGCCCTGGAGGACAGGCCCCATGGAGAACCACTAGTGGTGGCTGCAGGACTGAGGGGTGGCAGGGGCTAGAGGTAAGTCCACAAGGTTGTCTGCGAGGGAAGCTGGCTGCCACAGAATGAGAGCCCAGCCTGAAAGAGTGCCCATGGGTACCGGAGCTACAGAGGGTGGGCAGATGGCTGGAGGGCTGCGGTCCAGGACCCCGGGACCTCAGCACAGCCAGCCAGTCAAGGCGGCATCTCATTATGGGACCTAGGGTCCAGACTGAGCAGCCCCTGGCCCTCAGGAGCCCAGGCTGGTGTGGGACCACCACTGGGAGTGAAGAGTGGTAAAACGAGGAACGCCCCACCCCCAGCCCCCCGGGACCGCGCTGGTGGCACCTAGGAGGGACTGACGCAGGGCTGGCTCCGCTAAGACGTCAGTCTGTCCCTGGGGCCCCGCCCCGCCCTGCTGCCTCTGTTCTGGGTCGGGCTGCAGGTGAATGCGTAGGTGAGCCAGGTCGTGCAACCCTGGCCGGGACTGCAGGTCTGCCAGAAGCTGCTGTGGGCGGGGAGCTGAGCCCGGTCCTGGGCTCCGCGGGCGGGCCGGGCCTGCCGCGGGGTGGGGTGGGAACTCAGAGGGCAGACCAGGGCTTGGGGCGGGTCCCGGCAGCGGGGCGGGGCCTCCGCCGCGGGGCCGAGAGGATCTAGCCAGGTACTAGCCTGTCGCGCGCTGTGCCGAGCCTGACCCAGGTGAGTGCTTCACCGGGCCTCCTCCGTAGGCTCGCGTGACTGTGGCCGCCGTCAGTGTTACTCCGGCTCGGGGTCCACCACGGCTCCCGCCCGCCCAGCGCGTCCTGGGGTCCTAGGACGCGGTATGGTGGTCCCGAGGGCCGGAGCCCACGTGCTGCGCTCGCATTGGGCTCCTGGGCCTGGGGTGCAGGGGGAAGTGGAGCGCGCCCTGCCCGCGGGGTGCAGTGAGTCACGGGGAGGGTGCGGGCGGTGCCCACTGAGCTCAGGCCAAAGGCACGCTTGGGTGAGGGGCGCTCTGGGCCTCCACGGCGGCCTGGGCTCCGGAGCCCCGCGGCCGCGCGTGCCTCCTGTTCGAGGTGCGGCCTTGGTTCTAGCCCTGCTGGCCCCTGGGGCTCTGCCTCCTTGCTGTTCCTTGGTAACCGCCCCGCGCGCTCTCGGGGGAGTCTGGCAGCGGCGCCGTCCGTGAGGCCTGGGCACCTGGGGCTGGAGCTGAGGAAAGCCGGGGCGCGGGGGCTAGCCCGTCCTCGCGACGGGAGGCGCGCCCTTGCGCAAATCGGGAGTCGGCCTCGGAGACCCCTCTCTCAAGGTGATGCCCCTGCCGGCCCTTGACGTTCAGGGACCGGGCCCGCCTCTCGGAACTGAACTTTGACCCGGGTCGCCAGGCAGGGTGGGGCTGCGTGCGCGGGGACGGCTGGTCGCCCTCGCCGGGGTTTCCTGCGCGCTCCCTCGGGCCAGGCCCTCCTCGCGTCTGTCTGGGGTCGTCGCGCTGCGCCGGACGCTGTCCTCTGAGGGCGGCGACCTGGGGGCAGAGCTGGGTCACCGCCCGGAGAAGGGCGCGGGCTGGGGCGGTGGGTGCTCGCCCCCTGCGCGGGCCTGCAGCCCCGGCCCGCGCCTCCCCTCCCTCCGCGCCTGTTTAGAAAACAGCGCAGGCTCTGGTTTGCCGGCCTGTTTTGTTTCTCTGATTTGTTTAACACTCCCGGCTAACTGCAGATTTGCATTTTCGTCGGGGGCCCCGCCCCCGGGCTGCCAGCTGCCGGGCGGGGGAGGGAGGCCCCCCTGTCCCCGGCCGCGCCTCGGGCAGACACCCCCAGACACCCTTTGCCTGTTCCTGGGGGCGGCGCGGCCCCCACTCTGTCACGACTGCCCTCCCAGCGCTGGGGGCCTCGAGGCAGGGCGTGCGTCCAGAGTCCCCACAAGGTACCGGCCCCCACCGACACAGGTGGGGGCCGGTCGGGTCCCGCAGGACCCTGAGCCTTGGCGGAATGCTGCCTTCCTCTTGCCGCCAGTGTCAGGGTCCTTGTCGCGGGCGCTCGGCCCCATCTGGGCGCCTCCCCTGCTCCCGCCTCCGCTCCCCCACCACCACCCCCCCGCGCGCCCACCTCCTTTGTCCTGCTGGTCCCTAGTCGTCCTCTCCCAAGTCGCCAGTCGCGAGCCTGCCGCCCGCGGCCCCTCAAGCTCTATCCCCTCCTTCCACAGGGCCTGGCCTCCTTCCCTTTGTTTGGACTGTGGCTAGAAGAAATTGCACAATCCGTCTTTGCCCGAAAACACTGACCGGGAAAGAACCCCACTCCACCCCACACCCCAGAGTCCTCCTGAGGGGTAGGTTGAGGGGGAGGAGGAGGAGCTGCCAGCCGGTCAGGAGTACAGCCTCCGGCCTTCCCGCTTAGGGGCCTCCGGGCTTTGGGGGGGGCCTGCCGACTACCGGTCACGTTCAGGGAAAAGCATGAGGCAACAAGCAGACCCCAAAGCCCAGAAAGGCCCAGGCTGTTCCCCACGTTGGGGGGAGGGGCTGGGCAGAGGCCAGCCCCCTGTCCTTATGGCGCTCTGATTGGAAAAGGAGACCCCTGGGGTGGGGGTGGGGCTGGCTGGGGTGACAGGTGAGGCAGGCATTCCCCCAGATGCTTCCATGCAGGCACGTCCCCCACCCCACTTTGTGCAGCCCTCTGAGTGCATGCTGGGTTACCTCATTCGACAGATGGGGAAGCTGAGGCCAAGGTGGTTGGTAACTTGCCCTCATAACCCAGTTAGGAAGTGATGAGGGGTTTGTACTTTGTAGTCTGGCTCAGAATGCCACCCTTGATGCCCCTCAGGCAGCACCATGGGGTGGGGGGTGACGGGGAGGTTTTTGTTGCTTCAGGCCTGTGGGCAGTGCAGGAGAAAGCCCTCTGATTGGGCAGACCCCAGGGCAGGGATGGGAGAAGTGGGTGGCAGGACTGGGTGTGGACAGAAGAGCCTGGGCTTGAGGACATCAGGAGGGTCCAGGCTGGGTTCTGGAAGAAGCAGTGGTGACTGGTCCTGGGGACAGAACTCCACCTTCAGGGCCAGGGTAGGGCCACCAGGAGCCTGGCCCCCAGCCGCCTCAGGGGGCCACCTTGGGGTCTGAGTGTGCAGTCGGTGGGGTGCTGGATCCTAAGCTGGGGTCCTGGCTAGGAGGTAGGGTTCCAGAGGAAGAGGCCAAGCTACCTTGGCCTCGGCTGGGGCCTGGGTCATCTGGGATGTGCTCGGGTGGGGGGGAGTGGGAGAAGTTGGGGATGGAGGAGGGTGATCTCACTGTACCTGGAGGCCAGGGGCCTCTCCCTGCGAGTGGGCAGACTGAGTTCCTGTGCTTTTGCATACTGGGGACTCCTAAGCTCTACCTTCTCCGGCTGCAGCCTGGGAGCCAGACACCCCAGCTTCTCCTGAAGCCCAAGACGCCTCTCTCTGCTCTTTGGTTTGGCGCTGGGTAGCCTCCCTTCACAAAGGCCGTGTTGAGCATCCAGGGCCAAAGAACACCCTCCAGCCCCCCACACACACACCCATGCTGCCGAGCCCCTCAGCCATGTTAACCCTTCCCTGCTCAGCCCAGGGTAGGATGCACCAGGTGCTGGCTTGTGTGTTCACATGGGAGCTCTATCCATAACGTCCAGCCCAGTCCTGGGTCTTACTCTCCATGTGGGGAAGTGGGCTGTATAGGACACATCGAGGACCCAGGTGGGGGGCATGGGGGAGGGGCAGGTCTGATGCCAGGGCTGGTCTCCAAGCAAATGGGCAGGGCAGCCTGGCTGGGATCCTGCACAGCAGCCAGGAGAGGTCACTGAGGATCTGGGAAGCCCTAAGAGGCAGAGGGGGCCCGGAGGGAAGGGGTGGGAAGGCAGCGATGACTACTACGGATGCTTGTTTGTTTTTATCAGATGCATGATGTGTGAGTATATTCTTTGAAATCTTTGAAAAAGAAAATCATTTGGCTGCCCAGGCCCTTCCTCCCTGCCCAACACTATTTTCAATTTTGAGTTAAAGCTTCTAGATCTTCTCACAATTAAAACTGAGTGTGCCTGTGTGTAGGGGCTCTGGTGGGGTAGTGGTTAAAGCATTTGGCTACTGACCAAAAGGGCAGTGGTTCGAATCCACGAGGCGCTCCACAGAATATGGACCGGTCTGCTTCCATAAAAGTTTACAGCCTTGGAAACCCAATGGGGCACTATGAATAGAAATCGACTCGATGGCAGCGACTTTGGTTTTGACTTTTGGTGCCCCGTGTGTGTTTGTTGTATGTCATCGTTTGATTCTGACTCCTACGGCAGTGGAAATGGCCCTAAGAGTCTCCGAGGCTGTAATCTTCACAGGGGTGGGTCACTAGGTCTTTATGAGGGTCTCCAGGGTTCCAACCCCTGACCATTCAGTTAGCAGCTGAGCACTTAACCACTGCACCACCAGGGCTCTTTTGTACATGTTTACACCTGTGGAGATTAACAGAAGGGCTGGGGTAGCTGAAGTCCTGCCCTAGCCTTTCCCTGAGGGTGGTGAGACCACCTGCCCCTCTTGTGCTGCACAATGGTCCACGTTTTCTCCTGAAGAGCACATGCGGCTTCCAGTGTTTGCCTTGTCACAAACCAGGCAGTGAGTGCCTCCACGTTTGTGGAGGCGGGAGGGGATACAATAGCAAGCGAAGCTACAGTGTAACAGGCGCTTCCAGGGCTTTTCATCAATGAATTCATTCAGCCCTCAGAAACCCTGGGAAGAGCTCACTATTGTCTCCATTTCACAGATGAGGAATGGAGGCACAGAGAAGTTAAGTAACTTGCCCAAGGTCACCCAGCTAGTAAGTAGAGATGCGGGGGTCCTGGGGTATGCATGCACATTTTTCAAGAAGCATTTTTAATCAGAGTAATACGCATACTTGGTTTAAAAAAGGCAGATTATAAAAAGAAACAATGAACACAGGCTGTTCCCTACCCCCTCCAGGGTGGGGGGGCAGTTTGAACAGAGGGGAGCCTCTCCCACCATTTTCTAGAAAGATGCTGTGGGTGTCAGTGCTGGGCTGAGGGGACAAAGGAGGCTGGGGCCCCCTGCTCCCAGACGGTGGAAGTCAGGTGGGGTCTGGGGGTGGTGGGCTCCCCTCCACCCCCCAGGAGGAGGAGGAAGACCAGGCAGGCCAGTCTTGTGGGGTAACTCATCTGTCCTTTTTGCCTCCTAGAAAAACCTTGATGCCAGCTTACAGCTGAGACGGATCTGGACGCGGGAGCCCCGGTGAGTAGGGACTGCAGTCTTGAGAACAGTGGGGCTAGAGGTGCTCCCACCCTCCTTGGGTGGCCTTGAGGTTCTGGTCTGGCTGGCTCTCAGCCCCTCCCACAGGGCCTTGGCGCTCTGGAGGGCGGATACCCAGTGTTCACCTTCCTGCGCAGGGCTCAGCCCCTAGCCCAGCCCGGGATAGGCTCATCCTGAGAGGCAGTGGGTACCACCCTGCCCTCAGGGGAGATGGACCCTGAGGGGCCTGCTCTAAGAGAGCCCCCTGTACTGGGTGGATAGACAGGAGTTGCTGCACCAGGGTACTGTCTGGGTGTTGGGACACTGGTTTCTGGTTGTTGGTGCCACTGAGTGATTGCAACTTGGGGACCCCATGTGACAGAGCACAGTTGCCCCATAGGGTTTCCTAGATCTTATTTCCCATGGAGACGCGGGCGGGTTCAAACCACCGACCTTCTGATTAGCAGTTGAGCACTTAACCGTTGTAACACCAGGGCGCCTTTTTCTGGAAAGTTCGGGCCTCATGAGCATTTGGACTGGGGGGGCCAGGCAGCCTGCAGCTCCTTTGCTGTTCCTTCATCCACCTCTGCTGGAGTCCTGGGGGTCACCCATACAGACATTTTCCGGCCAGCAGCAGACGGAACATACACAGCTTCTTGGAAGTGACCTCCGGCCTCTGGCCAGGAAGGCAGCTGTCTGATGCCCCCTAGGAAATCCCCACAGCCCGGTGAGCCAGGGTCCTGGCTGCCTTCAAAACAGGAAGAGCCCGCTGCCCGCCTGTTCCAGGAAGGCAGGCGGCAGGAAGCCCCCCTGGCTGTGCTTGGCGCCTCCCACAAAACTCTGTCACTGTGTCAGGTGGGTCACCCTTTGCTTCCGAGCTCCCGGGCTGGTCAGCTAAGTCACCTGAGGTGTCTTTGTCCAGGAAGTGGAGTCTGACCACAGGGATTGGAGCCTGCTGCCCAGCCCTGCCCACCAGAGCCCCAGGACAGCTGCCCCCACTCAGAGGGTGTCCTGGGGCAGGGAGTCCGGCTCCAAAGTCTCTGGGCTAGTTTTCTGAACAGCAGCAGGAG
>NW_006922058.1:1533630-1555596 GCF_000298275.1 Orycteropus afer afer | reverse complement strand
GGGAGGGGGCTGCGGGAGACAGGGGACTGGGGCCCGAGACCCCCTCACCCCCGGGCCTTGCTCATCTGGGGGAGGCCCCATCTTGCCCCAGCAGCTGTGAGCCCTCTCTCCCCTGTGCAGGGAGCTCATCCCAGAGGAGGTCTCTGGGCGCGAGTCCGGGTGCCCCAGCGCTGAGGGGCTTGTTCAACCTTCTGGGCTCTGACTAAAGCTGTCATCTTTTCCCCAACCTGACCCCCATCTTAGTGAGGGCTAGGGCTCCCATGTGGGACCTGCTGCCCACTGCCTCCAGGCCAGACCTCCAACTCCCAGCCACCAGCCTTCAGGCCCTGGCCCTTGCTAGATACCCCCCAACCAGCTCCCACAGGGGTCCCCAGGAACTGGGCAAGAACAGAGTGCTCTCACCTCCAGGGATGGGAGTGTGGGTGTGCGCAGAGGGGCCGGGACTCCTGGTCACCGGGCTGTGGGGATACCCTCGGGCATCAGACAGCTGCCTTCTTGGCCACAGGGCATAGGCCACTTCCAAGAAGCTGCATAAAGTCCAGCTGCTATGACCCAGAAAGCATCTGCACGCCCGGGTACCCCCTTTTCTCCAGGGGAGTGGGGAGGCCAGCACCCCACATTTGGTCCTTGAAGGGCCTTCGCTTTTTCCAGTGTGTTCTTGGTGAGCTCCTAGAGGGTCAGAGCAGAGGGATGCAGGAGGGGGCTGCAGCTCCACCAGGACCTTCCTGGTGCTTGGAACAAAGACTGAAGTAGGCTGGAAGCGAGAGTCACTGGGTCCTAAGAAGGGGCCTGCCAGTCCCGGAAGAGCACAGCTTCCTCCATGGTGCAAAGCAAACCCATCTGCCTTCCTGGAGGAGGTGGGAAGTAGGCAGGTGGGGGCAGTTGAAGGTGTGAAGAGATGCAAGGGTCAGTGTGGCAGGTGTCAGGATCTCGCCCTGCTCCAGCCCTAAGCCTCAGTTTCTCCCTTGAGAAGTAGGGTGATAGTAGAAACGCCTTCAGGGGAAGGTCACCGGCTAAGCAAGCCAGCCCAGGGGAAGTGCTTGGGATCAGTCCAATCCAGCAGGTCCGCACACACGCCGGCCACTGCAGGTACACCCAGGCATGACGTCACCAGGTGGTATGACTTGCTGTCTGATATTTACCTTTGGTGGCCTGTTATCCGTGTGCTTGAACTAAGATGTGGGTGAATAAGAGTGTCCTGGGGTGACATTTAGGGGCCTTGCCGGTGCAGGGCTGGACCCGCTTGCGGAAGGGGAGTCTGATGGGGGTCCAGAGTGGAGGTCCATGTATGCATCAGGAGAAGGCAGCATGAGGGGTGGTGGGGAGCTGTGGCCGGGACTCTGACAGGGACAGCGTGGGATGGAGTTGGGAGTTGGGGTGCAGGGGTGTCTGGTTGAGTGGTACAGGGATTTGAGGCCAAAAGGTCCTGTCTGCAATTCACTCCTGGGTTCTCCAAGATCCCAGTACCCCCAGATTAGGGAGGGGACAGGACCACATATGTTTGGGTCCACACGTGGGGACTCAGACCCCCTCTGCCCCCCACCAATCATGAGCCCTGTGGTCCAGCCTAGGCCTGAGGAACTCACCCCATTCACATGTCCATTCTTATCCACATAGACACACAGGCCCTGGGTGTGGGGACCCATGCTTACAGCCAGAACTGAGGTTCAGCACTCCCACTACACAGACAGGGGTCTTCCCTGGAATCCCCTGCTGGGTCTTGGGTCCTGTGTCCTGTGTGCCCCCATCTTGGCGAGGAGCGGCCGGCAAGCTCTTCAGGAAGTGGGCGGGGTGGTGGTAGCTGCGGTCAGCATGGTCTGGTGGACAGCTATAAATAACGTGTGCGCTGAGGCCACCAGCTCTGTCTCTGTTCCCTGCCCCCCCCCCACTGGGGTTTTGGTTGCCTGTCTCACCTCCAACCACCCTATGTGCAGAAACATTCCTGTGTAGAACAGGTATGTGTCCCACCTGTGTATATATGGAGGGCCGTGCTCTGGGGAGAGTGCCCTGGCCCTCCCGCAGGCTCTTGGGGTCACAAGCAGGGAGTGGCATGATGAGTACCTCGGAGACTTCCTGGAGGAGGCACTCGGGTGCCGCAGTGTAGCAGCTGTGACCCCCTTGGCCCTGGTCTTGAAGGTTAAACCATAGGTTGACATTTTCCTTGGCGATCTTGGAGGGAAGTGGGTGGGTCCAGCTACATTTGGGGGCCGTTAGACAACCACGCCCTCCCCACCTGTGTTCTGGAGAGACCCTCGATGAGGGGCCTTCCTGAGCAAAGGCCCTCCACCTGGGCTCCCCTGACCCTCTCTCCCCTACAGGGTGCCAGGTAATGGCGCTGTGGCTCTGGACGCTGACCCTCCTGGTGGGCCTGGGAGGCTCCGGTGTGGGCCTGCGGACCCGCAAGCCTGACTCCTTCCACAGTGAGACAGAGCTGAACCATTTGGTGGTAGACAGTGCGACGGGCGGGGTGTACCTGGGGGCAGTGAACATGCTGTACCAGCTGACTGCCGACCTCCAGCTGGTGCAGCAGGCATCCACAGGCCCAGCCCTGGACAACAGGAAGTGCACGCCGCCCATCGAGAGGGGCCAGTGCCACGAGGCCGTGCTCACTGATAATGTGAACCAGCTGCTGCTGCTGGACCCACCCAAAGGCCGCGTGGTCGAGTGCGGGAGCCTCTTCAAGGGCATCTGTGCCCTGCGGTTGCTAAGCAACATCTCCACACGCATCTTCTACGAGGACAGCAGTGGTGAGAAGTCCTTCGTGGCCAGCAACGACGAGACTGTGGCCACGGTGGGGCTGGTGAGCTCCGCGGACCCCGGCGGCGAGCGCGTGCTCTTCGTGGGGAAGGGCAACGGGCCGCATGACAACGGTATCATCGTCAGCACCCGTCTGCTGGACCGCACCGCAGGCAGGGAGGCCTTTGAGGCCTATACAGACCATGCCACCTACAAGGCCGGCTACCTGTCCACCAACACGCAGCAGTTTGTAGCCGCCTTCGAGGATGGCCGGTATGTCTTCTTCGTCTTCAACCAGCAAGACAAGCACCCGGCCCGGAACCGCACGCTCCTGGCGCGTATGTGCAAGCACGACCCCTTCTACTACTCCTACCTGGAGATGGACCTGGAATGCCAGGACCCCGCTGACCCCCAGGCCCCCTTCGGGACCTGCCTGGCAGCCTCAGTGGACCCCGGCAGGGCGCTGTACGCCGTCTTCAGCAAGGACAGCAGGAGCGGAGGTGGTGGGGGGCTCCAAGCTGGCCTCTGCCTGTTTCCGCTGGATAAAATCCACGCCAAGATGGAGGCCAACCGCAACGCCTGCTACACGGGCGCCCGGGAGGTGGGCCGTAACACCTTCTACAAGGCCTTCCACGGCGAGATCCAGTGTGGGGGCCACACGCTGGTACGTGGCCTCAGCACCAGGCCTGAGGAGCATGTATCTGTGTGGGTCTGCGTGTCTGTGAGCATGAGGCGTGTGTATGCTCACTTGTCCCCCTGTAGGGGGGGTGCCGTGTGTGTGCGCACCTCCAGTGGGCTGCTATAGCTCACCTGGCGGGATCCTGTACAGGGGTGTGCCTGCCTCTCCGTGGGTCTTCCAGTCACGTGTCCAGGGCCCCACATGCTGGGCGCTGGGTGTGTAGCTGCCAACAGTTGGGGAGGGTCCTGGCCCCTGTGAGCCTTTGACCCCGGGGATGTGGAAGGGGTCTCCGGGGGATGGAGGTCTATACCTGCCATTGATGCCGGGGTCTGCAGGGTGCCAGTAAGAGCTTCCCTTGTGGCTCGGAGCACCTGCCCTACCCTCTGGGCAGCCGGGAAGGACTCAGAGCCAAGGCTGTGCTGCAGCGGGGCGGCTTGAACTTGACGGCTGTGACAGTGGCTGCTGAAGATGGCCACACCATCGCCTTCCTGGGCACCTCTGATGGCAGGATCCTCAAGGTGAGGCTGGGGCCAGGACAGCACCAGGGGAAAGCTCTGGAAGGCAGCCCGTTGCAGCCATGAGACGCTTACACTCCTCTCATGCCAGGTGTACCTCGCCCCGAATGGTACCTCTGTAGAATATGGTTCCATCCCTGTGGAGATCAACAAGCGGATTGGGCAGGCCCTGGTGCTGTCCCCAGACCTGGGTAGTCTGTACGCCATGACTCAGGACAAGGTGGGCAGGAGGCAGCCCCAGAGGGGCAAAGGGGGGGGGCAGGCCTCAGCGGCCCAGCTGTGTCCCGTGGGCAGGATTGGACAGCCAGACGGGGGCCTGGATGGTGTCTCCATCCTGCTGGCTCTGTAGCACTGTCCTTGGGTCTGCAACTCTGTCTGTGTTTTTCTCCTGTGTTTTGCCTGAGTCTCTCTGGGCTTGCCTCTGCCTCATTCTGAGGAAGGGATCTGGGCCGGTGCTTTGTGGAAGTGTCCCCCGGGGTGGACGGCCAGGGGAGGGGTCCTGGGCAACCTCTTCAGTGGCACTAAGGAGGGGTGGAGGGGTGCCCAGGCTTTCCAGGGGACGTGTTAGGTGGACACCCAGGACATCCAAGAGCCTTTCCTGTGAAGGGTCAAATGGCCGTGGGATCGTGGGGAAGGGCACAGAGCCAAGACCCCGTAGGGCCCGGACCCACTTGAGTCCCACCGCAGGTCCGGCCACCTGGTCCCTGTGGCCGTGTGGCAGCTGTTGAAGCTGAGGCCTGGCTGTCATCTCAGGTCACTGCTGTCCTGCTCTTGGTCCCCCAGGTGTTCCGGCTCCCTGTGCAGGAGTGTCTGAGCCACCCCACCTGTGCGCAGTGCCGTGACTCACAGGACCCCTACTGTGGCTGGTGTGTCGTCGAGGGACGGTGAGCACCTGGGAGCGAGTGGGCCCCTAGCAGTGGGGGAGTCTGGGGACATGGCCCTGGCCCCCACACTGGGATCTGAGAAAGAAGCCTGACTCTGTTCTCAATGTCTGGGCAGAACTAGACCTCCAGGGGCAAGGCTGCTGATCTTCCCCCCCACACACACACACACACACAGGTGCACGAGGAAGGCCAAGTGCCCACGGGCTGAAGAGACTGGCCACTGGCTGTGGAGCCGGGGCAACTCCTGTGTAACCGTCACCGGCGCCCAGCCACAGAACATGAGCCGGCGGGCCCAGGGGGAGGTGAGCAGGGGACTGAGGGAACGGGGGACCATGGGCCCGGGGAAAGACATGGGGAGTCATGGGCCCAGAGGAGGTGCATGGGGGACTGTAGGCCTAGGGCAGGGCATGGCAGACCACAGACCCAGGGGGAGGTGCACCGGGGACTGTGGGCCCAGGGGGAGGGCATGGGGGACTGGTGTGCCTGTTAAGGTAGGTAGGCCATGATCATGGCGTATTTCTCCTGTGACCCAACTGGCCCCTCTCGGCCTTGTAACCTGGGGAGAGGCTCCAGGGCAGACCCAGAGCCTGACACAGGAGTTGCTGGAGTGACCCAGGGGTAGAGGCTCTGTGAGGTTGGGCTGTATACACCTGGGCGGGTCCCAGTGAGCTGCTCACCCACCAGGTACAGCTGACAGTCACCCCACTCCCCACCCTGAACGAGGATGATGAGCTGCTGTGCCTCTTTGGTGACTCGCCACCGCATCCTGCCCGAGTGGAGGGTGACACGGTCGTCTGCAACTCCCCGACAGTCATTCCCAGCACACCGCCTGGCCAAGGTGAGTGTGCTCAGCCCCCCTTGTCCACCCTGTGAGGGTCACAGTCAGCCTTTGGGGTGCAGAGGCGGTCCGTGGAGGTGCCTCTTGGGGAGGTTGGAGCCCGACAAGCCCAGCAAGCCCTTCCCTGTGTGGCTGTCCCTCCCCTCCAGGCCATGGTGCAGGGACCCTCATTCAGTCCTCTCCCACTGGCCTGAGATGGCAGGGCAGTCCCAGGAGGGCCCAGATGTGGGCCAGGGAAGGCAGGGCCAGGGTCCTGCAGTGACGTGGTCAGGAGCCAGCAGCCCTGTGCCCCAGACACATAGGAGCTGCTGCCCTTAGCGCCTGTGGGGACAAAGAGATTGCAACAGCACAGAGCCCTAGGGGGAAACCAGAGCCTCGTCCTGGGGGCCCCTGGGTCTCATACCAGTGTGGGGCGAGGCAGGCAGGGAGCCCAGATCTGATCATGGGGGGTGGGGGCCCAGAGCTGATAGTGAGGGGAGGTGGGGGCCAGGGAGTTGCCAGAGCTGATGGCGGGGGTGGGGGGGGCGCCTGTGTCCAGCACTGGGGTCTGTCTGTGCACATCCCGCCTGCAGCTGCAGCTGTAGCCTCACAGGTCCCTCTGTCACCTGCAGACCATGTGACTGTGAGCATCCAGTTGCTTCTACACCGTGGTGACATTTTCCTCACCTCCCACCTGTATCCATTCTATGACTGCCGAGAGGCCATGCACCTGGTGGAGAACCTACCGTGAGTGCCAACCTGCTGTCCACCGGCACCTGCCCCATTACCACCTGCCGCCCCTCCCCCAGCCATCACATGCCCTTCTCCAAAGGTGCATCTCCTGTGCCAGCAACCGCTGGACGTGCCAGTGGGACCTGCTCTACCACGAGTGCCGGGAAGCCTCGCCCAACCCTGAGGAAGGCATCGTCCGTGCCCACATGGTGAGCACGGGGCCGCGCTGGGCCTGGGCTGCTCAGCCACCGCTTGGCTGCAGCTGACTAGCCCCCCATCCCCAGGAGGAGAACTGCCCCCAGTTCCTAAAGCCCAGCCCCCTGGTCGTTCCCATGAACCATGAGACGGATGTGACCTTTCAGGGCGAGAACCTGGACACGGTGAAGGTGGGTGGAGCACGCCCCCCGGCACCCAGCGGGGGTCATCCTCCCTTGAGACTGAAGCTGGGGTGCCTGGGCCATGGTCTGGCTTCCGTGGCTTAGGGCCTGGCACTTGGAGGGGCTGCTCAGGTGCTTGGGGACAGAGGAGTGAGAGGATGAGGGGACATACGCACAGGCCAAGAGGAGGGCAGGCGAGTGTGGAACTCAGTCAAGCTGGAGCTGAGATGGGAGGGGGCGAGGGAGGCAGGGCTAGGGCCCTGGGTGGGCCCGGTCGTGGACTCAACTGTGCAGTGTTCCAGGGGTACCCCAGGACACCCATGTGCAGGCAGCTGGAGGCATTTGGGGACATAGGTGGGGCTCATAGTGGGGGGGGGGGGCTCTGTCGCAGCAGGGGTGTGGGGCAGGGTGGTTACTAGAAGGGGTTCCTGAGTCCCTGTCCCCGCAGAGCACTTCCCTGTATGTGGGGAGTGACCTCCTCAAGTTCAAGGAGCTGGTGAGCATGCAGGAGCCAGGCATCTTCTTCTTCCGGACCCCAAAGGTACACCTCCCAGGGGCAGGTCAGGCTGCTGGCCCAGGCCCTCGGCGCCTTTTCACTGCTCAGGGGGTTGGGGGGAGAAGGGAGGGCCCCCAGCTGTACCCCCATGCTCAGTGGGTGTGGTCTCTGGGTCCTTGGTTCCTGCTCAGTCCCACCTGCTTCATCTCCCATTGACATTTGTCTCTCTGGGTGACTGTGTTCAGCCACCCTGAAGACCTCCTGTCTGCTGCCTGGTTCTGGTTCCTGAGGTGGGGAGCCATGTGGGACTTTGTGGGCACAGGGTCCCGGTGGGTGGGGCTGTGAGCATAGCATGTCTGCTTGTCCACCTTCCGCCAGCTGTCCTACGATGCCAGTGAGACGCTGCCCCTGCACCTGTATGTCAAGTCTTATGGCAAGAACATTGACAGCAAGCTCCAAGGTGTGGGTGGGGCTGGTGGGTGGGTGGGTGGAGGCGGGGCCTGGGGAGGGCAAGAGCCTGACACCTGCACTCTCCCCCCAGTGACCCTGTACAACTGCTCCTTTGGCCGCAGCGACTGCAGCCTGTGTCTGGCCGCTGACCCTGCCTACAAGTGTGTGTGGTGTGGTGGGCAGAGCAAGTGTGTGTATGAGGCCCTGTGCGGCAATGCTACCTCCGAGTGCCCACCCCCTGTCATCACCAGGGTGAGCCTGCTTGCACCTGTCCCAGGCTGGGGCTCCCATCTGGCCCCCTGCCCTGTCGCACACCCTACCCACCTGCACCACAGTCACCTGGCTGTCCTTGTTGCAGATCCAGCCCCAGACAGGCCCACTGGGAGGGGGCATTCGTGTCACCATCCTTGGGTCAAACTTGGGAATCAAGGCAGATGACGTTAAGAGGGTGACCGTGGCTGGCCACAACTGCACCTTCGAGCCCCAGTGGTACTCTGTGTCTACTCGGTGAGTGGCCGAAATGCATGAGGCTGAGGTGGCCGTGTGGGCCTCCTGGGCACCTCCACCCTGGGGTGCTCGGGTCTGGGGGACAGGGCAGCCAGGGAAGCTATGGCCTCAGCCTGCCTGTATTCCACTACACGCATGCACTGGCATGGATGGGCCAAGCACTGTGGGGTCCTGAGGGGGCTGCTATCCACGTGGGTGGGCCAGGTGCAGTGAGGACCCCAGGGGGCTTCTCACCGACATGGACGGGCCAGGAGCAGTGGAGGCTGAGGGACAGTGGTCTTGAAGTGTGTCCCCACCCTGCCTGTCACCCCAGGATCGTCTGTGTGATCGAAGCCTCCGAGGAGCCCTCCACTGGAGGTGTTGAGGTGGACATCAGCGGGAAGCTGGGCCACTCACCACCCCATGTCCGGTTCACCTACCAGGTACATACACGCTCAGACTCCGGGTGTGGGCTCTCCTGGGTCAGGATCTGGGGACTGCTGGCCTGGGGAGTGGAGCGGCTACGTGTGTCCCAATTTTAAGATGCCATGAAGTGCCACTCAGAGGCCCCCCTGGAGGCCAGGAAGGGGAGAAGCTCCTATGACCCCTGTCGCCCTAACCCAGTCGCCCCTGTGGTTCTCCCAGCAGCCACAGCCTGTCCACGTCGACCCAAAGCAGGGGCCACAGGCGGGCGGCACCTTGCTGACCATCTCTGGCACCCACCTAAACACAGGCTCCAAGGAGGACGTGCTGGTGAACCTCAACAGTGTCCCCTGTAACGTGTGGGTGTCACCCGTGAGCTGGCCAAGGCCCCAGACCGCCCTGGCTCTGGATCTGCCCTGGGGGTGGCAGGGGAGCCAAGGTGACCTGCTGATCGGGGCTGGGGTTGGGCCCAGGGTGAAGGGATGCTGACGCACCCATCCCACCTGACCCCAGGACGAAGTTTGGGGTGGAGCTCGAGTGCATGACGGGCCCCCAGCCACAGGTGGGCGAGGCATCCTTGGAGGTGTTCTACGGGGGCTCGCTTGTGCCCAGCCCCGGCGTCGTCTTCACCTACCGTGACAACCCAGTGCTGCGGGCCTTCGAGCCCACACGCAGCTTTGTCAGGTGTGCCCCCCCAGCTGCCTTCCCAGGCCACACCCCCTCCAGCTACACCCTCTCACTCACTGCCAGGAATGTGGGGCGGCAGGAGGCGGTCCCAGAAACCCCCATGCACCCCAGGTTAGCTCCTTCTGAAACCCAGCCAGGCAGGGAGACAGACAGATGGACATCTGTTGGGCCCCACGTCCCCCACACACCTGTGATGAGAACAGGGGTGGCAGGGTCACCTTCACAGTGCTCCCAGCATGCCTCACCCTTCCCACCTCCTGCCACCCTACTCAAAGCCCCCTCCCCACAGTGGTGGCCGGAGCATCAACATCACCGGGCAGGGCTTTGGCCTCATCCAGAAGTTCGCCATGGTGGTCATGGCTGAGCCGTTACAGTCCTGGAGGAGACGGCGAGAGGCCGGAGCCCTGCAGCCCATGAAGGTCTGTGTACCAGCCTCGGTGCCGGCACTGGGGAACCAGGACTGCCCTTGGCTCAGGTTGGGCCGGCATTGAGGGGCTGGGGCCAGCACTGGGCAACCAGGGGTGCACTTGGCTTGGGCTGGTCCGGCATCAGGGGGCCAGGGGCGGCACTAGGGGACTGGGGCTGCACTTGGGCTGGGCCAGCATCTGGGGGCCAGGGCTGGCACTAGGGGGCTGGGGCTGCACTTGACTCTGGCTAGGGCCAGCATTGCAGGGCTGCGGCTACACTCAGCTGGGCCAGGGCAGCCTGACAGCCCAGCCTCTGCATAGATCGTGGGCACCGACTACGTGTACCACAGCGACACCAAGGTGGTCTTCTTGTCACCACCTGTCCCCGAGGAGCCCGAGGCCTACAACCTGACAGTGCTGGTCCAAATGGACGGGCACCACATTCTGCTCCGCACCGAGGCTGGCACCTTTGAGTATGTGGCCGACCCCACCTTCGAGAACTTCACGGACGGTGTTAAGAAGCAGGTTAACAAGCTCATTCATGCCCAGGTGAGGACAGCACCACAGAGGGGTGGGGATGGCACCACAGAGGGGGTCCTGCCCGGGTGGGGATTCTGGGTCCTACCAAGGCAGGGACAGCACCACAGAGGGGTCCTTCCCAGGTGGAGGTTCTGGGTCCCACCCGGGTGGGATGGAGGTCTGAGTCTTTCCTCAGGAGCAACTGGTGTGTATGTGTGTGGTGGGTCAGGGTCCCACCTGGGAGGATGGGCAGGGGCCCCTGGTTTGGGGTCCACGCTGAGCTGGTGCCCCTGACCCCACTTCTGCCAGGGCACCAACCTGAACAAGGCGATGACACTGCAGGAGGCTGAAGCCTTCGTGGGCGCCGAGCGCTGTGTCATGAAGACGCTCACCGAGACCGACCTGTACTGCGAGCCCCCAGAGGTGCAGCCCCCGCCCAAGCGGCGGCAGAAGCGGGACACCACCCACAACCTGCCGGAATTCATTGTGCGCTCAGGGCTGTGGGTCGGGGTGGGCATGGGGGCCGCAGGCTGGGGAGGAACCTGCCCCTGGTGACAGGCCCCTCCGCAGGTCAAGTTTGGCTCCCGCGAGTGGGTGCTGGGCCGCGTGGAGTATGACACACGTGTCAGCGATGTGGCCCTTAGGCTTGGTCTCATCCTGCCGCTAGTCATCGTGCCTATGGTGGTGGTCATCGTTGTGTCGGTCTACTGTTACTGGTCAGTGCCTGCCCTGTCCCGCCCTGCCCCACTGGCCCTGCCCTATGCTGTCCCCTGAGAGCCCACCCCCAGCCCTGCCCCTGTCAGTCTACTGCTACTGGTTGGCCCTGCCCACCCCACTGGCCCCGCCCATACTCTCCCCTGAGAGCCTGCCCCCAGCCCCACCTCTCTCAGTCTATGCTGCTGGTCGGCCCCGCCTACCCCACCGGCCCCACCCATCCTCTCCCCTGAGAACCCGCCCCCAGCCTGGCCTCTGTCAGTCTATGCTACTGGTGGCCCCCAGCCCCACCCAACCCATGCCCTTACCCACCCCCAGGAGCTGTCCCCAGCCCAGCCCAGCCCAGGCCTCTCTGTGTCCCCAGGAGGAAGAGCCAGCAGGCAGAGCGCGAGTATGAGAAGATTAAGTCCCAGCTGGAGGGTCTGGAGGAGAGCGTGCGTGACCGCTGCAAGAAGGAGTTCACAGGTCAGAGCTGCCCGGGCCGGGAGGGGCAGGGCAGGGCACGGCAGTGGCCTGACCCCAGCCCCCTACAGACCTGATGATCGAGATGGAGGACCAGACCAACGACGTGCACGAGGCTGGTATCCCGGTGCTGGACTACAAGACCTACACGGACCGTGTCTTCTTCCTGCCCTCCAAGGACGGCGACAAGGATGTGATGATCACTGGCAGGCTGGACATCCCCGAGTCGCGGCGGCCCACGGCAGAGCAGGCCCTCTACCAGTTCTCCAACCTGCTCAACAGCAAATCTTTTCTCGTCACTGTGAGCTGCTGGGCCGGGGCCGGGGCGGGCGGGCGGGAGGGCCGCGGTCAGGGGAGGACCCCACAGGCCCTGACGGCTCTGCGCCCACAGTTCATCCACACCCTGGAGAACCAGCGCGAGTTCTCAGCACGAGCCAAGGTGTACTTCGCGTCACTGCTGACGGTGGCCCTCCACGGGAAGCTGGAGTACTACACGGATATCATGCGCACACTGTTCCTGGAACTCATGGAGCAGTACGTGGTGGCCAAGAACCCCAAGCTGATGCTGCGCAGGTGCGTGGGCGCGGGCCAGGAATGATGGCGGGGCCCAGCAGAGGGCTGGGTGCCCTCTGGGATGCCGCGGCCAGACCCAGGGCTCCCCTGGGACTCCGCCTGAGCTGCTGGGGCCCCCAGCATCAGATGGGAGTGAATTCCAGCTCCCCTCACTGCCCTGCTGGTCACTTGGCAGGTAGGATGAAGTGGGAAATGACACTCAGTACTTCCTGTGTTCATGTGTGCATGCATGTCACACACATGTGCACACTGGTCAGTCATTACTGCAGGTTGCACGTCTGTGTTCTGCTTGGGGACCCAGGGCTGGCAGGGGAAGCCATGGAGGACAGGGGTCCCGACCCCAGGGTGTTAAGGGCCTCTTGGTAATAGGCCTCTCTGCAACCCCAGGTCCGAGACAGTAGTGGAGAGGATGTTGTCCAACTGGATGTCCATCTGCCTGTACCAGTACCTCAAGGTAGGTTGCAGCCCCACCAACATCCACCCGCTGCACCTGCCTCTCTGCTTCCCTCCTCTCATGTGGTCAGACCCACAGACACCCTGGCCGGGCCTCCTGCAGGCCCCACATCCCCCAATCCTGCCAACTCAGGCCCTGCCCACACTGACCACTCACTTCGCCCCAGGACAGTGCTGGTGAGCCCCTGTACAAGCTTTTCAAGGCTATCAAGCATCAGGTGGAGAAGGGGCCGGTGGATGCCGTGCAGAAGAAGGCCAAGTACACCCTCAACGACACGGGGCTACTGGGGGACGACGTGGAGTATGCACCCCTGGTGAGCAGGGGCTGGGCACAGGGCACAGGATGAGTGCAGGTAGCAGTGACCTGTGGAACCGGGGAACTACAGGTGGGCTTGCGGTGCTGGGCTCTGAGTCAGGCCCAGGTGCACCTGAGCTGGGCACAGAAGCTCACGTGGAAGTACGCTCCTCACTCGTCACCTGTCCCCGTGGGAAGTGACAGGCCCTGGTAGGCATGCTCGGTCGGTGTGTGTATGGCCCCTTGTGGACACTCGAGGGCCCTGGGGCTCGATCAGGCCAGGCACTGGGCAGTGACTCCCTGTGTCCCCACAGACAGTGAATGTGATTGTCCAGGACGAAGGGGTCGACGCCATCCCCGTCAAAGTTCTCAACTGTGACACCATCGCCCAAGTCAAGGAGAAGATCATCGACCAGGTGTACCGTACGCAGCCCTGCTCCCGCTGGCCCAAGGCTGCGAGTGTGGTCCTAGGTGAGCAGGCAGGCTGGTGAGCACCGCACGCTCGGAGCAGGGCGGGCCCGAGCGTGAGCAAGCTGGGCTCTCTTGCAGAGTGGCGTCCTGGGTCCACGGCACAGACCTTGTCAGACCTAGACCTGACCTCCCAGCGGGATGGCCGGTGGAAGCGTATCAACACACTGATGCACTATAACGTGAGTGTGGATGGCAAGGGAATGCGGGACAGCGGGCAGCACTGGGGAGACAGGGCTGGCCCCACCTCCCACGGCAAGCACCCCTACGTCACCTCCATGTTCTCTAGGTCCGGGATGGAGCCACCCTCATCTTGTCCAAGGTGGGGGTCTCCCAGCAGCCAGAGGACAGCCAGCAGGACCTGCCCGGAGAGCGTGAGTCCTCCTCCTGCCCCTCCCCTCCCACTTCTGGAGGTCAGCACAGGACCAATGTCCACCCCTTACCCCTGCTGCCCCACCCAGCCTTACCTCAGTGTCCTCAGCAAACGCCCCGCCCACAGGCCACGCCCTCCTGGAGGAGGAGAACCGCGTGTGGCACCTGGTACGGCCAGCTGATGAGGTGGACGAGGGCAAGCCCAAGCGTGGCAGCGTGAAGGAGAAAGAGCGCACCAAGGCCATCACTGAGATCTACCTGACGAGGCTGCTGTCCGTCAAGGTGTGGGAACGGGCTAGGGCCGAAACCCCGGGCTGCCTGGTGCCAGGCGCTGACCACGCTCACCCTACCCGCAGGGCACCCTGCAGCAGTTCGTGGACAACTTCTTCCAGAGCGTGCTGGCGCCCGGCCATGCAGTGCCCCCTGCAGTCAAGTATTTCTTTGACTTCTTGGATGAGCAGGCGGAGAAGTATGACATCCGTGACGAGGACACCATCCACATCTGGAAGACCAACAGGTGGGGGTCACCTGCCCGGCCCCACAAGGACGCGGGCCTGGCAGCCCCTGACCACCTACTCTCTCCCCTCAGTTTGCCACTGCGGTTCTGGGTGAACATCCTCAAGAACCCCCACTTTATCTTCGACGTGCACGTGCATGAGGTGGTGGACGCCTCACTGTCTGTCATTGCCCAGACCTTCATGGACGCCTGCACACGCACCGAGCACAAGCTGAGCCGCGTGCGTGGGCCAGGCAGCAGGGGCGAGGCCCTGGGGGTGTCAGCGGGGCGGGGAACAGGGGCGAGGCCGTGGGGGCATCATCGGGGCAGGCAGCAGGGGCAAGGCCTGGGGGTGTCAGCGGGGCGGGGAACAGGGGCGAGGCTGTGGGGGTGTCATCGGGGCAGGCAGCAGGGGCGAGGCCTGGGGCTGTCATCGGGGCAGGGAGCAGGGGTGAGGCCTGGGGGTGTCATCGGGGCAGGGAACAGGGGCGAGGCCCTGGGGGTGTTAGTGGGGTGGGGAGCAGGAGCAGAGGCCTGGGGGTATTAGTGGGGGTGGGAAGGGAGTTGATGCCTGGGGGTGTTACTGGGGGTGGGACCGCCTGGTGGCAGGTCGTTGGTTTGGGGCATGTCAGGAGCTCTGGACATTGGGTGGGTAGATGGTGATGTGGGCCACCCCTGCCTGCTCCTGGAAGGCCGGGAACCCCTTCCCCTCACACAGGACTGCCCCCCACAACCTTGCCCAAGGGGAGCCACTGAGGGGTTGGTGACCAGAAGGCAGGCAGGTCTGGGTGGATGAGGGCTGCAGCCTACCTGATGATGTGCCCCCCGCCCCCATACCGCGGAGCCACCGAGCAGTGTGACTTCATCCCTGGCAGTGGTGCCATCTGGCCCAAGTGTCATGCAGCATCTCCCCCCAGGACTCTCCCAGCAACAAGCTGCTCTACGCCAAGGAGATCTCTACCTATAAGAAGATGGTGGAGGAGTGAGTGCCACCTGCCCTCCCCACCTCTGGCCCCTGCCCCCCCCCCATGTGGCAACCCCCCTCCTTCCCACCCCTTGTAACTGCCCTTCCCCCACAGTTACTACAAGGGGATCCGCCAGATGGTACAAGTCAGCGACCAGGACATGAACACACACTTGGCAGAGATTTCGCGGGTAAGGGGGGAGGGCACGGGGGTCGCTCCTCCTGATGCCCC
This sequence comes from Orycteropus afer afer, assembly GCF_000298275.1. Lineage (NCBI taxonomy): Eukaryota > Metazoa > Chordata > Mammalia > Tubulidentata > Orycteropodidae > Orycteropus > Orycteropus afer. The sequence continues at coordinate 1,540,359 of NW_006922058.1, read as the reverse complement.
TCACACACACTCTGGGCTGAACTGCAGGGTGAGGGTGAAATCCCGCCATCGACAGGGAGGCAAGAGAGTGCATGTGTCTGGCTGGCAGCCAGCACACTCCCAGTGAGGGTGTTCGCGGGGGTGCATGTGTGTGTGATTAGGGGCCACTGGAAGGGACAGACGACATCTAAGTAGGGGGCGTGGCTGTGGGCCTTGCCGGTTGTCTGGGGCTGTGTCCGTGGAAGAGTGCGACTCCTGGGCCTGACTGTGCCTCACACAGCCCACCTGCGGCCTTTGAGGACAGCTCCAGCCGAGAGGCTGGGGTTCCCACCCTGGGTCACACTGTCCCCCTCTCCCAGGCACACACGGCCTCCCTGAACACTCTCGTGGCCCTGCACCAGCTCTATCAGTACACACAGAAATACTATGACGAGGTAGGCAGGCCACGTCCTCACGGGGACGGGAGGGCACTGGGCAGCCGCTCACCGCTGGCCCTCACACGACGGTCACCCACCCTCAGATCATCAATGCCCTGGAGGAGGATCCTGCCGCCCAAAAGATGCAGCTGGCTTTCCGCCTGCAGCAGATTGCGGCCGCGCTGGAGAACAAGGTCACGGACCTCTGACCTCCACCCTCTGCCGCAGCCCAGGGGCTCGGGGCCGGCAGGGCCGGCAGCTCAGCCCTTCTCTCTCCGACCAGCAGAGGATGAGCCCTTGGCGCCCAGTCCCCAGCATGTGGGCTCTGGAGCATGTTTCGCCTGAGCAATACTGGCCACGTGGCCCTGCGCTACGGTAGCCTGCCAGCACCAGCTCCCTCCAGAACCAGCATTGGTTCTAGCTCGTGTCCAGTCTCCTGAGCGATTCGTAAATGTGCCTTAGGCGCCTGGCGCCCGATGGGCCACAGTGGGCACTCGGGTGCCGGCCTCAGCCTCCAGTGTGGGGGTCTGCAGTGCCTGCGGCCCTGAACTGTGTCTGTCTGTGCCCGGGACCCAACAAGAGGGCGAGAGCAAGCGGTACGATGCCTTCCTGACCTCACCTGCCTTCCCTGCAGGCGCTGTCGACATGTATAAACTCAGTGGGCTGCCCGGGGCCCACTTCAGAGGTTAAGCTGGACGTCAGACGTCGAGGCCCAGGAGGCCAGCAGACGACTCCTGGTCTCCAGCCTGTCAGACAGGCGGTCCTCACCAAACCCCCACCCCCTTTTGTAAATCTTGTTAATTGTAAATCAATACAGTGGTCTTTTTCACTCTGTGGGTGGTGGGCATCTCCACTCCCCCTTCCCCAGCCAGGTGCCTGGCTCCTCGTGGCCTCTGTTCCCAGCACACCCTGGCCCCTTCCCCCTGCCTGTAGCCGCAGGACGCCTTCCTTCAGACCTGAGGACCTGCCTGAGAAATGGAAGGGGTGGTGCCTCCGGTCAGCCGTGCCCTGGACCTGGGTCATGGAGGGAGAGGGTGCTGCACACAGTTCACCCTGAACTTGACCCTGGGACAGAACAGAACAGTATGTGGTGGTACAAGGCCACCTCCAAGGCAGGCCTGAGGCTCCTGCCCCTCTGGGCGCCACCTGGTGGTGGGAATGTACCGTGCCTCCAGCCAGCCAGAGGGGAGGTCCTAGGGGTCCGTCTGCCCTGTTTCTAAGGAGAGATTGCTGAGAGAGAGCAGGACTTGCTTCCGGCCATTACTGTGCCCCTACTGGACATGGGTGGCTTGGGACTCACTGGCCATCAAGGGTGACCAGGGCCCCAGGGAGCTCAGTGAGCAGGCAAAGTGACAGGAAAGGGTCTTGGGGTGCAGGTGGCTATGCTGCAGCCAGGGGGCGGGGGCTCTGCCATGGTCAGTTAATCCCCAGGACCCATGGGACGGCTCAGGACAGGTCTGGGAGATGTTGGGGAGGCAGGTCTGTGTGGACAAAGATTGTGTCTGAAACCTAGAGAAGGGAGTTGAAAAGGGGCCATGGTGACTGGTCCTCTACAATTGGGGTCACGCCTGGCTTCCACCCACCCTCCTCACCTGCTTTCTCCCTAGCACTTGGCTGTCCCTGAAAGCGCCTTTGCCGAGGTTCCACCCAGAGGACCTGGAGGCTGAGGCAGCTATACCTGCTCAGCAGGTGTCTGGTGAGGACTTGAGTCAGTGACATGAGAAGAGGTTGTGGGGGAGGGGGACACCAGACAGTTGTAAGGGGCTTGTTCTGAGACTCCGGAGTGGGCTCCATGGTGGAAGGGCCTCCTTGGAGGAGGGGCACGTGATGTGCTGAGGGAGTGAGACATGGAGAGGAAGATGAAACCATGCCAGGGCCTCTCCCTCTCCAGAAGTGGGAAGTGAGGTGCACGTCCAGTGGTGACGTGGGTTGGAGGGTTGGACAAAGCAGGATGCGGGGGAGAGCCGCCAGGAGCTATGCTCATCAGGGTCCAGCCCCCAGTGGTAGCAGTGTGGAAGTGGATGCATGGTTCCCCAGGGAATGGAGCACATTGGTTGAACATGATGGTTGGAGGGGCAAGGACAGGGCAGCTGAGGGCCAAAAGCAAAACCCGGTGTGACCAGGGTGGTGGTGGGGAGTGAAGGGGCAGGAGTTGTGTTCAGAGGGCCCTGGAGGAGATAGCAGGGGTGCAGAGGGGCATCCGCTGTGGCCAAAGCAGGGGGCTTCCCAGCATCAGCAGGACCCGGAGCCCCTGACACCTCCCTGCACCCTGCCCCACCCCATGCTGACTGACCCAGGTAGAACCTCTCAAGCTTGGCTCGTTCTAGACTCCTGAAAATGAGAAACTCCACCAGAAAGCCAAGACAGTCCCCAAAGCCTGAGCCCTGTGCTGCCCAAGGCTATGGGGGACACCGTGGGCAGCACCTTTCCATGCGGGGGTTGGAAATAGGTTGTCCAGGTGAAGTCACAGGGCTAGAGCCATGAACTGTGGAAACACAGGTACAGTTTAGATAGGACACCTGCAGCTCTGGCTCCTAGGCTGAAATGCCTCTGGAAGACATGCAGCAGACACAGGACACATGCACATGTGTGATGCATAGCACAGATGGTACAGACCACATGAGCACACACAGCACACAGTGTGTCCATAGTACAGACCACAGCACATATGTACACATGCACAGACAATACATACCATATGAGCATACAGTACATGTGCACATAGACACATGGCATGTACATGTGTACAGACAGCACACACTTAGTACACATGTGCACACATACAGTGTGCCCATGCAGTACATGTGCACAGGTGGTACATACCATACAAGCACACATAGCACACATGTAGTACGTAGTATATGTGCACAGATGGTACACATGTGAGCATACATCACACATGCACTCACACAGAGTGCCCATGCAGTGCACGTGCACAGATAGTCCACACCACATGAACACACATTCATACTGAACACTGGCTCTGTGCCAGGCACTGTTACGGATACTGAGGACACAGAAGTCAACAGGACAGATGCCAGGGCCCTTAGGGAACTTCCACTGTGCTCAGAGTCCCAATGTATACAGAGTGGGGATTGGGTAGCTCTGTAACAAGGAAATGGAAGCCCTACAGGTGCAGGTATGGCTGGACCCAGGGACTCACATGGCATCTTTGGTGTTGCAGGGCCACTGGTAGAGGGCAGCCCAGGCCTGTGCCTCCCCCACTTGGGGCATGTCACTGGCTGGTAGGAGGGTGTCTCTTGAAGGGCTAGACTTGGTTCTGGCCATGCCTGAAGGGGGCAGCCCCATTCAGCCACATGGAACAAGTATGGGTATCTTCCCCTAGGAAGGGGTACTACATGTACAATTGACGCCCCCTCCCAGAGACCAAGGTGGGACCAACCAAAGTGCTGCTCATGTGCCCAGTGACTCCAGATCATGGACAATGGTCTCGGGCACAGCCTGGGTGCTGAGCTGAGGATGTGGGGGAGGGGGCTGGGAACCAGGCAGGGCCCCTTCCCTCTGGACAGACAACAGGAGAGAAGGGGTCAGTGAGAAACACCCTCCTCCCCCCACCCCTCCCAAAGCTTGGGGGAAGACCTGCGGTTCAGCAGTCCTCCACCCTAGTGAGGTCTGCCCCTCCTCACTCCCCCTTGCAGAACAGTCAGGAGTGTGGAGGGATCTGGGGGCAGTCCCTTTGTAGAGCCGACAAGAGGCAGAAGTAGGGCATGGGTGCTGGGCTGCACATGGGCACAGGCCGGCATGGGCAGACGCCACAGACAGGCCACACCCCCTTCCTGCTGACCCTGCCAGTCTGTCAGGGAAGAGGGAGGCAGAGAGGGCTGCAGGTGGACCACGATGCCAAGTGAATCTTACCCTACCCCAGCTCCTCCTTAATGAGTGTGCAGTGACCTCCCACCCCCCACCAGCACTGGGCCTAGTTCCTGTATGAAGTACACACTGTGGAAGGAAGAGTACAGTCTGGCCAGGACAGGTGGGGCCGTGGGGGGTGGGCAGTGGACAAGGAGTGAAGGGAAGATTGATGTTTAATGGGACACCATAGGGGTGGAGGGAGACGGGTTTCTGGGTGGAGGCAGCCTGGGTGACTCTGGGTGAAGGGTCCCCTCGGAGGGGTCTACCCTCATGCCTCTGTCTCAACTACCCCGTGCCATGCCCTTATCCACGCCCTGTCCCCCCACACCTAGAACACTCGCCAGAGCCCCTTTTTCTGTTTCCCTAGTGGAGTCAGGGCCTCCTTGGTTTCGCTGTTGTCCTTCTGGACGTGGCTGTCCGTGGGGGCCTTTCCTTACTCCCAGGCCTTGGCTGTCCTTCCTGGTGGGGGTGTCTCTAAACACCCACCACCATCCCAAACCCGGCATCTTGGAGTGGCCAGTGAAAGGGTGCAGAGGGATAGAGAGTCCCAACTCCACGGCGGCTGCGCCTGGGTCAGCCGGGACCCTTCACCTGGAGACTGGGGGTGGGGGGAGAGCTGCCAGGGCAGGGCGGGCACGATGCCCCTCGGGCCGCGGGAAGGGGCGGGGGGAAAGGGAGGTGCCCAGCTCCCGGGAAGGGGCGGGGCGGTGCCCAAGCACAATGGGCGGTGGGACCAGTCGCCCAGCGAACGCACACAAAGGCGGCTCCCCTCCCCCGCAGGCCAGCCGCCTCTCGGCGGCGGTTCCCACACCCCGGGGGCCTCGGCTCCCGCCCTTTTTCCTTCTTTAGCTGAAGCTCCATTAACTTCGCACAAAACCTCCGCCAGCAGCAGCCTCTGCCGGCGCAGTGAAAGGGCCCCCGTAGCTCAGGGAGGCCCCGCGGGCTGCGGTAGCAGGATGGCGGCTTCACCCCACCCACCCCCGCGCGCCCGCGTCAGGCCCTGGAACAGACACCCAGTCCGCAGAGGGGAAACTGAGGCCCGGTGTGGCTCGGGACAGTGACCTTTGTCCTCGTCCCGCCCGCCTCACGGTATTCACAATCACGCGTTCTTGTTGCCAATGTTTAACATTCATGGGGTTCACACAAAAACTCGGATTCCAGGTTCTTTTGAAAAAGCCTAAGTCTGGCAATGCGCCCTGAATCCCACGTCCCTGGGGACAGGAGTCGCCAGCACCCCCACCGTCCTCCGGGTGGCTGTCAGGAGCCACGCAGCGCAGACAGCTTCTCTCGAACCCACGACCCTTTTAAAGCGGGAAACGGAAGTCAACCCCAGAGCGCTGGAAACAGGCTGGCGAGGGCGTCAGGTGAACGGGGAAGGGCCCTGCCTGCTCCTCGTGAAAGCAGCCTGTAAGACCTGAACCCTGAAGGCCACGCGAAGGAACCGCCTGACCGCGCCGGGCTTCACCCGAAGCCCCTGCAGCCCAGAGGCAGCTGCTCAGGGTGAGGGCAAAGCCAGGGCGACTCCTGGAAGAGGGGCAGAGGAGGCAGGCACCGGACACCAGGGAGGCCCAAGAGTTAGAACCCCTCCTCCCAGGCACAGCACCTCGGACGGCCCGCCCCCGAGCCCCCAGGCGCTGCCGCTGTCCCTGGTCCTGACAGCGCTGCTCCGCAGACTCGGGCCCAGCCGGTGTGGCGGATGCCCCTGCTGAGGGCGACGAGAGAGCACGACAGGTTCACCAGGAGAGGAAGCACAGGCTCCCACGGGAAGGGGAACCGGGCACCGCCATCTGCCACTGAGGAGGTGGCCCTGACCAAGCACCTTCTTGGTTTCTTATTTTAACAACAGGCCTAGTTGTTATGTGGCATCGATTTTCTTGGTAAGGGGCTGTGGCGGCGAAGTCCTTAGGCGCTCGGCTGCTTAACAAAAGGTCAGGACTTCAAACCCACCAGCTTCTCTAAGGCAGAAAGATGAGACAGTCTGATTCCCAAAAGACTGACAGCCTTGGTGACACCATGGGGCAGCTGAACTCTGTCCTACAGGGTCGCTAGCAGTGGGCAGCGGCCACCGCCACACAACCACAACAACGAGTCTTAATGAAAGACCTTCCCTAACGCCCACCCCTGGCGCCCCTCACTCACACCGTCCCTGAAGGGAACATTTGGAAGGACCCAGCGCCCATGCCGCATCTCGCCCTTCACTGCGGCAAGAACGGGGGAAGCTGCAGGAGGTACGGTGAGATGCAGCCCGGGAGGCAGGTGAGGGTCTGGGAAGATCCGCTGTCCAGGGGCAGGGATCCGAGCGGACCGTGGGTGCAGGCACCCAAGTAGGAGGGGAGGGGGTGTTCTTTGCGGGTGCGGGCCACGACAGGCTGGCGGGCGAGGAACCCGAGCAGGCCAGGGGAGGTGGGGCCCAGATCCAAGCGAGCTGGGTGCAGGGCGAGGCCAGCGACCCACACGCACG
>NW_006922058.1:1526200-1533155 GCF_000298275.1 Orycteropus afer afer | reverse complement strand
CGCGCCGCGCGGAGGAAGGAGCTGGGGGGCGCGGAGGAAACTTTCCTCCGGGGGCGCTTCGGCCGGGGCGGGGGCGTCCTCCGGCCTCCTGCAGGAGGGCGGGTCCGAGCCCTGAAGACCCGAGCGCGTGTCCGGTTGAGGCAAGGTCTGGCAGCCCCCGGGGTCAGGCGGACGTCCCCCTGCCCCTCTGCAGGGCAGCGCCGCGGAGCAGCTGGGGGCTGGGGACAATGAAGACCCGCGCCCTTGGGCGGGCTCAGGCTCCCCCGAGGGCCTCGCCACTCCGCCTTTTCCAGGGTCTCAGACTCCCAGGATGGGCTTAAACCCAGCAGAGGGGTCTCCGCCTGCACCCATTTCTGTCCCCCGCAAGGGAGCTCAGGTCACAGCCCCGCAGCTGGATCCTGGGGTATCCGACCCGGGCCCCTGGCACTGGGGTCCGGAGAGGACTTAGGGCGAGGCGGTTCCCGGGAGCCCTGCGTTGACGTTTCGGTGCTGACGGCGAGGCTCAGGCTCGGGCGTGGACGTTGAGAGGCGCCCCCAGCACCTAGCAGGGTGCTTACCGGTGTTGGTGCCAGATGGCTGCCAGCCGCCGGAGGGAGGTCAGCGGCCGACGGGGCGGGGCAGACCGTTAGGAACGGCACTTTCCCGAGGCAGGAGCAGAGGCTTGAAGGTCCCCGGCTGGTCTCGCTGGTTCTTGCCTCCTGCAGGCACTCTGAGTGGGCCATTTCAGCCGTCTCTGCCTCTCTAGGCTCAGCCACAGTCTTCAAGGGCAGGGGCAGGATTGGGGACAATGCAGGAGGGCCTCGCAGGGAGCTGGAGAGCCCCCTGGACTCACCCTTGCCCGGGGGACTGCCCTTCTGGGGGTTGGGGAGGAGTCTGGAAGTCTCGCTTGCTGCATCCCCGGCCCTGCTTCCACGCGCTCGGTGCCAAGGATGGGCCTCTCCTGGGCTCCGCTGGTACCGCGGCGGCAGCTGGGGATAGGGTGCCGATTCCTGTCAACTCCACTGCGCAGACGCAGTCGGGCAAGAGGGTTTGCTGCCAGAGACGAGGGGCCACTCCCCTCATCCTCCCCCCAGGTGATTGGACCTTTGCAGGGTGGGTCACGGGCTGGGCGCGGTGCAGCACGGATGGCCAGCGCCTGGCGAAAGTCCCTGCAACGTACCGCGGCACCGTGGACATCCGAGCCCCTTCGGGAGCCTCCCAGCTAGTTTGAGCTCAGAGACGGCCTGAGGCGCCACTCGCTCTTCCTGGGGCGAGGGGAAGGGAGCCCGGTTGGCAGGAAGTAGAGCTGGAGGGAGGGAGGGAAAGCAGCAGGCCCCAAGCCGCTCTCAGGAGCCAGGTCCTGGTCCTAAGGACAGTGGGGACCACCAGTGGGTGAGAAGTGACGGTGCCCCATTGATGGTTGAGTACAGTGGCAGTGGCTGCCGAGGCTCAGGCAGCAGAGGGGCTGGACCTCTGAGCAGTGGGGCTGGGCAAGCGGAGACATCCTGAGTGTCCGGGCACCCCCTCTGCTGTACAGTTCATACCGTACGGTTGCTCAGGGTTATAGTAGTGATGCCATAGGCACTTTTGGCTGGAATATTCCCAGGACTCACGCCCAGGCAGGGTGTAGAGGGTCCTAGGGCTTTGGCACCATGGAGGGAGCCTCCCTGGAGCTCTGCTGCTGCGGGGCCTGAGGCATTTGACTTCGGAGTTTGGAGGAAGCCCTCCAGAACCCAGGGGCGGAGAGAGAAGGAGAGGAGCGTCTCCTGACAGGTCGTTTCCATGCTGGCTGCGGGGAGGGCTCCTCCCAGGCCTAGCCCTGCGTTGGGGGAAGAGTCCGTGGGGCACGGAAGCAGGAGGCCAGAGGTTCCAGCCCCGTCGTAGCCCTGGGCTCTCGGTCTGCGGAGGCTGGGGTGGGGGGCAGAGAGGCATCCCTGGGCTTGCGGAGTTGGTGTCTGAAAGGGCTGTCAGCAAACGGACAGAGACCCTATCCGAGCGCTCGCATCTGAGCAAGGCGCTGACAGTGGGAGGGAGGCCGCTGGGCCCAGCGCAGCGGGGAGGCCAGGGCCCGGGCCAGGCAGCCGGCGGCGCGGCGCCCCGGAGTCGGCCAGTCTCCTGCCGGCTCCCTGCCTGCATGCCTGGGGCGGCGGGCAGTGTGGGTCCGGATCCGCCGGCGCGGCCTCACTCGCCCGCCTTCCAGCTCGGCCTACGACTCGAGGCTTCGCCAGAAGGTGGCAGTGAAGAAGCTGTCGCGCCCCTTCCAGTCGCTGATCCACGCGCGGAGGACGTACCGCGAGCTGCGGCTGCTCAAGCACCTGAAGCACGAGAACGTGAGCTGCGGCCCGGGCCCTGGGGCTGGCGCGTCCCGGTGGTCGTCCAATGGGGGCCTGGAGCGCTGTGGGGGCGGAGCCACTGGGCGGGGCGGACCCACGGAGGCGGGGCGCTCAGGGGGCGGAGCTACTGGCGGTTTGAGGGGGGGGGGACCAATGGAGGCCTGGAGAGCTGTGGGGATGGATCCACTGGGCGGGGCGGACCAATAGGGGCCTGGAGCTCTGTGGAGGCGGAGCCACTGGGCAGGGCGGACCCCAAGCGTACAGGGTGCTGTGGCGGAGAGTGCTTTCTTTGGAGACTCTGGGGGCGGAGTCAATGGGAGGGACCGCCCTGGGGCGGGGCCATAGAGGGGTCGGGGCCTGGCCGGACTGGGGTTGTCCAGGGCTGAACCATAGCTCCCTACACCAGGTCATCGGGCTTCTGGATGTCTTTACCCCGGCCACGTCCATCGACGACTTCAGCGAAGTGTGAGCGCCGGGCTGGGGCTTCTGCGGCCTGGGGAGCACTTTCTGGGAGGTGGGCGGCGGCGCTCTCTCCTGACCCCTGACCCCTACCTAGGTACCTGGTGACCACCCTGATGGGCGCAGACCTGAATAATATCGTCAAGTGCCAGGCGCTGAGCGACGAGCACGTCCAGTTCCTGGTTTACCAGCTGCTGCGTGGGCTGAAGGTTCACTGCTGGAGGGGTGGTGCCAGGGTCCCTCAGCACCAGGGTCCCTCCGCCGTGCGGGACACTGGGGGGGATGGAAGGGAGAGGGAGGAAGTCGAGGCTCATCACGATCTTCCCCTTCCACAGTACATCCACTCGGCAGGCATCATCCACCGGGTAGGTGCACGGGGTAGTCAGGGCCCTGGATGGGGGCCCTCTGGGTGCACCTGGCTCACAGCCTCACCCCCTGCAGGACCTGAAACCCAGCAACGTGGCAGTGAATGAGGACTGCGAGCTCCGGGTGAGGTGCCATGGGCACGGGTGGGCAGGGGCAGCCAGTGGGAACTGAGAACCTTGCCTGGTCGCCCTAGATCTTGGACTTTGGGCTGGCACGCCAGGCTGACGAGGAGATGACTGGCTATGTGGCCACACGCTGGTATCGGGCACCTGAGATCATGCTCAACTGGATGCATTATAACCAGACAGGTGCCTGTCGGGGCCAGGTGGTCAGGCAGAGCTCACAGAGGGCTGGTGGGCCAAGGGAGAGTAGGGGCTTGTGCCCAGCCTTGGGGAAAAAGCAGGGCTGAGACCAGCATCAGACACAGACCTTCAGAAGGGCCTGAGGAAGGCGGGTCTAGGATGTTCCCTTTCCCCTGCCCAAGGTTGAGAACAGAGAGGGAAGAAGGGGCAGCCTGCCTTTGGGCCTGGGTGTGACTGGAGGTCTGCTGGGCTGGCATGGTGCGGGAACTCCCCAAAGAAGGGCCTGCAGTAGGCAGACTGATGGAACCTCTCCCCCCAACAGTGGACATCTGGTCTGTGGGCTGCATCATGGCAGAGTTGCTGCAGGGGAAGGCTCTCTTCCCAGGGAACGATTGTATCCTTGGCCTGGTTGTGGAGCACAGTTGATCTGGGGTCCCCTCTTGACTGGGGGCTGGGGCCACAGGTGGGCTCTGGCCCTCCCTGGCTGGTCTTGCCCCCACTGCCCCCACTTTGCACCGTGGGCTTACTGTGCTGCTGTAGGAGAACCCACTCAGGGTCTCATCCCGAGACCTGGCTCTGGGCGCTCGGGAGGGTCCAGGCCTGGCTAGTGGCATTTCCTGAGTGAAGGAGACATCGACCAGCTGAAGCGTATCATGGAGGTGGTAGGCACACCTAGCCCTGAGGTCCTGGCAAAGATATCCTCTGAGCACGTGAGCCTGGCCCCTCTGCTGCCTGAGGCCCAGAGTACCTCTGTACCTCAGGAGGGGGACCCGGGGTGGGGAACAGATTGGGCTTCATATGGGGAGCACAGGCCACTGAGGGAGCAGGTCCAACACCAGGGGATGGGGGTGGGGAAGACATCAAGGGACAGTAAGGACTGGGTGGTGAAGAAGACGTCCTTGTCCAAGGGACAGTAAGGATAAAATCATTGCCCTGACCATGTCCTGCCCCTGGACACTGGAGAAAGGAGGTGGTGGGCCCAGGTTTGGGGGACATTGGGGCAGGCAAGGAGGTGCCAGCAGGTGCGACGGGAGGAGGGCTCAGGTCTGCGGATGCCCTTGACTAGGCCTGCTGGGATGACTGAACCTGGGGGCTTTGCTCTGCAGCCCCCTGTCCAGTTGCGGCCCAGAGGACAGGGGGTGAGCCACCCCCTCAGGCCTGTCCGTGTGCCCCCAGGCCCGGACATACATCCAGTCCCTGCCCCCCATGCCCCAGAAGGACCTGCGGAGCATCTTCCAAGGAGCCAACCCTCTGGGTGAGGATGGGCCTGGGGGTGGGGCTAGGTTCCATCTTAGCCTGGGGGCGGAGCTGATGTCCTCCCCACTGCACCCCCCAGCTGTGGACCTCCTGGGAAGGATGCTGCTGCTGGACAGTGACCAGCGGGTCAGCGCTGCTGAGGCCCTGGCCCACGCTTACTTCAGCCAGTACCACGACCCGGACGATGAGCCCGAGGCCGAGCCCTATGACGAAAGCATGGAGGCCAAGGAGCGCACAGTGGAGGAGTGGAAGGGTGGATGCGCGATCGGGGGCAGAGGACGGGCAGTGCCCATTTCCTGCGTGTGCGAGGGGGGACAGTGTGGCCCCCACCTTGGTGGGACAAGCTGAGCTGGGTGGGGCTGTTGAGCGAGGGTGCTCTTGGAGGGTGCAGACCTGGTGCGTGGGGCTGGCTAGCACCTGATGGGCGTGGGGTGGACGTGCTGGGCTGGGGGTGGCACAGGCTCACCAGGTCTCCCTCACGCCCCCCACCCAGAGCTCACCTACCAGGAAGTCCTCAGCTTCAAGCCCCCGGAGCCGCTGCAGCCGTCTGACAGCCTGGAGATTGAACAGTAGTGTCCACTGGCCACATTGAGCTTGCCCTCGGCAGCACACTGGCTTCCCATGAGGGTGTCGCCCAACACCCCCTAGGGCCTGGCAGCCCCACCTCCTAGCCTAGCAGTGCTTCACCACACACCGTGCCTCGAGGGAGCCTGTGCACACGTGGGAATGCAAGCAGATGTGTGTACATGTGCGTGCCATGTCCCTGCGTGGCAGTGGTGCCCTTTTCCTGGCTGTCCAGGTGTCCCTAGGGACCTTGCACTGAAGGACTCGGATGCCCCAGAGGCTGCCCAGGGAGTGAGTGTGTCTGATTCCTCCTGTCTTCTGTGTCCCAGAGGGCTGTCTGTGACACTTGAAGGGAAGGGTCTAGTGCTCAGAAAGACTCGGCCTGGAAGTCGGGGCTGAGAGCTGGGGCGTGGCCAGTACCCCAGCAGGCTGGCAGGATCCTCCGTGGGGGCAGCATCAGTCATCCCAGCAGGCCTTCATGTGGACATGAAGGGCACTCCTGGGGAGGGAGCGTTTCAGGGCCTGTGCCAGCATGCAGGCTCCAAGAGCTGTCAGTCAGGACAAAAATGAGGGTGGCTGGCCTGCTGCCTACCTGTCCCCCAGCACTTCCTGATACCACCAGGGGCCCTGACAGCCTGCTGTGGCCCATAGGAGGGAGAGCAGTTACAGCAGGTTCCTGAGGCACGAGACGTAGTGCCAGCTGGGGACCTGGGCTGGGAGATGCACACATGGACATGGACTTGGATTCAGACACCCTGGCCCCTCCCCTGCATGGCCCTGCAGCCCAGGGCTGGGGTTTTGAGGTCTGTGGGTCACCCCTGTGCCTGCCTCCCTCCCAGGATGGTGCAGGCCGAGAGCCTCTGGGGACAGGACGCTGCTCGGAGGCATGGGCACTGTGGCTCCTCCCTGGCAGGGTCTCTGTGTCTGGGGGTCTGGGGGTGACTTCCTAGCTCATGGGGCCCCGGTGAAGTGTGGATGTGAAGTGCCTGCTCACAGGGTGCTCAATAAAGGGCCTCCCTCTTACTCAGCTGGCATTCCAGGCTCCAGGCCCTACTCCCTGGGTCCCCACTGACTGGAGTGGGTGGGGGGACAGCATGCCTTTTCCTTCTGGCTAATGACAGTGCAGCCTGGACTGTGGGCTGTCTGGACGAGGAGGAAGGCCCTTTTCAATCCCTACTGGGCCTGCCCTTAGTGCTCATTTGGGGAGGGGGATGTCCATGGGGCTCAGGCACAGGCTTCTTTACCCTGGCCTCGAGTCGACCACCACATGGTCAGTGTAGCTGCACAGCCCGGGGTCCTGAGAAGCCACTGGAGGTGGGATGGATGCAGAACTGGGACACTGCCCCACCTCTGGGGGGAAGGGAGCATGGGAGACTTCCTGGAGGAGGTGGAGGTGCGGTGGCCAGGCTGCCTTGACAGCTGGCCCGTGCCAGGCCATCCGAGCTCTGCTGCCAGCTCATGAGCATCATCGGATCACTGGGTGTAAAGCTGCTGGCCCTGCTGGAGGCTAGAGTTGCTGATTCACCGTAGGTGGGGGGGGCAAGGGGATCCCATTACCCTCCCCCAAGTTGGCTCCTGGGGGGGGACCCCATGCACCCTCTTTGAACCCTAGGGTCACTGGTTTGGGGAGGTTATAGGAGGGTTCCAGTCCAAGATGGAGCTGGGTGATGGCCACAGTAAGCAAAGGCTGATAAG
>NW_006922058.1:1525541-1526056 GCF_000298275.1 Orycteropus afer afer | reverse complement strand
GGGGGGCGGGATATGAGCTGGAGGTGTCGGAGGGGCCTAGGAGATGAGCCTGGTGCCTGGAGAGGGCTTTCTGTCTGGGGAAGGGGCATTGGGAACAGCGACCACGGGTGGGTGTTGGGGGGACAACGCTGAGACGCCTGCGTGCAGTGCAGAGGGCTGCACACATCAGGGACGCGTGGCACGGCCTCGGGGCTGGGGGCATCGCGGGGACGGGTGGGACGCGGGAACGCAGGCACAGGACCGCTAGCAGTGGGTGTGGCGGCACGATGGCTGGTGGACAGCGACCAGGCCTGGGGGTGAAGGTTGCGGGGCTCAGGCAGCCCACGCTGGGCCCAGCACTGTGTGTGTGTGTTTGTGTGTGTGTAGTGAGGAGGACCCCGGGGCCCTGTGCACCTCACAGCCCCGCTGAGTGCGAGGCCAGGGAGAGCTGCCTAGCAGAGCTCCCGTCCCCTACCCTGCGGTCGCGGCCCCTCCCCGCGCTCGCCTCGGGTTTCCGGAGGGCCCAGGCGGGGCCG
>NW_006922058.1:1485638-1524822 GCF_000298275.1 Orycteropus afer afer | reverse complement strand
TAGGGGCTAGGCCGCCGCCTGCACCGGTCCCTGCGGGGTCCTCAGCTCCTAGCCTCTCCTTGGGGCCGCCCATTATCAGGCGCCTAGGTCCGGTCCAGGGCATGGCTGGGGCTCAGCCCTGGAGGCTCCTGCGGAGAGGAGAGACGCTGCAGGTGGGAGGAGCGATTTGGGTGCTTCCCCCGAGTCCTCCAACACCTAGCCTGTGGCCCCAGACAGGACTGGTCCGCCTCAGCCTTGTGTGGAATCTGGAATTGTTGGGTGGGTAGAGTTGGCCCCATCACTCCAGATTTGGCTTCTTGGCTGGTGAAGGGGTTGAGGGAGCTGGTGTGGAGAGCACCAGGCAGAAGCCCATCCCTCCCGCCTCAGCCATCAGGGGAGGAGCTGGGCCTGTCTGGGAAAAGGCCATCCTCCTTGTTCTCAGGCCTGACCCTGGGACACTACAGGTGCCTGCCCTGTGGCCAAGGCTGGTGGCTAAAAGCCCTTCTCTGTGCCAGGGCACTCTCCCTAGGCTGTGGGCTCTGTCCCCTGCCACCAGGCCACTCCACACTCCTGACTGATGCTCTGCCCCTTCCACGTCTCCATGAACACCAGCAAACTCAGCCCTGGCTCCCTCCCCATTGTTTCCTCTCAGACCCTGGGCTCTCCACTCCCAGTCACACCTCCCTTCAGCCAGCTGCACCCAGCGGCCCCCCTCTGCCCCATCACTCCTTTCCACTTTGGGGCCCTGGTTCTGTCCCCTCAAGCCCCTGGCCCAGCTCAGTGTCCTTCTTGGTCAATAACTTGGCTTGCGCACAAGGGTGGCTGTTCCATGCTTGCTGTCTCCATCACGTCACCTGACCCACCCTCTGGCACCCCATATTCCTGGGAGGAAGCTCAGGCTTCCAAGATGTAGTGGTGTGTGGGAGGGTGGGTGCCGGCCCAGAGGTCGGCCCCACTGGCCTCCCCATCCTTAAACCCCGACCCCCTTCTGCTGCCATCCACAGCTCAAAGGTCCTCCTGCTCTGTGAACCCCAGTCCCTAGGGCTGCCCCCTGCCCTCTTCTTGCTGAACACTGTCCAGGTGGCATCCCCAGGCCCTCAGCTCTCAACCTGCTTCGCTCCCAGGTCCCTCCAGCGTCTCTCCACCCAGCCCATCCCCCTCAGCAGCCCAGGTCACACTTGTCCTCATACTTGTCCCCTCTGCCAATATCCAGGCACCCAGCCTGGGTCAATAAACTACCAGTAAAACTTGTTTACTTTTGGGCTGAGAACCAACAAATGGGAATGCGCTTAATTCCCCCCCCCCCCCATTTAAAACGTTCCCTGGGCAGCTCTTAAGATCTGAAGCAGGCCTTCACCTGTTGCAAGGCCCTGCCTTGAAGCCCCCTGGCCTGGGCCCAGGCCACCTGGCCTTCCTCCCTGAGCTCCTTGGAGTGTGAAGTCCTCCTTCTCTGCCTTGGGCCACTTGGGCCACCTGTCTGCTGTGCCCCTCTGCCTCCCAGCTACACTGGCCTCCCGGGGGGCCCCCTAAGGCTGGGACGAACCAACCGCTTACCTCTGACTGCGAGCCCCTCCCTGACAACTGGGCTCTGCGGGGCACTGTCTGCGGCAAGGCCTACCTGGGCCTGGGGAGCACCAGCTGGATGCTGCTGTCCCCTAGGGGTCCTCAGGCTGGAGCCATCCCAGACTTGGGATGGAGTGGGCCCCTCCCCTGGAGGATCCCGGCTGTCACCCTCTAAAAATAGCCTGTCTGTGGCCTGAGTGTCAGGGCTGGGCTGGGCTTTGAGGGGCAGAGCACAGGAGGGGGAGGTGAGATGCAGGGGATACCTGCCTGGAACCCAGGGCCAGCCCAGGTGTTCCTGTGCCCTGACCCCTGGCTCCCTTCCCTCCCCCCAGGTGATAGGGCTGCTTGATGTGTTTACTCCTGATGAGACCTTGGATGAGTTTACAGACTTGTGAGTGGCGGGCTGGAGGTTGGGGGTGGGCTGGTGAGGGGCACAGGCTTTGGGTTCTGGATTGGTATGGGGGCTTCTGCCCACCACCTCTCCCTGCAGCCGACAGGGGCTGGGGTGCACACTGCCCGCCCTCCCACCGCACGGTCCATTCCTCCGGGCCCCTTCCCCCTCCACCATGCTCCTGGGACCAGCGGAGCCTGAACCTCTTACCCCAGCCACAACTTGGCTGAGAGGAACGGGGGCTCCTGGCACCCGAGGTGTGAGCCTGGGGCTGATGCATTAGCAGGCAGGGCCCGTGCCCAGGACCCTGGCACCAAGTGTGTGGCCTGTAACTGGAGCCACTGACCTTTGCCGGTGTGGGTGGGGGAGCCCATGAGGAGGACTCTCTCTGCTGCCACTCACTCAGCCAACCCCACAGCCTCCTCTCCGG
Source organism: Orycteropus afer afer (assembly GCF_000298275.1). Classification (NCBI taxonomy): domain Eukaryota; kingdom Metazoa; phylum Chordata; class Mammalia; order Tubulidentata; family Orycteropodidae; genus Orycteropus; species Orycteropus afer. The sequence continues at coordinate 1,522,459 of NW_006922058.1, read as the reverse complement.
ACTCACACCACCTCGGCCACAAACCAGGGGTCTGCCAGGGCAGCAAGCTTCTTGCCCCAGACCTTGCAGAGGTCACGAACCCACAGTGGGCCCCATGTCCCCTTGGAGGAGAAGCCAAATGCCTCTGTCTGTCTCTCTCTACTCAGCCTGCCAGCCCGCCTACCTTGCCACTGCATTCCTGCTCTCCAGGCCTCCCACCTGGCTTCCATGCCCACTTCTCCCCCTCCTCCCTGGCGTCCTGCTGACCTCAGGGTGTGGCCCCTGCTCCTTAGCTTGCCCCTTGGCTCTCTGTACCCTAGAAGTAGAGTCATGCCCCTGTCAGACCTTCCAGGCAGGGTAGGTGGGAGGGAGAGGATGAAGGGTGTGGGAGGCTTCTGGCACATATGGAGGCAGGGTGTGAGCACTGTCCAGGCAGGCGAGTGCGGTCTACACTTGGTAGGCGCCATCCTGAGGGGCTGACCCAGGGGTCCCTGGTGGGATGGAGTCTTCCAGAGCATGTGCCCAGGGGCCAGCTGCAGGGAGGGGGCTCTGAACCCTGGTGGCTGTGACCACCTGCTCCCGGTAGTTACCTGGTGATGCCATTTATGGGCACTGACCTGGGCAAGCTCATGAAGCATGAACAGCTGAGCGAGGATCGCATCCAGTTCCTCACGTACCAGATGCTGAAGGGGCTCAAGGTGGGCTGTGCAGGGGTAGCTGGGAGGTGGGTGTGTGGTCTGCTACGGGGAGGGGTGGGGCCACTCTGTCAAATTCTGTGCTGCCCTGACCCTCTTACTGTCCCCACAGTACATCCACGCTGCTGGCGTCATCCACAGGGTGAGTCCTCGAGAGGGTGGCCCCGAGGGGTGGCCCATCCCAAGCGGCCTTTGTCACTCAGTGGGGGTTGCATGCCATACCCCACACTGGAAAACCTGCAGGGGTGGAGCTGGCCAAGGGGTTTCACTCCCCCTTCAGGTGGTGATTGGGTTCTTGGTAACCTTGTCCACACTACCTACACCCAACTTGTGCAGCGGGGCCAAGTGGCCACCTCTCCTCTGTCCCCAGGACCTGAAGCCTGGTAATCTGGCAGTGAATGAGGACTGTGAGCTGAAGGTGTGTGTATTTGGGGTGGGAGGCTTGGCGGCCTTCAGGGAGACTGGTGTGTGTGTGGGGCAGGACATACAGGAGGTGGGCCCAGGGCATGAAGGGCAGGGAAGTGGCCCCAGTCCCACACACCTGACCTGGGGCAGGACCACAGAGGCAGAGGCTTCCAGAAAGACTTCAGGCCCTGGGGGTCAGCAGCAGGGTGGGGAGACCTCTTAGAACACTCACTCAAGACTCTGAGGTTTGGCAGGGGTCTCCACATGCAGCTGATACAGGACCCCAAGCTGGCCCCGCCCACTCCTCCCGGGGATTCCCAGGGCTCCCCCACTCCCCAGATCCCTTCCGCAGATCCTGGACTTTGGCCTGGCCAGGCAGGCAGACAGCGAGATGACCGGGTATGTGGTGACCCGATGGTACCGGGCACCAGAGGTCATCCTGAACTGGATGCGCTACACGCAGACGGGTGAGAGGCTGGGGTCTGGGTCCCTGGGTGTGGGTCAGGGTGAGGCTGTGGCCAGAGAGGCTGCAAGCCTGGGCACCGTGACTGGGGCAGGCCTGTGTCCCCTCACCTCTTCCCCCACCCCGATCCCTGAGGTGTCTGACGAAGGGGGGACTTCTGTCTCAGTCGATATTTGGTCAGTGGGCTGCATCATGGCCGAGATGATTACCGGGAAGATCCTGTTTAAAGGCAATGACCGTATCCTTCCACCCGGGAGCAGGCTGAGGGCCGAGCACAGGGCCCCCAGGGTCTGGGGAGGGGGTGTGGGCAGCAGCTCGGGCTGGGGGCGGGGTGCCTGCTCTCTGGCCTCGCACTGTGCTCCTGACCTTGAGGCAGACTTGGACCAGCTGAAAGAGATCATGAAGGTGACGGGGACGCCCCCGGCCGAGTTTGTGCAGCGGCTGCAGAGTACCGACGTCAGTGGGCGGTGGGGGCGCGGGGCACAGGGCCCGGGGCCCGGGGCCCGGCCCTCACCTGGGCTCTCCCACAGGCCAAGAACTACATGAAGGGGCTCCCGCAGCTGGAGAAGAAGGACTTTGCTTCCATCCTGACCAACGCCAGCCCCCAGGGTAGGACTGCCCCGGGCCGGCGTGGGGGCCAAGGCTGGGGTGCGCGCGTGGCCTGAGCCCCTGTCATCCCACCAGCCGTGAACCTCCTGGAGAAGATGCTGGTGCTAGACGCCGAGCAGCGGGTGACGGCGGCCCAGGCGCTGGCGCACCCCTACTTTGAGGGCCTGCACGAGGCGGAGGACGAGCCCACAGCTCAGAAGTACGACGACTCCTTCGACGACGTGGACCGCACGCTGGACGAGTGGAGGCGTGAGTGGGCGGGGGAGGTGCGGCTGAGGCAGCCTGGCAGGCCGGGGAGGTGACCTCTGGCCAGGAGCTACAGCTGGGCATGGCCGCCGGCACAAACAATGGCTTGGCAGCGGGCCAGGGTGCGTTGAGTTCCGGAAACTGAGCTCCGGGAGCCTGCAGCCCTCCCCTAGGGCCAGGCTCGAGACCTGACGTACTGTGAGCCTCCTCCCAGCTCACTGGATGGATTTGCAAACTGGTCTGCCCTACCTCCCCTTGCCCCATCTTGGAACCCCTCCCACCAAACAACACCCCCTGCACACTCCCTGAATCCCGCTCCCCAGCCCCATGTTCTGCTTCTCCCCGGGGCTTGGCATGGGTGTGTAGGGGGAGCCCTGTGCACCAAGAGCCCCACCCCCCACTTTGGAGGGCAGCCAACTCCTGCTTAGTCAAGGGCTTGGCCCGGGGGCTAGGCCAGAACAGGCCTTCCTCCACTCCAGAGGTCCTGCCCTGCTGTCTGTCACCTGAGGACACAGGAGGAGGCTGGAGATGGGGGGCAGGGGCGTCTGTGGATGGCCGGTCAGCCCTGGCCCCGAGTCCTGCACACAGACCATGTCGGACACATGGCGCATTTGTGACTGGGCCTTGGCCAGGATCACACGCCTTCTTCCCTTCTGTTTCTCTGGGAAAAGCCAGCTCTTGAGCCTTCTCTGCTCACACAGTACCCCTATGTGGACACACCTGGGTTAGGATCCGATAAGCCCACCCTGTAGGCCCCTGTGGACCAGGGTGACACATACACACAGAGCAAAGCCACACAGACCATACTGGACATGCAGTGTCTCCCCATCAAGTATCAAGTGTGATACTTAAGCCCCTCAACAGCACTCCCCTGGCGAGGTGAGCGAGGGGACACTGGCTGGGGGAGGCAGGAGGAGGCTCCCCCAGCCACCCCTCCCCTCCATTGAGATGACCTGCTGGGGCACAGTAGGCCACCAAGCAAGAAAGTGGCTGCAGCAGGTCGCCCATGGACATATCTTCCGTGGCTTCCTTTATACACCTGCCCAGGGATTGGGTGTGTCCGGTGGGGCCTGGGGCAGCTAGACCTGAAGAAACTGGACAGTTTCAGTTCCCCGGCCTGTGGCTGTGGACTGCTGGACCCCTCTGGTCACAGCGTGTCTGGGTTACGAGAGGAGCAGCTGTGGGTGTGACCTGGAACAGAGCTGCACCTCCCCCTCCAGCCACTCTCTCCCGCCCTGATGTTTTTGGGGTGGCATGGGTTACTAGGACATTGGCTGGTGTGCCTGTGCTGGGGTCTGAGCACTCACCCTGCATCCTAAGTGGCTCTTAGTGGGGTGGGGCGGGGCACACGGATGCATCAGCTCTGCTGGTGGGGCAAGCGTCCCTGTCAGGGTCCAGATCACTGGCCTCGGCCACGTGACTCTGAGCTGATCGTGATTGGGTCTCTTCTGTCCCCATCTCTGTCGCCCCTCCCCAGGCATCACCTATAAAGAGGTGCTCAGCTTCAAGCCTCCCCGGCAGCTGGGGTCCAGGGCGTCCAAGGAGACAGCTCTCTGAAGACCTCTGGGCCTGGGACAGAGGTGGGCACGCCATGGCAACCCTGGCTGGGGGCTCTGCAGCTTAGGCTTTCATCTGGAGTGGCTCAGAATAGACCCCACATTGCACAGATTTCCCTTTTTTCCCCAGGCCTGTTCTGTCCCCCCTCGCCTTCAGCCTGACCTCACAGGATCATCTGGACTTGCTGCAAGGACTCCCTGCTGGCTGGCGGTGGCCTCTGACCCCCCTGGAGCAGCGGCCCCCTCCCTGGGACCAGTCTGGGCTTGGGTCAGCCCTGCTGGCTCTGTACCATGTGCCCGAGGCCCAGCCCTTATTGCTGATAGGAGGGGACCCGGGGAGGGCGCAGGCACCAACTCAGGGATACCATCTCTCTGGAGGGGCTCTGTGCCCCCCAGCCTTGAATGTAACTGGCCATGTGGCCTGCACCCACGAGGCTGAAATAAACCCTTTCATAGATCTTCCACTCTGTCTTTGTCTCTGAGTATGTTCCCCCACTCCACACACACACAGATGAGGTTAGTCCTTAAGAGCTTGGGTCCTATTGTCTGCCTGCCAGTCGTCCTGAGCCACGGGCGGGTGGGGATCCTGAGCATACCCCCCAGGAAGTTGGTGTCCACCTCCCCCGCCCTAGGCCAGTGAAACTGCGTGTGGAGCCCCCAGGGACTTGGCCCCTTTTGTGGGAGGACCTCCTTTAATGGCTTAGGGTCCCAGCCATAGTGTGGTCCCTGAGGCTCCGTCCCCACTGAGAGTCCCCTGCACCCTAAAAGGCCAGAGTTCCTGGGGAGGGAGGGGGACACGCTAGACAGCTGAAGGCCCTCTGGGCTAGGTGGGCTCCTTTCTACAAAACCTCCAACCCCTCTCTCCGCCCAACCCGGTGCACCGTGAGCTGCTGCTGCCCTCTGCCGGCCACCCGGCGGGACTAGCGCGCACACGTAGGTCCCTCCCGCCGGCCTGGCGCCTTCCCATCTGTCAGCAGGAGCAGGTGCGTCCACCGAGATGCTGGGTGACAGCGGGGAAAACCGCTGAGGGGAAGGGCAGTCACGGGTACCCCATCCTTTCCCGGCCGGGAGCTTGGCCCGACAGACAAGGTGCTGAAGAGGACTCGAGCCCTCGCGCCTCGGGGAGCGACCCCGCTCCTCCCGCACAGCTGGAGCTAGAGGGCGCCCATTCCCTCACCGCTGTGATTGGCTCCGGAGCGGACACCTGACTCAAGCGAGGGGCTCGAGGGCCATCCAAGGGTCAGCCCACCCAGGGGGTGGGCGGTCCATTCCGCCCCGAGATCCCCGCCTCCGGGCCCCGCCCCCAGGGACGCAGTCTCCGCATTTCGGTCCCTAGACGCGCTCTCGGGACCCTGGCTCCTAGAGACGGGCTCCCGGGGCCCCACCTCCAGAGACGCACTCCCGGAGTCCTGTCTCATGGTTCCGTCCTCAGAAACGGGATCTCAAGACCTCCGCCTCCAGAAACCCACAAAGACCACGCCCCGCCCCCGAAACCACCCCAGGCTCCATCCCCGGGCACCACGCCCATCGCCCAGCTTCCGGGGCCCCGCCCCCCCATCTTCCCTAGAGCACCGTCCCTAGCGGGTGCTGCGTGCCTGGCGTTAGGGCTTCCTTCCTTTCTCTGTCCTCTCTGCTCCTGCTCCGTCGCTAGGCCGGGTCCTCATCCCTTGCTGTTCCCCTTCATTCATTTCTAGTGCTCCGTGTTCGGCTTGCCTGCACCAGGCCCAGCTCGGCACGACCCCTGGCCCCCAGTGTGTGTGTGGGGGGTCTTCCCTCTGCGCAGCGCGGCCGTCCCTGAGCCCCGCGGGCTCTGCGGTCCCCGAAGTCGCATGCCTTCCCCCCCCCGAGTCCTGGCTGGGTGGGCCACTGGGGCCGCACTCGGGCTACTGACCCGCCGGACCTGGTGACCACAGAGCGGACTCAGCCGAGTGTGGGGGGCCGGAGAGCGCGGGGGCCAAGGCAGTGGGGAGACATCTCTGCTCTGGGGCACACAGAGCTCCGCGGGAGGGGGGCACTGTCCCCCCAGTCCTCACGCCCGCCACCCCTCCATCTCGTAGGGGTACCCAGAGGCAGTGACCCGCCCAGGCCCCATATCCATGGAGGTGGGAGAACCGCTGCTGGAACCTAGTGGGGGAGGGACGGGGCGGAGCCAGGGCGGGGCGGAGCCAGGGCGGGGCGGAGCCAGGGCGGGGCGGAGCCAGGGCGGGGCGGAGCCAGGGGAGGGACCAGGCGGGCGGGGGCGGAGCAAGAGGAGAAACCGGGCGGGGGCGGAGACAGGGGCGGGACGCGTCCTCGGATGGCGGGGCGGGGCTGAGGACAGACCAGGCCTTCCCTGGGGCCGGGCCGGACCCGGGTCCGAGTTGTGGGAAACCGGAAGCCCGGCCCTGGGAGACAACCGCGCTGGTCAAGGCTGCGTTTTGGCGTCTGCTTTGTGGCCCGGTCCGTGGCAGTGGCGGTGGCGTGTGCGCGCCTGGGACCTCGTTCCGCGATCTGGGTTCTGTGTGCCTGCCGTCCGGGCCGTGTCGCCTGCGGGTCTCAGACGTTGCGCTCTCCCGGAGCTGCAGCTGGGAACACGCGGGGCGGTCGCCTGCGGGGCGGAGGGCGTTTGGATTCTGTCCCGCCCTGGGCGGCTCGACGTGACCACAGTCGACCATGGGGACCGCGCTCGTGTACCACGAGGACATGACGGTCGCTCGGCTCCTCTGGGACGAGTAAGTGTGATCTGAGGGGCAGGTGGGGGGCGGAGGGGCTCTGGACACTGAACTGTCCCCCAACAGCCCCGAGTGCGAGATCGAATGTCCTGAGCGGGTGACCGTCGCCCTGGAGCGCCTGCAGCAGCACGGTCTGGAGCAGAGGTGCCTGCGGCTGGCGGCGCGCGAGGCCTCGGAGGCGGAGCTGGGCCTGGTTCACAGGTCAGACCCCAGAGGGGGTGAGCCTGCGCCCCAGGACGGTGGGCGCCCGCATCACACTGGCCTCTTCCCCGCCGCCTTGGTTCCCTGGTAGGGACAGTGGGTGGTGGGGACGGCAGTTGAGTGGCCAGGGGGGCTGCCCACAAGGACAAAGGAGACGGGCGTTCCTCCAGGAGCTCCCCCACTCCACCTGCTCCTCCCTACCCCAGCCGTGACCCTGCCTAGCCCTCTTGCCCCTCTGCAGCCCAGAGTACGTGGCTGTGGTACGGGGCACCCAGGTCCTGGGCACAGAAGAGCTTCAGGCGCTGTCGGCCCAGTACGACGCCGTCTACTTCCACCCGGTGTGTGTCCCTCAGTGCACTCCCTCACCCACCCAGACACATCAGCCCACCAGCATCCATACCCTGGCTGCCAGCCCCAGCCCATGCCCCCTCAGCTCCTGCTTGCCCAAACGCCCTGCACACCCTGCGTGATACCTTTGTCTGGCACAGGCATGGGCAGGGCTGGTGTGGGGCGTGAGGGCAGGTGGGGGGGCTCATGCAGCACCCCTGCTCCCACAGAGCACCTTTCGCTGTGCTCGGCTGGCTGTGGGGGCTGCGCTGAAGTTGGTGGACGCTGTGTTGACCGGGGCCGCGCACAATGGGCTCGCTCTCGTGAGGTGAGGGCTGCATCCCTCTGCCTGCTGCCCACCTAATTGGGGCCAGGATGACCGAGTGCCCCCTACCCCCAGGCCTCCCGGCCACCACAGCCAGCGTGCAGCCGCCAATGGGTTCTGTGTATTCAACAATGTGGCTATAGCAGCTGAACACGCCAAGCAAAACCACGGGCTGCACAGGTGTGTACAGGTGCAGGGGTGGGGAAGACACTCCACCCAGCCCCTTCCCAGCCCTGCTGGGCTCCTGGCCTGGACAGAAGCTCCATCTTCAGTCACCACACCTCTGCTCCTAGAATCCTCATCGTTGACTGGGACATCCACCACGGCCAGGGCACCCAGTACATCTTTGAGGATGACCCCAGGTGAGTGTGTGTGGGGGTCATGACCCCTCCCTGGGATCCCGCTCTGGGGAGGGCACAGCCTGGCTTGGGAAAATCTGAGAGGGGCACGTGGCCATGTGATCAGCATCTGCCAGCAGAGTGGAGGTTCTGGGGGAGCTGACCTCCCTAGTCTCTGACCTCAGCTGGCTGTCCACAGCGTCCTCTACTTCTCCTGGCACCGCTACGAGCATGGGCACTTCTGGCCTTTCCTTCGAGAGTCAGATGCCGATGTGGTTGGCCATGGCCGTGGCCGCGGCTTCACGGTCAACGTGCCTTGGAACCAGGTGCCACCTTGTCCCCAGGCCCCCACTGGCACCTCCTAGCCCTTGGTCTGGGCCCCCTGAGCACAAGCTGGGGCTTCCTGCCCAGCTTACCCCAGAGCCAGGACCCCGGGGGTGAGGGCCCTGAGGTTGGCGGGCAGTGACCGGTGCTGACTCTCCATGGTTGCAGGTGGGGATGGGAAACGCTGACTATATGGCAGCTTTTCTGCATGTGCTGCTCCCTTTGGCCTTCGAGGTGACTGTGTGGGGACAGGGTGGCAGTGGGTGGTAAGAGGGCTGGGAGGGGACTTGGGGTGGAAGTTCCATGGTGAAGATGGGGGTCGTCTGCCCCAGAAACAGGGCCACGGCCACTTGCCTCGGTGTCTGCACTGACCATGGGGGTGGGTGACGAGGCTCGCTTTGGAGGGGACAGAAGACTGCGAGCTAGGCGGCTCCCCCCTTGGCTCCAGCTCTCTCTACCTTGTTTGGACTCCACCCTGCCTGCAGTTTGACCCCGAGTTGGTGCTGGTCTCCGCTGGCTTTGACTCAGCCATCGGGGACCCTGAGGTAAGAGTCTGGCCTGGTGGGAGGCCTCCGGGGTCCTGGGACCACGCCCCTTATGTTCCTGCTTTGTTCCAGGGGCATATGCAGGCCACACCAGAGTGCTTTGCCCATCTCACTCAGCTGCTGCTGGCCCTGGCTGGTGGCCGGGTCTGTGCTGTGCTGGAGGTGACTGCAGCTGAGCAGGCCGGGCCCCAGGGTGGGCTGGGGGGATCCTGGGCCGGGGGATGGAGCCCTCCAGGTGGGGTCAGAGCAGCCTGCCCTGGGGGAGGACATGGCTGGGACAGGGAGCCACAGAGCAGGGGGCCGTTCTCATCAACGCCCTCCCCCATGCCTTTGCTTCGCACGCCTCTCCCGTCCTCACAGGGAGGCTACCACCTCGAATCGCTTGCAGAGTCAGCATGCATGACAGTGCAGGCGCTGCTGGGAGACCCTGCCCCACCTCTGTCGGGGATCATGGTGCCCTGTTGGAGGTGCGAGGGGTGAAGGGTGGGGGTAAGGATGGGGCTGGAGAGAGATGTGCCTGGGGGGGGTTGGGAGGGTGGTAGAAGCAGGGGGCTTGAGGGGTGTGGGGAGGGGCCTGGAGGGAGGGGGAACTAGAGGAAGAGAGGAGGTGGGGTGGCCAGAGGTAGAGGAACCCTGAGACAGGGCCGGAAGGAGAGGAGGTGGTGGGGAGGGGGTTGGCCCTGGAGAGAGAGGCAGCTAGGGCATGGTGCCCGTGGGAGGGGGTCCAGGCCAAGCATCTGCCTCACTGCCCAGCTCTCCCTGCAGCGCCCTGGAGTCCATCCAGCATGTCCGGGCGGCCCAGGCCCCTCACTGGACAAGCCTCCAGGACCAGGGTCATTGTGGTCATGGTGCTGGGCTCTGGAGCTCCTGCAGTGGGCATGAGCGACAGCATGACTCTGAACCGCCAAAAGACACAGCCCTTGAACCAAACCCCAGTGCCTGCTCTCCAGAGGGGAGGCCTCCACCACCGCCCCCCGGGACTTCCGCATATGAGGAGGCAGCCATAGAAGCAGCGGCCCAAGCAGCTGTAGCGCTGAGCTCCCTCCTGGACAGGCTGCGCCTTCATCCCCTGCCCCCCGTCCGCACAGCCATTGCCCTAACCTCAATGGATGCTACCCCTGCCCTGCCTCTTGGAGTCCTCCATCAGGAGGGGTCAGCCCTGAGGGAGGAGACCAAGGCCTGGGCCAGGTGGGCAGGGTGGGCCCGGGAAGGGGGCGGGCCATGTTGGTGGCTGTACCTGTGCCTGACCTGCATGTGGTTTATGACTATCTGTGTGTCACTCACATCCGTGTGTCCCTCTGGTTTGCCACCACAGACCCCATGAGGCCCTGGCCCAGGACGAGGCCCTCACTGCGCTCGGGAAGGTTCTGAACCTTGTAGACAAGATCTTGGGTGGGCAGGTGCGTGCATCTGGGTAGGGTAGGTGGAGCCTGCCCCCAGGGTGGACAGTGGGCCACAGCTCGGGGGCTGGGCCGCAGACCATCCCAGGGTTAGTGTTCTCCCTGACTCCCTTACAAGCTCTTGGCAGAGAAGTGGGGACGATGCAGTGTTTTCAGCACAGTTTGCAGAAAGGGAGTGGTTTGACTCAGTGTGTCGAGGTGGGCGTGTGCCGGTCACGTGGACAGGTGCTACGAAGGAGCAAGGGGTCTGTTGATCTGGTTTGGGAGTGGGCTGCTTCCTGACTATCCTCTGTTGTCATCTGTTCCCTAGGTGAGCAGTGGCATTGCGGCCATACCCACCCTTGCTGTTGCTGCCACCTTGGATGTGGTCATCCGCCGCGGCCTGTACCTTGGAACCCAGAAGTGAGTCCCTGGGTTGGAAGAGCTTCTGAGAGCAGGGCTGTGGGTGGAGCCTGTGAGGACAGGGCTGTGGGTTACTGTGAGCTGGACTCTACGGACCTGAGCACAGCCGGTCCCCACTGGCTTTTTCTCCAGGCTGTTTTGTGTGGCTTTGGGACAGCTAGACCGGCCCCCAGACTTCACTGATGATGGGTATGACTTCCAGGTCACTCATATATCCTGCTATGCGTGTGGGTGGGCTTGTGGCAAGTGGGCCACCAGGTCCCCAGGAGTGACAGGTGAGTGGGGCACTGTGAGTCACAGAGGGGGGCCTGCCACAGCTGGCTTTTGGCAGAGGACCCAGGAACAAGGCCAGGCTAGGCCTCTAGCAGCTGTGTCCCTGCCATCTCTGCCCTGCGGTGCTCTGGAGGGTGACCAGGTTCTCACTTGTGCTCCCCTCCTCTGGAAGGAGGATTCTGTGGCTGAACATTGGAGGCCAGGAGGCAGCAGCCCTGTCCATGTTCTGCATCTCCGTGCCACTGCCAAGGGTGAGTGGCAGTGTTCCTGGGCTGGAGCAGACATGGGGCATCCTGTGTGTGCAGCTCAGCCCACTGGCATTGAGACAGGGACCAGGCCCATCCTCCATGCCTCAAGGGACTGCCAGTGTGGCTGGCACACTCTGGAACACTGAGATTGGGAGGTGGGGTGTCATCTGGGGTGCGGGACTGGTGCCATGCTGCTGCCCCTCTCACAGGAGACTGGGGGGCTCCTGAGCTGCATCTTGGGCCTGGTGCTGCCCCTGGCCTATGGCTTCCAGCCTGACCTGGTGCTGGTGGTGCTGGGGCCGTCCCACAGCCTGCAGGATACCCACGCTGCACTACTGGCCTCAATGCTCCGGGGTCCAGCAGGGGGCCGAGTCCTAGCCCTGGTGCAGGTAAGCCATGCAAGGCAGGATAGGCTATGGGGTGGGCGTCCATAAGAAAGTGACTCATGCCTCCCCCATCGCCTGGCGCAGGAATCCAGACCCCACCTTGCAGGTGCCCTGGCCCGTGCATTGCATGGAGAGGCACCCCCCAGCCTGGGCCCCTGCTCTAGGGCCTCGGCTGAGGACTTGGAGGCGCTGAAGTACCTAAGAGGGCAGCTGGAATCAGAGTGGAGGATGCTGCAGGTGGCGGGTGAGGGGTTGGCCTTGCCCGGCTCGGCGTGGAGGCGAGCTCCTGGCGGTCCTGGGTGGGTGCTGCTTGAACCAGCGCACACCAGTGACATCGTGAGCATCTCTCTCTCCAACGGCCCTTTCAGTGACCTCACCTGGAAGCTTGAAATCGGCCGGGGGCAAAGGATTTCCGTCAGGGAGCTAACACTACAAACCAGCCATCCAGAGCTAGGGGTTGCCTGGTCATGGGCACCCCGCCCTCGGCGGCTACCGCGCCATCAACGGCCCTGCTAACTTCCCTACGCTCTCCTCCCCTCTCCCGCCAATCAATAAACGTCGTTTAACGAAAGCCTGACTCCGCCTCCTTCGTTGGGCCTATCGCAGGCCTCAATTTCCTCATTTACCGGAACGCAGCCCCAACCGGAAGTGCGCGTAGCAGAGGCGGGGCCACGGCCAAGGGAGCCTCCACGGTCCCGCCCCCTCTGAGCATATTTTCTGCGCCTCTTGTCCCGGGGTCTCGCCGGTCGCGTGGCAATGACGCGCACGGCCGCCAGAGCGGGAACGCTGGGAGCACCTGCTCGAGAGGCCTGAGGCGGCGACCCTGTGTGGGTTCTCCGTCCTCAGACTCCCTCCCTGGCCTGCGGGGCACCGGCAGCATCCACTCGGGGGATTCTGGCTCCGGTGCGGGGCCCCGGAGAACGCAGGGAAAACCGAGTCCGTGCGCTGTGTCCTGCCCACGCACGTGTCGTTCTTCGAGTTTGTCAAGGTTGTGCGACCGCCTGAAGGTCAGGAACTGTCGGCGTCTGCTTCCCCGCGGGGCGAGCTCCGCGCCTCGGGGCCTCGGCGCAGCTCTCGGTCTCGCAGAGGCCGGTGGCCGCCCGGCTGGGACGTCTGCGCGCACTCTGAGGGCCCGGAGCTGAGGAGGGGCCGGCATGGCCAGCATCACCCAGCTGCTGGATGACCTTTGCGAGGCCCACCTACCGGCCGCCGGAGCTCTCCCGGCCCGGCGTGGCCTGGACCGGAGGCGGGCCAAGCAGTGCCTCAAGAAGGTGGCCTACAACATGCTTTTCCCAAGTCTCTTTCAAGAGGAGACGCCGAAGCTGCAGCCTGAGCTCTCCAAGCTGCCGGTGAAAAACAAGATCCTTATGCTGTCATTTAACTTGCGGGTGGGCGGCCTGGGCCCGGACGCCGACCGCTTGGAGGACCTTGTGGACCAGCTGCAGGCAGCCCCTTCCTGTCCGCTTGGGGAAGTGGCCTCGGTGTTGGACCTCCTGGTTCAGCTGGCGGGGACGGGTCCCCCTCGAGAGCTGCCCCGGAAACGGGACTATTTCCTAGACAACAAGTACGTGGGGAGAAACGTTCCCTACCGGGGCTACGACTGTTGTGACTTGAGGGCGCTGGAGATGGACGCTGAGTCCCTGATCTGCAGAGAGGAGTATTTGTGCCGGGACATGGCTCAGAAGACGCTGCAGATGATGGAGGCCCCGCCGGGCACCGGCCTACCCACCTTTGGGCGCTTCTCATTGGGTGACTCTTGTGACAAGTTTGAGAGAGACACCCGGACCTCCCTCTTTGGTGCCCTTGTGCATAGCCGCACATTCGACATGGACATCCGACTGGATCTGCCCCCGGTGCCAGACAGCGTGGACCTGTCCGGACTTGCCATTAAAGTAGGGTATCTGCTTTCCTGCCTTCAGCTCCTGAGTGTGCCTTGTGTGGTGCTAAAGGTGGGATGGCTGAGGCCCAGGTCTCTAGGTGGCCCGAGCGGTTATGAAGTATGGCTGCTGGTGCACACCCTCAGCACACAGCAGCGTGCTGTCTGTAATCCTCTATCAGACAGCCCATGTTGCTTAGTCAATTGTTCTGCCCTCTAGAGCTGCTACGTAAGTTTAAATGGAAAAAAAAACAAACAAAAAAAAACTGACTGCCATCGAGTCAATTCCAACTCACAGCACCCCTGGAGGACAGAATCCAACTGCCCCATAGGGTTTCTGAGGTGGTAATCTTTACAGACCATGCTGCCTCATCTTTCTGCCTCAGAGTGGCTGGTGGATATGAACCATTGACCGTTTGGTTAGCAACTGATTACTTTAACCACTGCACCACCCACCAAAACCATACACACTGCCATTGAGTCAATTCCGGCTTATAGAGACCCCCACAGGGTTTCCAAAGCTGTAAATCTTTACAGAAGCAGATTGCCTAGTCTTTCTCCCAAAGAGTGTGGCTGGTGGGTCTGATCCACCAACCTTCTGGTTGGCAGCCCAGTGCCTTAAGCACAGTACCACCAGAGCTCCTAAATGTGAATTAAATAAAAAAGTCGGTTCCTCAGTCGCATAGCCACATTTCAAGTGCTTGGTAGCCGCGTGTGGCAGAAAAACTTGCGCGAGCTGGAGCTGCACTTATGTAGACTTCCGCCTACAGTGTGAAGTTTCTCAGCATTATAAAGTGAATCAGCCCAGCCTTTCTGTGGGGTCTGTGCAAGGTGCTCAGTGAGCACAGGCTCCCAGGCATTCCAGCGTTACTGGGCTCTAGGCTCCCAGCATAAATAACTCCACAGTGAACATCTTGGTGCACATACATTTTTTTTTGTTTACCATGATTTTCTTGTGCTAGAGCCCCCAGAATGGCATTTCCAGGCCCGGAGAATTTCATAAGTTGTGTAACTTGGGAGTTTCTGTAGTCTATATTCTGGATTTTGTAAGTTATACTGGGCCTACGTGTTATGTGAACTTGGGAGTCAGTAGCCTTGATGAATTGTTTTGTTTTGCTCCCTCAGTGATCCTGTGGGAACACATCGTGGAGTTGTCGTGTCTGAGGGGGATATTAGGCGCATCCACAAGGGAGGACTTCCCCAGAGGAGGAAGTGGAAATGTGCAGACGGACTCCTGGGCGCCTGATCGCTCAGTGGCACGTCCTTCTTTCCTGTGGTCTCCAGGTTCCTCAGAGCATGGACCAGTCGGAAGATGAAGGGTTCCAGTCGGCGTCTAATTTGACTCCAGACTCCCAGTCTGAACCAAGTGTGACCCCGGACCTGGATGTGTGGGAGGCCGTGCTCACTTACGAGGCCAGCAAGAGGCGGTGCTGGGAGAGAATCGGGTGGTGTGTGAGCCTCTCTCTGGGGTCTGCTGCATTGTTTCTTGGTGGGCCTGGGGGTGGCTTTTAGGAGCAGCTGTGATGGGGTTAGACACCTTGAAATGCGAGTCAAGCTAACTTCCAGGACTGTGTTTGGATTCTGGGAGTTGAAAAGAGATTGAAGGAGAATGGTTTCAGGCTTTGAGGAGGTTCGTGTTGGACAAGTGCCAGCCTGTCGCGTCCACTTGCAGTGACCCTGTGTGTGTGAGAGTAGACCGCTCTGGGGTCGTCAGTGGCTGATTGTCAGAAGTAAGTCTCCAGGTCTTTGTTTTGTGGTGCCTCTGGGCAGGCTCAATCCTTTGACTTTTTGGTTAGCAGCCGGGTGCGTTCACCATTGGCACCTCCAGGGGCTCCAGTAACTTCTGCAGATCTCATTCTTCAGTGACTTGGTCAGCAGTGGCTCACTTCCTGATTCCTGTTAGAGCCACAGAGGGTGACAGGTTGTGGTGTCCCCAGTGTAGGGTAGAAGGGCTGCCTGGCCATCCCGTTTTGCCTTTCTCTCTGGTTGTGGCCTGTGTGGCTGAGTACTGTCTCACTGTATGGACCCCGAGTTGTGTGTCCAGGCACCATTTCTCTGCAGGCTGCGTCCTATCCCATAGTGTGTATGGACCCCGTGTTGTGTGTCCAGGCCTCATTTCTCTGTGTAGCCGCGTCCTGTTCTATTGTGTGTATGGACCCCATGTTGTATGTCTGGGCATCATTTCTCTGTGTGGCTGGGCGCTGTCTCATTGTGTGCATGGGCCCCGTATTGTGTGTCCAAGCATCTGCGGTGGTCCGTTCTGTTCCCACCTTTTGGCTGTAGGGCAGAGTGCTGCAGTAACCCTTGGTGCACAGGTTCCTGTTTGTGTTCCTGCCTTCGTTTCTTCTGGATACACACCTAGGGTTAGAATCGCTAGGTCGTATGTTCAACTCTTTGAGGAACTGCCAAACGGTTCTGCACAGTAGCTGCAGCATTTATACTCCCACCAGCACCGGAAGAGGGTTCTGAGTGCCCACCAACCTTGCCAACACTTGTTCTCCATTTCTGACCACAGCTGTCCTTGTGGGGCTGAGGTGTCCTTGTGTGCCTTCTCACCACAGTGATGATGATGTGGTGTGTTGTCATCTTGAGGACACTGGTGCTCCCCCGGGTCACTTTCCTGGGCTGGGCTGGGTTGTCCCTTCCACTTTCAGGGGGTCAGAGTAAAGCTGGGAGTTGGTCCTGTGGGGGGCTGGAGGCTCTGCGGCTGGTTTGGGTTCCTCACTGACCAGTGTTTCTCCTGACGAGTGCTGTGTCTGGGGTGTGTCCCCCATGAGACCGTGTGTGGAGCTGAGGTACCTGTCTATTTGCTCATCACCCCTCCTCATCTCCCTGCAGCCCCCCTGGCCACAGAGAGGAGCCCTACCTCACAGAAGCTGGGAGAGAGGCTTTTGACAAGTTCTGCAGACTCTGCGAGGGGGGACTGCAGGTGCTTGGTGGCAGCCTGCTCCCGGCCCTGCAGCACATCCTGGTGCAGGAGTGTGAGCTGGTGAAGGACACGCTGAATGTGCTCATTGGAGTTGCATCGGCCACATTCTCCCTCTGTCAGGTAAGGCTGGGCCCTGCAGCGAGCCCTCCACAGGGGTTTGCCTGTCTCACTGCCCAGGAGGACTCGCTCTACCGGCCTGGGGGCCACCTGGGGTCTGCCAGGGTCATGTTATCTAGGTGTTGGAAGGTATGGATTTGTTAACCTTTAAAAACGTAGCAAGATGTGTGTGGCTGTCAGTGTTGTTGTGGAGGACAGGCCACCAGCCAGTCCTGCTCCATCTCAGAACTGCCGTCCTATGCCCCAGCTCGTCATCAGGGACCAGGCTTACCCCTCCTGGGTCCCAGTGGATGAGGGGCT
This sequence comes from Orycteropus afer afer, assembly GCF_000298275.1. Taxonomy (NCBI): domain Eukaryota; kingdom Metazoa; phylum Chordata; class Mammalia; order Tubulidentata; family Orycteropodidae; genus Orycteropus; species Orycteropus afer. The sequence goes on along the minus strand of NW_006922058.1, from coordinate 1,505,804 downwards.
GTGCTTGGAGGCTTGACTGCATTACCCACTGCTCTGATATGCAACCCCCTGGGGTCTCGGGTCCTTCAGCCTGGCTGTTCCCAGGCTGAGTGTGTGCTGGTCACACCAGGCACACCTTGTGCAGTTCCAAACCTGGTATGGCGCCTGTCCTGGGGGCTCTTGGGAGTGTCATTAGCCCTCCCAGGTTGTGTCTGTCTCCATGGGTGTAAGTGGCCCTGTGGGGCGAGTGGCCTTGCTCTCTTTCTCTGCATCTTCCATTGTTTTTCAGAACGTCAACTGCAGGCCTGCCAGCTCATGTTAACATTTGCCCTGTACCCAAGGGCTGCCCCTCCTCGCTTCCTGTCTGTCCAAGCCCCCCCGGGCTGTCTGGCCCTATACCCTCCCCCACTCCCATTCATACCCCTGGGCTGTCGGTCCATGCACCCTCTCATCTTTGCCCTCAGACTGTCCATCCATGCCCCTGGGCTGGCATCTCTTCACCCTGCCATGCCCCTTTCTCAGCTGGTGTGGTGCTTTAAACTTACATCTCTTCCAGTGTGGACCGTGATGACCACTTTGTGCCCGCTTACATGACATCTGGCATCTGTCTACTTTTTGTGTGCTGTCTGTGCATTGGGTCTGAGCTGCTCTGACTCTCGCCCTCCCTCCCACAGCCAGCCCAAGCCTTCGTGGTGAAGCCAGGAGTGTATGTGTCCGGGACCTCCCCAGAGAGCATGCGTGGCCTCCTGTCAGAGGTGGCTGTGTGTGGGACCTACTATGTGCGCCTCAGCCGCTTCTCTCTGCAGCCGGTGCTGGACGCCACGTGCAGCAAAGGCCTTGTGTTCCAGGTACGCTCCTTGCCCCCATTGGGACTCCAGAAGCCACCAAGGACCCAAGTGCAGACACTCTGTGTCCTTAGCACATCCAGGGCAGGAAGCTGCCTCTTAAGGTTGGGCAGCTGACGTGTGTCCTCCATGCTGTGTCACTGGGGCCCAGGCAGTGGGAAGGGGAGCTGCACCTTTGGAGGCACAGGGTGGGACCAAGTGTGGGTGGGTGGGTGAGTGTGTGAGCAGGTGAGCAGCAGGCTCCCCACCTGTGGTAGGTGAGCATGTGAGTGGGTGGGTCGTAGGCTTCATGAGTGAGGCCCAGGGTGGGCCTTCCCTTGAGCACACTGCTCTTCCTGGTATGTGGGGTTGGGAGCCTGGCCCAGGGGTCCTGTCCTCCAGGGTGCCTGCCACCACCAGACCCACTGTTGCTGCACACTGGGCAGAGCTACAGGACAGGTGAGCATGGGGGAGGTGTGCTAACCCCCAGGACACTGGGTACTGGGCTGCTGTGGCCCTTCCAGCCCTTGGAGGAGAGGGGGTGCATGAGAGGGAGTCTCAAGGAGAATGGGGCTTGGCTGTGGCTGTGCCCAAGGGGGACTGGACTGGACGTGATCAGCTGGGTGATGGGTGGTTGGTGGTCTTGATCCTGAAGGGCCTCACTGTCTAGGACCTGTCAGCAGAGTCTGACCATCCTAGAACTACCCTGAGTGCCAACATCCCCAGGGACTGGCCCTCTCTGACAGTTAGGATGCCTGAGGCCTCCTGCCAGAGGGTGGGGCCTCTGGAGCTGATCTTGGAGAATGAAACCCCAGAGCTGGCCGCAAAGCCCAGTCCCTGCCCCCCTGGCTGGGCAGGGGTCGGCTTCCTCTCAGACCCTTGTCCACAGGCCTTCACCAGTGGCGTGAGACGGTACCTGCAGTACTACCGGGCCTGTGTGCTCTCCACCCCGCCCACCCTCAGCCTGCTGACCATCAGCTTCCTCTTCAAGAAGCTGGGCCGACAGCTCAGGTGGGCCCTGATGGCCGGTCTGGAAGGTGGAGAGGCTCCACTGGGGGTGTGGGGTCTTGGACTTGGTGCATGGAAGGGGAGGTGCTGCCCCGGGGTTGGAGCAGTGGCAGGTGGACGGCTGAGGCAGCTCAAGCCAGGGGAACCCTGGGAGTCTGCTCAGTGGCTTGACCTGGCCATTTGGGTCCAGGTACCTGGCTGAACTCTGTGGTGTTGGCACCGGACTCCCAGGGACCAGTGGTGGTGGAGGGTCCAAGGCTGTGTTCCCGACTGTGAGTCTGCCCCTGTGGAGTGGGTGGTTCCCTGCGTTGAGCTCCAGGTGAGGGGCTTGTGTCACCACGTACTCTGCCTGTTGGCACTGGCGTCTGCAGGGCGTGAAGCTGCTCTCCTACCTGTATCAGGAGGCCCTGGACAACTGTAGCAATGAGCACTACCCCGTCCTGCTGTCCCTGCTCAAGACCAGCTGCGAGCCCTACACAAGGTGAGGCTAGGGCCCACAGATGTGGAGCCGGGTGGGACTGTGGGTGGGGCTTATTGGGGCCTGTGGGGCGGTCCAGCCTCCTGGGAAGATGCAGACTCAGTCTGCGAGGCTGTGAAGCTCTAAGCAGAGGAAGAGGGCCCAGCTTCCATGCCCGTGTTAGCAAGGTGGGGGTTCTCCACACATGACTAACCTCCAGTAGGCTGCTCTCCGGGGAGCAATCCTGGGATATGGTGCTCTGCACCCCTGGAGCTGCCCCAGGCTCTCGTATGTCCTCCCCTGACCAGTAATGCCAGTCCTGGGGCAGTGGTCTGTAGCCATTGGGTCCTGAGGTCACTGTGACACACTCACGTTGTCTGTGTTTCCATTTGGAAGTTGGCAGGCTTCTGGCTGCTTTTGTAGAGAGAACTCTATGGATAAGGTGACGTGAGCTTGAGAATCACTGAGGATGAGGGAGGCCAGAGCCTGCAGCCAATCTCTCGTTGACTTGTGTAGTCAGATGTTTGAGAGGGGTCAGGAACGGTGCTATGTACAGACAGGAGGGAAGGCGGGATAGGCAGAGGCATGCAGCCCAGGTGCTTCCTGCAGGTTCATCCACGACTGGGTGTACAGTGGGGTCTTCCGAGATGCCTATGGCGAGTTCATGATCCAGGTGAATGAGGACTACCTCGGCTGCAGAGGTAGGTGGGCAGTGGTGACTGGGGGGGTCCTACACCTGTGAGCCCCTCTGATGTGTGCCACCCGTTTGTCCCATGCCAGACAAGTTTTACTGGACCCATGGCTATGTGCTGATTTCTGAGGAGGTGGAGGACTGTGTCCCCGTGTTCTTGAAGCACATTGCCAATGACGTGTACGTCTGTGGGAAGACCATCAACCTGCTGAAACTCTGCTGCCCCCGGGTGAGGCAGGCATTGCCTGTTAGCGTGTGTTCTAGTGTGTGTGTGTGTGTGTACATGTGCACATGTGCACGTGTGCATGTAAGTGCACATGTACACACATGTGTGCGCTTGTGAGTCTGTAAGTGTGCATGTGAGTGCATGTGCACGTATGTGTTCCTGAGTGTTAAGTTTGTGTGTGTGTGTGAATGCCTGTGCATGTGTACCCGTGGGTCTGTGTATAAGTGTGCATGTGTGTGGTTTGGTTACCTAGAGCTGCTTTGATAGGAATATACCACAAATAAGATGGCTTAACAAATAAGAATTTATTCTCTTACAGTTTTGGAGGCTAGAAGTCCAAGTTCAAAGTGCTAGACTCTAGGGACTGGGTGAAAGCCCCCTGACCTTGGGCTTCAGTGCTGCCTCTTGCTCCCAGCCCACTGAAGCTAGAGGCATCTCTTCACTCAGGCAGCTGCAGGCTGCTGGGGCTGAGAAGCCCAAGGTTGAGAAGTGAAAAGGCACGGTCCTGATATCACCAAACCAGGCCATTAATTCAAGTCCAGAAAAAGTCCCAAGATCGGCAGGGCATGGCAGGCTGCTGAACAACGACACAACTACATGCAGGGTTCAGACATGCCAAAAAGCTAGAGACCTTCCTCAAAGTTGCTTCTTACATACTGGAAGCAGCCCACATCCCTAAAGCAGCTGTTCAGCCACTCCAGTAAATTCCACTCTGGAGTTAATTACCAATCTCACCATGGGGAATAACTACATCCAGCTGCCCAGCCACTCAACCAGGCCCAGCCAAGTTGACGACAACCTTAACTACCACAGTGTGTAAGAGAGCATGTGCACACGCATGTGCCTGTGAGTCCTTGTGCATGTAAGTGTCTGTGTGTAAGAATCCACATGCACATGCATGTATGTGTGCCAGTGAGTCTGTGTATAAGTGTGAGTATATGTGCACGTGTGCCTATAAGTGGGCATGTGTGAGTGCATGCGTATGTGTGTGTTCCTGAGTGTACGTCTGTGTGTATGTGAGTCTGTGTGCATGTAAGAGTGCATGTGCACATGCATGTGTCTGCATGCATGTAACTGTGTGAGTGCCTGTGCATGTGTGCCTGAATGTGTGTGAATGTATGTGCGCATGTGAGCCTCTGTGTATATAAATGTGCGTGTGAGTGCATGTGCACATACCTGTGTGTTCCTGAGTGTGTCTGTAAGTGCATCTGTAAGAATGTGTGTGCACGTGTGTGGGGGTGTGGGTGTAAGTCTGTGTGTGTATGAGTGCACGTGTATGTGCACTTGTGTGTCTGGGTGTAAGTCTGTGTATATGTGTATGAGTGCATGTGCACGTGCACATGTGTGCTTGAATGTGAGATTGCGTGAGTGCATGTGCACGTGTGTTCCTGAGTGTTTGTAAGTGCATCTATAAGAATATGTGTGCACGTTTGTGTGCCTGGGTGTAAGTCTGTTACATGTAAGTGTGTGTGTATGAGTGCATGTGCATGTTAGTCTGTAAGTATGCATGTGAGTGCATGTGCACATGTGTGTGCCTGGGTCTAAGTCTGTGAGTGCATGTGCATGTGCTCGTGTGTGCCTGAGTGTGAGACTGTGTGTGTGTGTGTATGCATAAATGTGTACCCATGTGTGCACATGTAAGTATGTGTGTGAGTGCATGTGTATCGCAGGTTATCTGTGTGCATGTAAGTGTGAGTACATGTACATGTGTGCGTGCCTAGGTGTAAGGTTGTGTGTATGAGTGCATGTGCACACATGTGTGCCTGAGAGTGCTCGTGTGCATGTATGAGCGTAAGTACGTGTGAACATGTATGTGCTAGCGTGTACACACACGTGCACACGAGTACATGAGTGTGTATATGCAACTGCAAAAGCATGCGTGTATTTGTGTGTATGTGAGTGTACATGCATACCCATGCACACGTGCACATGCCTGTGTCTACATGTGTGTGCCTGAGTGCATAGATGTTAAATGTGTTGCATCAGTGGGCATGAGCACGTATGTGTAAGTTCTCGTACACATGTGTATGTGAATGCGTGCATGTGTTTTTCTACATGTCTGTGTCAGTGTGTGTGTGTAGCATGTGGGGGGGCTTGTGTGTCCTCTCTCACTAGCTGTGGAACTAAGGCATGGGAGAGTAAAGGGGGTACAGTGTTTGCCAGCTGTGTGCCCAGGGCGACATGGTCCCACAGCTTCTTACTGAGGCTGCAGTGAGCACTGGGTGGTGCACTCCTCTCTAGTCAGGGTGTGCACGTTGCATCTGCTCAGGGTGAGTGGGTAGCCTCCTGCCATGCAGTGCCGGGACAGAGATCTGGGGGCGCCTGGCCAGGAGTGGGCTCTGAGGAACAAGCCCTGCCCTCTCTGCATCTCCAGCAGCACATGTCCCCCAGTCCCTAGCCATCTGCCCGGGGCTCACGAGGCCCTTCTCCCCACAGCATTACCTGTGCTGGTCTGACGTACCTGTTCCTCGCATCTCGGTGAGCTTCTCCCTTGAGGAGCTGAAAGAGATCGAGGAGGACTGTGCTGTGTACGTGGGGCGCATGGAGAGGGTGGCACGCTACAGCTCCGTCAGCAAGGAGGAGAAGGTGAGGGCCAAGTGTGGCACTGCTTCCTGGGTGTGGTCAGTGTGAATGGGGCCCCAAGTCCTAGCCAAGCAGGCGGCGCTGCAAGCTGTCCTCATGCTCAGGAGGATAGGTGGGGCTGGGCAGGACTGGCCGCGTACTGGGTGTTCAGGTCAGGGTGTGGTGGTGAGTTGCCAATTGAAAGCTCTGAGGAGTGCCTGTGGCTGACGGGACAGCAGGAGCAGACCAGTGAAGCCCATGCCCAAGGGGGAGTGAACAGGGGCTGGAGGGGGACTGCCTTCCCAGTCCTTGGGAGGGACCCCCTATCCCTTCCTCACCTCCCACCCCTTCTTGGGGCTGTGAGTGGGCTCTTTGTGGAGGAAATGGCCTTGGGTGCCCATGGGCACTGTCTACTCTGATTCAGCAGGGTGTCCTAGGTGGGGTTTGGTGATGTGTTTTTCAGGAACTACGTGTGGAGATCGCAAAACAGGAGCTGATCGCCCATGCCCGCGAGGCAGCGGCCAGGGTTCTGAGCGCCCTGAGTGGTAAGCATGCTGAGCCGTCCCCCTATGGCTGAGGTTGGCCTCCGAGGTGATGCTGAGCCTTTGCCCTGCAGACCAGCAGGTGTCCGAGCGTGCAGCCGTGGATGCCCGGAAACGGGAGCAGTTTCAGAAGCTGAAGGAGCAGTTTGTACGTGACCAGGAGGTAGGCAGGCCCAATGGTGTGTGGTCCCAGACTGAGGTGGGTGCTGTCCCTGGGACCTGGGTCTCACGGGCTGTGTGTTGTGCAGCGACGCCTGGCAGCCAGACAGGAAGAGGCTGATGATGACTTCAGCTATGCTCGCGAGCTCCGCGAGAGGGAGAAGCGGCTGCAGGCCTTGGAGGAAGAGCTGGAACAAAGGACAAGGCGGGTGCTTCATCAGAGTGAGGGGGGCAGGGACTTTGCAGTGGAGTGAGATGGGTGCTGATTCGGGGGGAAGGTGACATGGGGGTCTCCGAGGGCAAGGGTGAGGCCACTTTGGAGGGAGAGGTAGGTCTTGCATCTGGATACTGTGTAAGTGTTGAGAGGGGAGGCCAGGGGTGGGCTTCCCTGTCACTTCCAATTTAGAGATGGTTTTGTTTTATTCTTTCACTTTTTGTTCTGCAACTTCCCAAGCACAAAAGAGAACGGTGGTACACCAAGCCCCGGGTTATGTGGAGCTCCGGTTACGCCAAGCCCTGGGTTACGCCGAGCCCCAGGTTATATGGAGCTTCTGATTACGCTGAGCCCAGGCTTACGCTGAACCCTGGGTTATATGGAGCTCTGGTTATTCAGTCCTGGGTCACGCGGATCCTCCGTTACACTAAACCCCCTGGGGTAGATCCGAGTTTATCCCACATGTTCGGCGTGGCTCTCTGAGTTTATCCCACATGTTCAGCGTGGGTCTCTGAGTTTATCCTGCGTGTTTGGTGTCAATCTCTCTGAATTTATCCCGCGTGTTTGGTGTGGATCTCTGAGTTTATCCTGCGTGTTTGGCATGGATCTCTGAGTATCCTACGTGTTTTGGCATGTATCTCTGAGTTTATCCCGCGTGTCCGACATGGCTCTCTGAGTCTATCCTGCGTGTTTGGCGTGGATCTCATGAGTTTATCCCCTGTATTTGGTGCTGACCTCTCCGGATTTATCCTGCGTGGAGTGTGCTGAGCTGTTTGGCCATATGCTTGTGTCTTTCATCAGATTTGGGAAATTTCTGGCCATGATCTTTTTTTTTTTTCTTGGGACACCAATGATGAGTATGTTAGTGTGTTTGATGATGGCCCACAGGTCTCCCAGGTCCATTCATTCTTCTCCCTTCTTTTTTCTGATTCTCAGACTTGGTAACCCAGTGGTCTTATCTTCAAGTTCATTGGTCTTCACTTCTGCCCGCTCTGCTGTTGGACTCTTTGAGTGAAGTGTCCATTTCTGCCTTTGTACTTTGGAGCTCCAGAATTCATCTCCAGTTCCTTTTTATGATTGGTTGTTGTCAGGTGCCATGGAGTCAGTGCCAACTCATAGCGACCCCGTGTGCAACAGAACGAACCACTGCCCCGCCCTGCCCCAGCCTCACAATCCTTGCTGTGCGTGAGCCCATCGTTGCAGCCACCGTGTCATCCATCTTGTTGAGGGCTTTCCTCTTTTTTGTTGACCCTCCACCTTACCAAGCATGATATCCTTCTCCAGGGAATGGTCCCTTCTGACAAAATTACCACAGTAGGTGAGACAAAGTCTGGCCACTCTTGCTTCCAAGAAGCTTTCCAGCTGCACTTCTTCCAGGACAGATCTGTTCTTTCTGGCAGTCCATGATACTTTCAGTATTCTCTACCAGCACCACAGTTCAGATGCATTAGTTCTTCTGTAGTCTTCCTTTTATGATTTGTATCTATTTACTGATACTCTCGTTTTATTAATGCACGTTTCCCCTATTTGCCTTTAGATCTTTGTGCATTGTTTTCTTTAAATCTTTTTGCATGTTTGAGGCAGTTGACTTAATGTCTGATGAGTAATTGTGACATCCGGGCTTCCTCAGGGGTGGTTTTGTCACATCCCTTTCTTCCTGTGTGTGGACTGTGTATCTTTGCTGCTTTGTACGTTTGTAACTTTCTGTTGAAAGCAGGCCCTGAGGGGTCGTCTGTCCCACAGTGAGGGCTGCCATTGTTTTTTTCCAGCGTGCGTGCAGTGTGTGGACGGTGGACGTTCTGTTCTGTTACCGCTGCAGTCGGTACTCTGACACGTTTCACAAACAAACAAAACCTGTGCTGGCTCTTTAAGCTGCCACTGGCAGAACCCACTGCCATGGAAGGGCTGAGGACACTGCAGTGATGCCACTCCCATGAGGCCACCGCTGTGAGATGGCCAAGGTTGAGCCACTGCTGTGGGTGGGCTGAGATCACTGCCGCGAGCTGACTGCCATCAGGGGGCCCGAGTCTGTGGGAGGTCTGAGACCTGGCCTCCAGGGCCCTACCCGACTAACCTGAATCCTTGGGGGACAGGGTCCTCACGCCACCCAGGCACCAGCTGCTGCTGCAGGACTGTGGCCTGCACTGTGGTGGGGGCTGAGGAACGAGCTGTGGTGGGCCTGGTGGCACCCCAAGTGTGGTGGGCCTGGTGGGACAAGCCCATGACCGTGTCCTCGGGGCCCAGGCAGGCGCTGGTTGAGCACTACAGCCGGCTGTCGGCCGAGGCGGCACGCCGGGAACAGAGGGCGCTGTGGAGGCTGCAGAGGCGCAGGCTGGGGGAGGCGCGGCGTTGCTTCCTCCTGGCGGACCAGACACGCCTGCAGGTACCGCCCAGATGGTGGTGCTGGCTTTGGTGGGCTCTGGGGGTGGGGGCACACCCCTGGGCTCCTCAGTGGCCTTGACTGGGAGGAGACGCGAGGGGCCCTGTGTTGGTCGGAGCTGAGGTGATGTAGCTGGCATTTGCCGAGCACTCGCCGGGTGGCACGTTGGCTCACGTGGCGTCTGCGGCTGGTGCTGTGCAGGGCAGGGGCAGCCATGCTTGGCTTCAGTTCTGCCTGTGCGGGCCCCATGGGAACCGCCTCCTATCCTGCTGGCTTTGATTCCAGGAGCTCCTGAAGGAGGTGTCTGAGGGCATGTGCCGACAGCCACTGGCTGAGCGCGCTCTTGCCACATGCCTGCCTGGACCAGGGGCAGCACATCCTCAGGTGAGTGGTTGGTGGGGGGAGGTTCCTGATGGGTCCAGAGGGCACCCAGAGCCTGGTGGCCACCAGGTGTACCAGCCCAGAGGTACGTGCAAGCACTAAGCCTGCTGCCCTCGCCTGGCACCTGAGGGTAGGTGTTAGATAACTGGGCAGAGAAAGTGAGCCCAGATCCTGTCCCCTGTGCACTTGTATTCCAGGCCGTGTCCCCAGATGTGGAGCCCCCAGATGTGGAGCCCCCAGGTGGAGGCCAAGGCCATGACCCCACGTCTGCAGAGCAGCACATGGCTGTCCTGTCACCTCGGTCCCCAGGGTCTCCTACAGCAGAAACCAAGCCTTTCTCTGCTGGCGTCAGCATACAAGACTTCCTGCCCATGGGCCTAGGGGTAGAGCAGCCCATGGAGGCCAGTGTGGCCCCTATGCCAGGGAACGCCCCCATCCTGGGGGAAGCCCCCGTTTTGGGGGTGACCCCTTTCCCAGGGGAGTCCCCTCTGCTGGAGCAGGCACTGCAGAACATTAGCTCAGACCTGCCTTTCTCCAGTGCAGAGGAGGTGCCCACAGTGGCTGGCATGCAGCCCTCCCGGGGGCAAGAGTATGATTTCAGTACCGTCCTGAGGCCAGCTCTGACCACCCAGGCATCTCCAGGACCCCTCCGGGCTGCAGGGGATGACTCGGGCCATGAGGGCCCTCAGCTGCGGTGGGACACTCCTATGAAGCTGAACACTTGGATCCCTGAAGTGCTGGTGGCTCAGCCTCACCTGCCCCCACCTAGGCCTGGGCCTGCCGAGGAAGGGAGCATCGGGTGCCAGGATCAGCTCCTAACGTACACGTCTGGTGGCGGTGCTTCCTCAGTGGGTCATGCTTCTGAGACGGCCCCCTCCCAGCCACGCTGGAGCATCCCAGGCCACGTGTCCAACACCAGTATCAAGAACGGGGAGAATGTCTCGGATGTGGTCCCCTCCCGGCCACGGTGGAGTGTCCATGGCCACGTGTCTGATGCCAGTATCAAGAACGGGGAGAATGTCTTGGATGTGGTCCCCTCCCGGCCACGGTGGAGTGTTCACGGCCACGTGTCTGATGCCAGTATCAAGATCGGCGAAAACGTCTCGGATGTGGTCCCCTCCCGGCCACGGTGGAGTGTCCATGGCCACGTGTCTGATGCCAATATTAAGATTGGGGAGAATGTCTCGGATGTGGCTTCCTCCCGGCCACGGTGGAGTGTTCATGGCCACGTGTCTGACGCCAATATTAAGATTGGGGAGAATGTCTCAGATGTGGCTTCCTCTCGGCCACGGTGGAGTGTTCATGGCCACGTGTCTGATGCCAGTATCAAGATTGGGGAAAACGTCTCGGATGTGGTCCCCTCCCGGCCACGGTGGAGTGTCCATGGCCACCTGTCTGATGCCAGTATTAAGACTGGGGAGAATGTCTCGGATGTGGCTTCCTCCCGGCCACGGTGGAACATCCATGCCTCTCAGTTGCACACGATGCTGGGGGCACTCTCTGAGGAAGCAGGGCCGCCGACATCTGGGGCCCACCTGAGCCCCTCTGGCCATGTGGTCCAGTCAGACCTAGGAGCACAGAGTTCTTCCCTGGAACGTGACCCACAGCTGCCTTCAGAGATGGCTCAGGTGGCCACCTTGGTCAGCACAGAGGAGGGCGATCTCCAGGTTGAGTGCAGTGCTGCAGCTGTGCCCAGCACCCTGGGAGATCGTGTCCCTGAGGAGCCGGGTTCAGATGGGGAGCCAGGTTAGAGGGGCGGGTTGCTGGTGGTCATGAGATAGGCCTGTGGAGAATGTCCCTTCTGGCATCTACAGGCCTCAGTGGGCAGGGTGGGAGGAGGGCCCATGAAGCCACCTTCTGGTTCTTGTCTGCCAGACCTGGGCCTTTGCCCAGGGGCCATGTAGGGAGCACCCCACCCAGCCAGCTCCTCTGCCCCTCAGCCCCTTGGGAGGCACATGGGGCTGACACCCCCTACTCTGTTGTGCCCATCAGGCCCCAGGCACAGCGGTGACAGCACTGCCTCTCCCAGTCTGCCCTTGACTCTGCAGGTAAGGGGTGCAGCTGTGGCTCAGGAGGGAGGCAGGCCGTGAGGGGTGGGGAGCACACGCCACTGAGCCCCTCTGCGGAGCCTCCGGGGTCTCGGAGCCGCGTGCTGCGCGTCGGTCTCTAGGTAGGCTTCTCTTTAGGCAGGTGAGGTTGCCCAGAGCAGCCCAGGCGGGGAGGAATGGGCCTACCTGGAGGGCCTGGCGGTGCGGTACCACCTGGAGCAGTACCCCGACAGCTATGAGGCCATGTGTGAGTGGACCTGCTGGGGCGGTGGGCCGGCCACAGGGGTGGCGGGAGAGCTGGGTCTGCCCTCCCTCCCTGGGGGACTCAGGGCCACCTCTGCTTTCTCTGTAGCAGAGCCTCCTGCCGCCCACCTCCTGCCCCATGTGCTGGCTCGCTCCTCCTCCTCCCCTGTGGCTTCCCGGGCCCTGCCCGCCACGGATGAGACCGCGGTGCAGCTGAGCGAGTTGCTGACGTTGCCAGTGTTGTTGAAGCATTCCCTCTCCGCCCCGCTGGCCGCCCAGTGAGCACCTGCCCTGCGCCCAGCCCTGCCCCCTGCAGTGCACTCCCTTTCCCTGGGGCCGGCCCCCGGACCTGGCGTCTGCCCGGCCCCAGCCGCCCCTGCTCTTGCAGCGTCTCCCTGGTGAACAAGGCTGCAGTGGACTTCTACTTTGTGGAGCTCCACCTCGGGACCCACCTAGAGACGCTTCGGCATTTCCTGCTGATGGAGGACGGAGAGTTCGCCCAATCCCTCAGCGACCTGCTGTTTGAGAAGGTGATGCCCTCGCGCTGGTGGGGCAGGGGCAGGGGTGAGGCCTAGGCTCGGGGCAGCCCCTGCAGCCTGTTGGGGGCCTATGGCCCGGGCCCAGGGCCGCCCCTGGGGCCCCATTCTGCATGCTGCCATCTCCACAGTTGGGGTCTGGGCAGACGCCTGGGGAACTCCTTAGCCCGGTGGCCCTGGGCTCAGTCCTGAGCAAGGCTCTGCAGTACAGCCTCCATGGAGACAGCCCCCTGGCCGCCAACCTCTCCTTCGCCCTCAAGTTCCTGCCTGAGGTGTTCGCCCCCAATGCCCCCGACGTACTGAGCTGCTTAGAGCTCAGGTACAAGGTCAGCACTCGCCCTGCTGTGGCTGGGGAGGGAGCGGGTGGTGGGGCACCGGGCTGATCCCCTCCTCTCACAGGTGGATTGGCCTCTCAACATTGTCATCACCGAGAGCTGCCTAAGCAAGTATGGCCGCATCTTCTCCTTCCTGCTGCAGCTGAAACTCATGATGTGGACGTTGAAGGACATCTGTGGCCACCTCAAGCGCACAGGTGGGCCCTCGCCTGTCCCTGTGCCCCTGCCATCCCCCAGCACTGTGAGCTGGGCACGGAGCCCCCTCACCCGTCCACCCCTCCACCATCCCCCCAGCACTGGTGAGCCAGGCGGCCGGCTCCGTGCAGCTCCGCCAGTTGCAGCTGTTCAAGCACGAGATGCAGCACTTTGTGAAGGTCATCCAGGGCTACGTGGCCACCCAGATCCTGCATGTCACATGGTGCGAGTTCAGGAGCAAGCTGGCTGCCGTGGGCACCCTGGAGGAAGTCCAGCGGGCCCATGCTGAATACCTCAACAAGGCTGTCTTCCGGTGAGGCTGCCTGTGGACACCTGTGATGGCGCCCGGGACCGCGCTGGGCAGCAGGGTGGGGCCGGAGCGTGCACGCACCTCCCTCTGGCCGTCCTGTGAGTGCCATCCCTCCTCCCCCCAGGGGTCTGCTGACAGAGAAGGCGGCCCCTGTCATGAACATCATCCACAGCATCTTCAGCCTGGTCCTCAAGTTCCGTAGCCAGCTCATCTCCCAGGCCTGGGGCCCTGCTGCCCAGTCCCGGGGTGCTGAGCACCCCAACTTCACCCTCATGCAGCAGTCATACAGCACCTTCAAGTACTATTCCCACTTCCTTTTCAAAGGTGAGGCCCTGTGACCCGGGTGTGTGTGTGTGTGTTAACGTGTGCTGTGTACACATCTGCAGTGTTGCACTGTGTTGCATGTGCACTTGATGGCCTGGGCCCACAGTGGTGACAAAGCTGGTGAACCGTGGCTACCAGCCCCACCTGGAGGACTTCCTGCTGCGTATCAACTTCAACAACTACTACCAGGACGCCTGACGGGGACACAGAGACCATCCCACATTAAGGGAGTTGCAGGTTTATTGGGGGCTGGGGGCTGGGGGCTGGGCTTCTTTGCAGGGACCTTGTACGTGCCCCCCTGGGGCGATAGCCTGTGTGATGCCGGTTGCTTGTACTGAGTGAGGCACCCTGCCCTGGGGCCACTGGGAGCAGGGGGCTGGGCACGCTGCCAGGTTAGCATCAGGCAGAGACAGGTCACGTTGGACTGGACATCTCTGCCACCATGGAGAGACAGCGTCTCAGATACAGCAGCGTGCAGACGGGAGCTCGGGCTCTGCCCGAGACACTATGAGGATCACGTCACACGCAGCTGGGCTGCCCACAGAGGGGGCCTGCTGTTGTAAGGGCACCGCGGGCTCACTGCCCCAGCAGCCTCCCCAGCCTGCGGGATCTCCAAGGGATCCTCCTCCTGGCGGTAAGGGTCCTCCAGCAGCTTCAGCACCCGCCGAACCTGCAGGACGGCAGGGGTGAAGGTTGCTCCAGCCCGGGCGGGGCTGCCCCCCAAGGCAGTGAAGGCACTGGCCAGGTCCCTCACCTCCGACACGTCTCCATTCTCTGCAGCCTCGATGGCATTCTGGGCAATGTAGTTTCGGAGCACATACTTGGGGTTGTTGTCACGCATGGCCTGCACGTGTTCTGCCTGCCATGCGTCAGGGTTGCCGGCACCTTCTGCGTCCTTTTCCAGGCGTGCACTGAACCAGCAGGCTGTCAAGGTGCTGGCCACCTCCTTCCCTCCCCCTCCCGACACCTGGGGCAGGTGTGGTCTCACCTGTACTCCTGCAGCCACTTGGTCCAGAGGGCACGGTTCTTGCTCTGCAGTTCGGCTGGGCTCAGCTGCTGCAGCCGCGAGTGCTGCTCGATGCGCTCCAGCTCACGTGCCAGGCCGGCCTGCCCACCCACGAGGGCCAGCAGCTGCGGGTTCGACTGTGCCAGCATCAGCATCAGAGAGAGCTGCCTGCAGGGGGTGGGGTGTGAGCTGCAGGCCCCCTGGAGAATTCCAGTCCCAGTGCTTGCAGGAAGGTGCTGGCCCAGGCCTGGACTGGCCCTCACCTGCCCCTGTTCCTACAATAAAGCCCTTTCCAGTCAGCCACCGTCTGCTGGTTTGTAACTGAAAGCCACAAGGCAGAGCAGCAGTGCCACTCTCCCCACCCCCAACTCCTGAGCTCTGCGATGCCCAGTTCTCCCGCTGTGGGGAGAGGTACAGCTGGGCACAGAAACTAGGGCTGCCCTTTGGGGACACCCAAGGCCCAGAGACTGCCATTCGTGGATGGCACTGCTGCCCTCCCAGCACAAAGCCTTCTGGGCCTGGATGGCCCAAGGCCACAGATGCCCTACTAGCCAAGACACCTGCTAACCCTCCCCATGCCCAATGGTTCCACCAAATGGACTTGGTACCCCAGGAGCTGATTGTACACAGCCCTCCCTTTCTGGAGCCAAACTCCGAGGGTCCTACCGGGGGTCCATCTGGGGCTGCAGTGCCCTCTTTAACTCCTCCAGGCACGCACACTGCTCTAGGAGCTGGTCCACGAAGGCTGCCGGGTCTGGTAACAAGGGCCATCCCCCAAAGGTGCTCAGCAGGCAGAAGGTGTTGGTGAAGTCAGCCCCTGCAATGTAGCTGGTCAGGGGGCAGCAGGCAGGCCACCTGCTCCCGGCCGGAAAGATACCCCACCCTGCTGGACGGCCCCTTTGCCCTCAGGGGGCCCCCCAGCCAGCACCAGCCCACCCTGAGGTCAGCTGGAGCTTGCGCAGGTAAGGGCAGGCTCACCGGTCAGGTGCATGGTCTCCAGGAGCCGGGCCACCAGCTGCAGGTCCTCCTCCAGCTCCACCCGCACCAGGCCCAGCTTCCGGCGCATCTTCTGTAGGTAATGCCGCTGGAACTCGGCGTCGAACTCCTCAGCCAGCACAGCCTCGCCCACCTCCAGGGGCAGCTCGGGCACCAGCACCTCCGCCAGCTTCTGCAAGTTCCACTTGCATACCTCAGGCTGTTTGCTGTATGTGTAGCGCCCTCCACTGTCTGAGGCATTGCACACGTGGTCAGGGTCATACCTGCAACAGCAGGAAGATGCAGCAGGGCGCCCCCTCTGGTGCTTCAGTCCACTGTGCACACAGCAGCTCCAGGACCCTCCTGTAACCACCGAGGGGGGCCAGCCTCCCACGCCCCCGACTGGACGAGGCGTCACACACAGCACGGCCCGAGGCTGGGACACCCCCCTGCCCGCTCCCCTAGCACTGTGCTCCCTCCAGGTCAGCACTGACCTGTCCAGGAAGCCGAAGGGCCCATAGTCGATGGTGAGCCCCACAATACTCATGTTGTCCGTGTTGAGCACACCATGGCAGAAGCCCACACACTGCCACTCAGCCACCATCCGGGCCGTGCGCCGTGTCACCTGGGCAGATGGTGTGGTGTTCCTAAGTGCCCCACCCACCCCAGGCCCTCTGCCAACCACATCCCCGGCTGTCTATGACAGCCACTCTCTCGGCCAACGCTCAAGAGTAGGGGAGAGCTTTTACGAATACTTGAGAAGGAAGAAGTACTTTAAACCTACAGAGGCTGCTAGCTTCTCTCCCACTCTGCCTGCATGGCAGGCTGCTCCTTCTCTCCACGCCCTCCTGGCCTGTGAGCTGCCCTGAAGGAGTGTGCTCGAGGGCAGGAGCCCCTGGATGCCACCGGAGCAGAGAGACCCTCCCCACAGTGCTGGCTTCTGAGAAACCCACCCTGGTTGGACCTGGAACAGCACGTACCCTGCTGCTCATCACCAGGAGGGGCAGGGACAGAGAGGGGCTGCAGACGGCACCGGGGCAAGGCCCGAAAGCTGTGCCCACCCACCTCCCGGAAGAAGGCGGCATTCCTCCTCACAGGGTCGTCGGGGTGGGCTGCCTGGATCTCGGGGTAAAAGGAGCTGACCACGTAGTTTAGCATCTGGACACGGATGTCGTTCCTCCCGACACTGGGGCCCTCACGCCCCGTGTGTGCATCTGCGGGCTTAAAGATCTCAAAAGACCCAAACCTGACAAGAGACCCAGAAGGCAACGGGTGAAGACACAGCCCAGTCCTCACCAGGATGCTGGCCCCCACCGGGAAAAGGACAGCGATGCTGCAACTCCTCCACCGCGGACAGACAGCTCTGCCCCATCCCCCGCCCTGGGGGCCGAGCTCCCCCCAGGCACCGTGTCCGTGAGGTGGTGGCAATGGCTCTCACCAGGGGGCTGCCACTGGCATTGGCTGGGTGGAGGTGGGGGTGCTTCACAGACAGCCCCCCTCCAAGAATGCCAATGGTACCACATGAAGGTGCCGCTGGGGTTGGAGCCGCAGTGTTCTCCTAGGGCAGGCCAGCATCTTCTCTTGCCTGGGACACCCGGCCGTCCGGGCTGAGAGGAGCCACTGGCCCAGTCAGCAGGACACAGCTGGTGACGCCATGCTGTCTGTGGGGCGACCGGCTCTCCGCCCGTCCTCCCAGCATCGCACAGTCTCCCAACTCAGACAGGTCTGTGTCACGAACAGGCTGCTGCCGTGTTGGACGGGCCGGCTGCTGCCCTCCCCCGCTGCCCTGGGCCGCCCCTGCAGTGCCCTGAAGCAAGCGGACGGCCTGAGGCACCCGTGTTACCTTAGGAAGGTGGGAGCTAGGCGCAACACGACCGCGCACTTCTCACGCTTTGGATTACCATCATAGAACACGTCCCGCACGACCGTGGAGGCAGACATGACACAGGCCCCGGCCCGCGTGGTGGGGATCCCCAGATGGAACATGGCCTCGCTGCACAGGAACTCCCGGATGCTGGAGCGCAGGACTTTGCGGCCGTCAGCCTGCCTGGAACCAGACCCGGGGGAGCCGTCAGGCCGGGCCCAGCTCCGCTCCGGCCACAGACAGGCAGAGTGCGGCTAGGCAGGCAGAGACAGGTGTTGATTTGGGTGAAGGGAAGGGCAATGTACCAAAAGGGAATAATCCGCACGGTGGCACCGAGGAACAGGAAGACACAGAAAGGTGCACAACTGATACAGACAACAAAGATGAACCCTGTTCCCCATTCGATACTGCGTTGCCAGCGATGAGACATGAACCCTTTTCCCTACACAATACTGCGATACTATGCTGTCAGCGGTAACAAACATTAATCTACAGGTAAATAGACGGGTTGTTGTTGTTTGCCGTTGAGTCGGCCCTGACTCATAGCGACCCCTCCTTGGGTTTCCGAGGCAGTATCACTACAGAAGTAGGATTGCCCAACTTTCCTTCCGAGAAATAGACGGGCAGACAGGTTGAATGATCAGGTTTGTCTAGGCAGAAGGGAATATACCCAGGACCATACATAATGCTGGCAAGTGAAATTTCCACCACGTGTATTTGTATGTGCTGTGAGAATGTCTGAACATTTAATAGAGCTGACAAGGGGCAAAGTTATAACTTCTTGGCCACAGCCAACCACCCTGAGGGAGCAAGCAGTTGGACCTGTGGGCTTGGGACCATAGTCACAGGCGACATCTAGGTCAAGTGGTGTAACATACTACACAAAACATTGCTCTACATCCTACTTTAAGGAGTAGCGACTGGGATCTTAAAAGTTTGCAAGCAGCCATCTAGATGCAATGATGGGTCTTTCCTCATCCAGAGCAAAGAACGAAGAAAAACCAAAGACGCACAGAAACAATTAGTCCCAGTGACTGGTACACCGTGCGATCCTCAGTCTAGAAGACTATGAGACCAGAAGAACTAGATGGTCCCTGGCTACCACTGTCAAGCGCTCTGAGGGGGATCTATATAGGAGATCCTGGATAGAGTGGGAGAACAATGTGGAACAAAACTTGAAATCATAAAAGACCAGGTTTACTGGTTTGATAAAGCCTGGTGAGACCCCTGAAATGACAGCCCCTAGTCACCCTTTAGGTCCGGAATTGAACTCACTCCTGTGGCTTCTAGCCAAATAATAAACAGGCTTATGGGGTGAACATTTACATCAGATAGATACAGTCCTTGGAGAGATCAATCATGGGAGAACAGAAGGGCAGTGTTTGTACAAGGAGATAGCTTGGAGGGGTGGGGCAGGAGTCCATGGGAGGGAAGGACACAGGAAAGAGGTAACTACCGGGAGGACATGGGAAGAGAGATGTTACACTAAGGGAAATTGGTCAATGTCATGAAATAAAATATGTATGAACTGCTGTAGGGAGGATGAATTTGCTCTATAAATTTTCAGCCAAATCACAATTAAAAAAAAAAAAAAAAAAAAGCACCAGTGTGGGGTCACCAGAGGACTGACTGGTACACTGCATGGGGCCCTGCTGGGCACCCACACTAAAGGCTGGCTGGCAACTGAAGGAAGGGGCTTGATTTCGGCCACATGCACAGGAGATGCCCAGGGCGGGAAGACAAGCTGCAGGACACAGCAAAGCAGATGAGCACTCGGCGACCCCGAGCTGAGGGCCTGTGTGTGCTGCAGCAAGCCAGGGTGCAGGGCCTGCAGACAGACAGACACGCACGTGGGCACGGCAGACACGAGAGCATGGCACACACGCCGACATGTGTTTTCTGGAAGGCAGGGCTTTTGGTTCACTCAGACGGATCTGAGCGGGTTTTAACTGTTTTCCACAGGGTCCCCATTGTCTTTCTAAAGCAGGAGAGCAGGGGGTAAGCGGGCGGCCACAGGTGAGTGGGAGGAAGAGTGGCACTGGGCCAGGAGAGCCACCACCTCCTGAAGTGGAGGCCCGGCCGGTCAGTGTGTGTGCCGGCGTCCTCAGCAGGGAGACGGGGTGAGCTTCAGAGCTCCGGAACTGCAAGACGCAAAGTCCAGGACAGGACGTTTTTTGTTCCTAGCATTTCAACTTAGGCGACTCTCGTGGCTGTTGGGACAATCGTTCAGTGTGGCTATGAAGGCCGTTCTGGGGACAGAGCCCAAGCGGGGCCTGCCCTGGGCAGAGAGCCACTGGCACACCCCCAAACAGGAGTCAGCACTGCGCCCCAACGCCGGGTCGGTGAACGGCAGCGTAGAGGAAACTTTTAGCACTCCTGTGAGGTGGCTGTCCCGGGGGACCCCGCTCGCTGCTACCGTGAGCCTAAGGTGGGCTCGGTAAGCAGCTGCCCACACCGTGCTCCGAGAGGTGGAACCTGAGCCGCTAGCGGCCAGAACGCCACGGTGTCCAGAATGTCCTTCCTGGAGGCCAAGACCGCCTTCCAGCCCCGAAGGCCACACCCTGACCTCCCTGCCCGCTTCCCTGGCGACAAGGACCTCGGTCGTGCTTCGCTGTCTTTACAAGAGCTGCAGCACCAGCTGCCTCCCGCCACTTTCTAGCGCCCCCGTGTGGGTCTGCGCCGCAGCGGGGCGAAGCGCGGCGAGGGCGGGCGGCTCGCGAGGCGCGCACCTGGAAAAGGGCGTGGGGCCAGCACCCTTGAGCTGCAGCTCCCAGCGCTCGCCGGCCGTCGGGCACACCTCGCCCAGGTACATGGCGGCGCCGTCGCCCAGCTGCCCAGCGAACTGGCCGAACTGGTGGCCGCAGTAGCAGTGCGCGGCCGGCTCGGCGCCCGGCAGCAGCGCGTTGC
>NW_006922058.1:1463426-1485153 GCF_000298275.1 Orycteropus afer afer | reverse complement strand
GCCCGCCGGAAGCCCAGCCGCCCGCCGGAGAGGCTGTGTTCTAGCCACGCCCCGACAGCCCCCACCGCCTCACGAGCCTGGTTCTGATTGGTTGCCCCGTCCGCCTTGCTGGGTTGGGGGCTTTGGCGCCCGCACCAAATCCCGCTTCTGCCCGCGAGATCTCCAAAGAGTAGGAGGCGGTTCCCGGGCTCGGTTGGGGAGGCAGAGGAAGGCTGAGGAGGTGAGTGACTGGTGTGACCATTGCAGGGACACGCTCGAGTGATAGCGCTGTGTGAATGACCAGCCGGTCTCGTGGAGTCTGACCAGGCTGACACTGAGGCAGGACACACCCAGTTTGTAGAACAAAGTCTTCTTGTTGTTTGCCGTCGAGTCGCCCCGACTCATAGCGACCCCTTCTTGGGTTGCCGAGGCAGTAGATTGCCCAACCTTCAAACAAAGCTTGTTGTTGTTGTTGTTAAGTGCCGTCGAGTCGTTTCCGACTCATAGCGACCCCATGCACAGCAGAACGAAACACTGCCTGATCCTGCGCCAGCCCCACAATCCCTTTTATACTTGAGTCCATCATTGCAGCCACCGCGTCAGTCCATCTCATTGAAGGCCTCCCCCTCTTTCGTCGACCCTCCACCCTACCAAGCATGAATCCTTCTCCAGGGAATGGTCCCTTCTTACAACATGACCAAAATAGGTGAGACGAAGTCTGGCCATTCTTGCTTCCAAGGAGCATTCTGGCTGCACTTCCTCCAGGACAGATCTGTTAGTTCTTTTAGCAGTCCATGGTACTTTCAGCATTCTCCGCCAGCACCACAACTCAAAAGCATCAACTCCTCTTCGGTCTTCCTTATTCATTGTCCAGCTCTCACATGCATACCAGGCGATTGGAAATATCATGGCTTGTGTCAGGCGCACCTTAGTCCTCAAGGAGATATCCTTGCTCCTCAGCACTTGAAACAGTTCCTTTGCAGTTGACTTTCCCAAACAAACAAACAAAGCCTAGAGAGTGGAAAATTCCTCTGATTCTCCCCCAGGGAGCTCTGGTACTGTAGTGCCTAAGGCACTTGACTGCTAACCAGAAGGCTGGCGGTTCAAACCCACCAGCCACTCCTCGGAAGGTTGGGCAATTTACTTCCGTAGTGATACTGTTGTGCCCAGGTTATGAAGGAGTAGTTCGGGGTGAATAAATTGCCAACATGCGACAATGCAAAAAGCAATAGGAAAGTTTATTAGCTAACTTAAGTTAGGGTCCTTGCTTTCACCCTCGCAGTGGGTTGAGCAAAAGACCCCGTGCTCTTACATTAAGAAATATTTATAGAGAAACATAGGGTGGAGTAGATAATTTGGTTTTTATGATAGGGGTTTGGGAATTTGGGGCAGGTTGGAATTCCCCCGGTTTCAAAGGTGAGTGAGAGATTTCTGGGGCCGGGCGGATCTCTTTGATATGTGCATATTCTCTGTGAAACCCCGGGGGTGAGAGCCCTCATAGTCTTCAAAGGTGGGTGAGAGGCTTCTTGGAGCCATGCAGATTTCTGATAAAAGGCTCTGAGGTATGGGACATTTACTATAGGTATTAGGGCTCAGCATGGGATGTGTCAATCTACCTGGAGGCATTAGGGCTCAGCATGGGATGTGTCAATCTACCTGGAGGCATTAGGGCTCAGCATGGGACGTGTCAATCTCCATACTAAAGGCTTCTGGTTAAGAGACCTTTCAGGCTTTACAATACCCCCTCGGAAACTCAAGGGAAGGGTCTCTATGACTCAGAGACTACTGGAGGGCACATAACAACAGTAACAAGGATACTACCCCTCCCTCCTTCTGTTTCTTCCATTCACGTGCTTTTTCTGCTTCTGTAAAATCGCTGGCTTGTGTCTTTTGAAAGTAACCAATCACCCCACACCTCATAAACCCCGGAAACAGAACTTATAAAAGCCTCAGGTGGCCCTTGTTCGGGGCTCAGTCTCCGGACGTGAATCCACTGAGCCAGGTGCCAGCACAATAAAGTCCTTCCACTTTCATCATCCTGCTCCTGCTAGTGGTTCCCTTGGCGGCTCTGGTAACATTTCTGGTGCATTGGCCGGAAAACTCTGGGCTTCAGCCTCCCCAGCTGCTCAAGGGACCGGCAGCATGGCTATTGCTGACCCCAGGAAGCCAGCGGCCTGGGTCGGCCATTGATCTGGGGAAAAGGACCTGCTGAATGCGGGTGGGATATTTGCCACCGTGTGGGTCGCTTGCACCAGGGCGAGAGCTGGCCTGCCTCTGACTCCAGGGACCGAGCAGGAGGAGGAATGGCCACGTTGGGGATGTCTGAACCACGGCAGGTTATGGGGGGGAACCCAGCGTTGGTCAGCTGGCTTGATCATCTCCCAAGGCACTGGCTGAGTATCGTCCAAGTATCAGTGATGAGAAACCGCGGTCGCTCATAGGCAGTACAGGATTTCTAGGCTGGTGTATCTACTGGTGCATGAGAGAGTGAGGGTGTCTGGCTGACTGAGACCTTAAGGGATTGGAAAGCTGGGAGCATGTGCTGAGCCGCTCTCCTAACCGGTGGAGACCCTCATATGGCTCACTGCGATGTGCCAGCAATAATTCAGCAGGGCTTCTGGGTCTGGGGCTTGTACTGACTTGCCAAAGCTAAGAGGTGCCTGTAAGATCCTCGAGAGAGGAACGGGGGAAGACGGAAGATGGAAGACTTCGGTGAAGCCACTGGTGGCTGCTTTGCATCACAATGGAAGGGACTCAGAGTCGGGAAGAAACTTCACTCCAGATCATGTTGAAAAACGTTAAGAAGGGGTTTGGTGCACAGGATTATGGAGTCATGATGCAGGCAGGGAAACGTAGAACCCTTTGTGAATTAAACTGGCCTACTTTAAAATAAAAAATTAAAAAAATAAAAATAAAGAGGCCTACTTTCCAGGTTAGTGGCCATCAGTGGCATCACTAGATAAAAAGGCTGTCCTGAGAGTCTGGCTGGTGGTGACTGTGGACCCCGACCAACCAGATCAATTCCCTACGTAGGTACATGGCTTCAGCTGGTAACAGTTCCACCCCCATGGCTCTGATGATGAGTCTGTCAAGTGACGGCTTCTCGGAGCCACCATCAGAAGGGGGCAGGAAGATTGGAATAACTGCCTTCTACTTTGCCTGAACCCTCGAGCCCCCCCCATTCTTCAGGAGGCGCCGGGACCCCATCCTTAGGCCCCAGTGTACCCATTTTTAAGAGCCTCCTGGCTGTGGACACCACCCACACTCCCACCTGACTCTACCACTGACCAAGAACCTATAACTCCGGCCAGGACCAGCCCGGGACAACCCCACCTCAGTCAGTACACCCCATCGCTCCCCTCAGACTCCGTCATCAGCCTGGGGCCTGCAAGCCTAGCCAGGGCCAGCACTGGACTGCTCCACCTCAGTTCATATACCCCATCACTTGGCTCAGCTGCGCAAATGCTACCATGAGAGACAAGGGCACTCACTCACTCGGATGGCCAGGTTCAAGGAGGGCAGTGCACCCTACTTTATCAATCATTCACCACCACTGACCTCCTCAACTGGAAACATTTTACCCCGCTGTACACTGAGAAGCCCCAAACCCTAACAGACCTCCTGCAATCCATCTTCCAGACCCATAACCCCACCTGGGCTGATTGCCACCACCTCCTCCTCATGCTTTTCAATACTGAGGAGTGAAGGCAGGTACTGCAAGCCGCTGCCTGGCGGGCAGAGGAGAATCTCCAGCAGGAGCTATGGCTGCACAGATGCATGCCCAGAGATGCCTCCCAGATGAAGATCCACACCGGGACCCGAAAGACAGGGAGGGCCTTACAGGAAGCACTCCTGCAAGGGCTGTGGAGAGGTGGTCAGAAAGCAATCAACATTAACAATGTGAGTGAAGTCCTGCAGGACCCGCAGGAAAGCCTCAGTGCTTTATATGAGAGACTCTGTGACGCGTACAGACTCTACACCCTGTTTGACCCAGAGGGTCAGGAAAACCAACAGATGGCCAACGCTGCCTTTGTGAACCAAGTGCAGGAGATTTCCGCCGAAAGCTTCAAAAACTGGAAGGTTTTGCGAGCATGAACTCCACCCAGTTCCTGGAAGTAGCAAATAAAGTCTTTATAAACCGCAAAAGGCAAAGCGCAAGGCAACCAGAAGATGAAGAAAAAGGTAGACTTACTGCAGCGGCACTCACCCAGACTAGGCCGGGCCCACCTAACAACTGAAGGGGTTACTGATTTCAGGAGGAAAAACAATAAAGTACCAGGTTGAAATCCTTGCTCCACTGGATGCAGTGTGGGATCCCACTCAGGTCACGGTAGTATATTGTAAGGGCACCAGAAGGAGAATACACAGGGGGCCCAAGGAAATCAGAAAGCTGATTGAGAAGCAAAAAGAGCAGCCATGGGACCAATGGAAGCCGTAACCACCACACCTCTCCTCCCTTGGATGCCAGAAGTCAGCCCAACATATTCACAAGGGGAAAAACAATGGGTACAACAAGAAGGGGCCGAGCATGATAAAACCGGGTGGCAGCACCTGCCCGACGGAGGACTAGTAACCCCCGGATTACTGGCCCCCTCCCTGATCAACAACTTTCATTCAGCCACTCATTTAGGCCAGGAGGCCACAGAACAGCTACTGGGAAAGTATTTCCACATCCCTCAACTTGCAACACTTGCAAAAGGGGCCAGCCAACGATGTGTAACTTTTGCAGAAACAATCCCTGACAGAGTCACCACCTTTTGAAAACCTGATGGTGGATTTCACTGAGCTACCCAAGAGTGGGAGCTGATGCTGTCTTCTGGTAATGGTGTGCACCTATTCCGGATGGGTGGAAGCCTTTCTGACTCATTTGGAGAAAGCCGGGGAAGTAACACAAGTCCTGCTACAGGTTATCATCCCAAGATATGGGCTCCTCCTGTACACAGGATTGGATGATGGACCAGCATTCATAGCAGAAGTAGAACAAGAAAGAGCTAGGGCATTGGGCATAAATTGGAAATTACCCAAAGTAGAACGCATGAACAGGACTATAAAAACTGGCAAGCTGTGCCAAGAAGTTCACCTAACCTGGGCACAAGCCCTTCCTTTGGTATCGCTAAAAATCAGGTGATCCCCACAAAAAGCTACAGGATATTCCCCCTATGAAATCCTTTTCACCAGGCCCCCACCTCTTTTTCGTTCCATGCCTGGGACAGCCAGGGAGATGGGTGAGACAGAAGTTAGCAGTCAACTAAAAGCACTGGGTGTAGTGTCAGCACAGATGTCTAAATGGGTGCAGAAAGCCTCCCCATAAGCTTTTCTTCCCCTGTACCCAGTCCAGCTGGGGGATCAGGTGGGGGTGAAGGACTGGGACTTAACCCCCCTCACACCTAAGTGGAAGGGACAACTTACTGTGTCATTCTAACCACCCCCACGGCAGTCAAAGTTAAAGGTACCACCTCATAAATTCATCACTCCAGAATTAAAAGGGGTACACCTGGTAACTCTACTCCTGGGAAATTGAAGGCTACCCCCAGAACCCTCTGAAGGTGACCTTGCAATGTGAGAACCACAGATCTACAGTGCCTTGCTCCAGTCACCCCGTGGGGTGACTGGTCTACGCATGGCCAAAGCTCAAGGACCTGCACTCACACGTACAGACTGTCCTGGGACTTATTACCCTATATCTTGGGCTTTACTATTCATATTCCCACTTACCTGTTACTTCGACCTCTCCTAACCCTTATACAGAGTGTATCAAAACAACCCACTCAGGGAGGGTCCAAGCAAAAGGGGAAAAACTATAATATAGAAGTAAGGGATCTAATTTACACTAATGTACAGATACACAATGGAACTTCAAATAGTACTCACTGGTGGTCTGGGACCAACCACACTGCCCCAGACAATCCATATACAACATAACCTTCAGTAACATAACCTCCTTATAATCACAAGTTACTGAACAGGCCTGGGAGGCCCCAAATGGGTCATACTGGATCTGTGGGAGGAGGGTATACACTCACCTCCCTGGGGGTTGGATAGGTACCTGCACCTTAGGGACTATTCGGCCTTCCTTTTTCCTTCTACCCCTGCAAAAATGGGAAACCTTGGGAATTCCTATGTATAACTCAGCCAGGTTCTGGCAGAGCTTACAAAAATAGGGAATTGGAAGGATACTGAATGGCCACTGAAAATAATTATTCAGTATCATGGCCAGGCCACCTGGGCAGAGGATGGGAGTTGGGGCTATCAAACCCCAATTTATATACTTAACAGGATTATTAGGTTTCAAGCAGTACTAGAGATAATCACCAGTGAGACCACCCGAGCTCTCAACTGCCTAGCAAAACAACACACACAGGTGTGGGCAGTGATATACCAGAATCGACTAGCCCTGGAGTATCTTTTGGCCTCAGAGGGAGGCGAATGTGGAAAATTTAATCTTACAAATTGTTATCTGAAAATGAAGGGAAAGTTATTGAAGCAGTAACAAGACAGGATGAAGAAGGTAGCTCACGCCCCCGTCTAAACATGGAAGGGTTGGACTGCTGAGGGATAGTTTAACAATTAACTAACAAACTTTGGAGGGTTCAAAACTATTGCAGGTGCACCAGCCTTATTTTTACTCCTGATAACCATCCTCTGTGTACTCCCTGTGGCCCTAAAATCCATTAACTCGATCACTGAAACGGTGGTAGAGAGGAAAACTGCCTGTCATGTTATGGCTTCATAGATATAAGCCACTAAACCAAAGTCTGGAACAAATCATTCAGGAAGAAAGGGAGGCTCCTTAAAATTTAAACAGAATGAAAGAGCCTCAAAGGGGGGAATGAGGCAGGACACACCCAGTTTGTAAAACAAAGACTCGAGAATGGAAAATTCCTGATATTTCCCCTCCCTCCTTCTGTTTCTTCCCTTCACGCACTTTTTCTGCTTCTGTAAAATCGCTGGCTTGTGTCTTTTAAAAGTAACCAATCACCTCACACCTCATAAACCCCAGAAACAGAACTTATAAAAGCCACACACGGCCTTTGTTCAGGGCCCAGTCTCTGGACGTGAATCCACTGAGCCAGGTGCCAGCACAATAAAGTCCTTCCATTTTCACTATCCTGCTCTGCATTAGGGTCAACCTTGGCAGCTCTGGTAAGACGACAGTCCAGGCTGACCTCTAGGAGTGTGGCGACAGCGCTGAGTGGTGTCCCTAAAGGACCCACCAGGGGGCCGCTAACTCAGGATGAGGCCAAGGGGGGGAGCGGGATATGTGTGGCTGTGCTGGGGGTCTGTCCCATAGTCCAGGGCCAGAGGAGGGTGGATCGGACGTGGGCCAGATGGTGTCCTCGGAGTCAGTGGGCAGTGACTTGGCCAGGAGGGGGCACCAGCCACAGCATCCAAGCCTGTGTGCTGCCCGCCAACCTCTGCCCCATGGCACTCAGGTGTGCATGTGCCCCACACCTGCAAGGGCTCCTGGGACCAGTTTACTCTTGCATACACTTCTCAGAAGTGACCTCCTTCCTGTTTTTGTTTCTGGAGAGTGGGAACTTTGATTCTGGCTCAGAGAGATCCCCATGTCCCCTGGAGACAGGTGGGTGCAGGGGAGACTGGCCTTGGAAAAGCCAGGCCGAAAGAGTCTGGGTCACTGGTGCTAAGCGGACCAGGACCAGGGCCTTCAGGTGAGCCCTGTGGTGCTCCCCAGGCCTCCCATTCCCTGCTGTCCTGGCCCCAGAGTAAAGGATCAGTCTGAGGTGTGAGCTGGCCCCACCAGACCTCCACAAACACAGGAGGCCCTTCTCACTGTGGCTACTCTGTTCCAGCAGCCTGAGTCCCACACAACCTCCAGAAGCCACACTCTAACTTCCTCCTGGGGTTCTAGTTGGCCCCTAAGGCCCTGAGAACCCAGCCTGCCTGGCTGTGACCTCCGGGATCCCCCACACCCCACACCCTCTCCCAGCTGTGTCCTCATCTCCAAGAGGGACAATGATGCTGTTTTCTGGGGGGGGAGGGGGCCCACACAGGTGAAGGAGACACGTGGGTGAGGGCCCCAGCATGGTGACTGAGTAGTTGGTGCCCCCCAACACCCAGCCTGCCTGCCTGCCTTCTAAAGTACCACTCCACCTGGGCCCATCACCTCCTAGTCCAATCTCTGCATTCGGGTCCATCCACGCTCCAGAACCTAGTTCAGGACACGTTATAGTGACCCCAATCCCGCTAGTGTTGGCTCCGGGCACCCCACAGCTCCAGTCCAGGGTGGGGATAGAGGTGGGCAGTGCCCTCTCCTGCCCAGGGAGACACTCCTTGGTTTCACCACTGGGTGACACCTCTTCCGAGGGGCCCTCCTGCACTTCCCCGGTGGTCTTCATGGACCACAGCCTGGCCAGGGGAGGGATGGTGACCCAGAGTCCGAGTGTCACACACTGCGTCCCTGTCCCGACGGATAAGGAGGACGCAGGGACAGCACAGTTTAAACTTTAATGAGCCAGGTGCCAGGGTGGGGCCTGCAGGCTATGGCCTGGAGGTTGTGCGCACGCGCAGCACGCTGGCACGCAGGGCCTGCCTGCGGTTGCCTCTCCCCCAACGCAGGCTCGTGGGGTCCCCTTTGTGCTGTGGCCTCGGCCCATTGAGGTCGGCCTGGCCGCAGTTGCTGTACCACCAGCCAGAGCCTGTGCGTTCAAGGCTGCAGCTGGTGAAGATGTGGTCACCGTCCACACAGGGCTTGCAGGCATCGTGGTCCCGGTCGAGCGTGCTGAAGGCTCTGCCATCCTGGTTGTCGGAGAGTTCCGAGCCCCGGAACGCGTCCCCTGCACACAGGCACCCCCAGCCACTCGCCTGGGCCCAAACACGATGTGGCCGTCTGCTCCCCACGCCGTTAAGCCCCATCCCCAGCCTGCACTAGCATCTCAGCAAAGCAAGGGGACATTGGTGGGTCAAGAGCAGCTCTGGTCCCTTGGCACAGAGGCGTGCCACCCTCCCACACTCACCAGCGTCCCCCGAATAGTGGCCCAGATGCAGCCGGTACAGCTCGTCCTCAGTGCCCACGCGGAAGCTGTCGTAGTGAGCCTGCAGAGTGACATTGTTGGTATCCTCCAAGTCCACCACCAGCTCGGCTGGCCGGCCCGGCTGGGATGTCAGATCGGAGATGTGCTGCAATCCCAGCCAGTGGTCACCTGCAGAATGGGTGCCAGGCTCAGGGCTGTGCAGCCCGGGCCGGGCCACACTCCCACCCCCAAGGCAGTGGTAGGCAGCAGCCTCATACCTCCCAAGGCTCCGAAGCCCTGTTTGTACTCCTGCCAACACCTCTCAAAGTCCAGAGATTGTTCTCTGTCCACATGTCGACGCTGAATCACCGTCCAGCCGCCACTGTCACGCATGTCACAGAGAACCTGTTGCAGACAGTGCAGTCACGAATGGGCCATGGCACCCTGCCAAGCAAGCAGGCCTGGCCCTTTCCATTCCAACTGTGGGAACCCCCCTCCCTGAGCATCCAGCAGCCCTTTTTTCTGGGTTCGAATGTGAGACATGCAGAAAAACTCACATTCACAGGCCCTCCCAGGGAGCCCTGGCCTGGTGCTGCTGCCCACTTCGGGGGGTCCTTTCCCCTTGCAACTCTGAAGCCTGGGCACTGGTCCCAGCAGGCACTTCCAGGTCCCTCAGCTCCCAGTTATACGTTAGCTCTGTGGCTCCTCTGAGTAGCGTGTCTTGAACTCAGGCCCCAGCCATGGCCTCCCCACACCAAGTACGAATGCTAACAATTTCCTGCCTGCCCCACTGACCAGAGCACTTGAAGCCCTTCCTGAGGTACAGGCAGCCTCTCGGCTGAGGACTCACCTGGAAGGGCGTGCTGGCTCCCATCGGCTGGATGATATACAGGCCGCTAGCAGCACTGGGCTTGTCCACCCAGATCTGAGAGCAGTCCCTCCCTGCTGGGAGAGGTGGAGCCCGGCCCCACCCACGTGCTCTGGAATTCCAGGCTCCTGGGGCCAGAGCCCCTCAGGACCCTTTGCGATAACCCGGTGGACAGGTGCCCCCTCACCTCCTGTTTCCCCAGTGCTTCACCTGCTGCCCCTGGGGGTCGCTACCAGCCCCGGACCCCGCCTGTTCCTCAGGGCGGCCAAGGGGAAGCGTGCACAGAGCCCTGGCCCTCGCTGCTCCGCCTGCACCCTGGGCTCCCTGTCTGCTCTGCCCCTACCTGGGGGAAGGGCCAGACGTGGGGCGAGCGGCCAGCACCCAACCTGCCCCCGAGCACAGGGAGAGCGAGCTCCACTGTGACCACCCTCCCCACACCCGCACGAGGGCAGGCGGCCTGTCCTGACTCCCTGCCCTTCCTCCCTCCCTGCCCTGGCCAACCCTCATGGAGCACAGCTACCCCAGAGAAGCAGGTCAGAACAGGGTGCCCACCAGCCCCTCCAACCCCACTTCCCCTGCCCACCTTGGGGCTGCAGCACCACCACAGGGACCTGTGGAGAGAAGAACGCAGTCAGAGCAGGTGGGCGGCCCGGCTCAGCACTGGGAGGCCCCGCCCATCTACTGGCCCCTTACCGACTCGCGCTGCTGTACTAGTGACCAGGCCTGCGGCTCCACCAGGCAGAGCAGGAGGGCGGCGAGATGAGGCAGGGCACAGGGGACCATGCTTCCTGGGGACGCAGACCCAGAGCCTTCCAAGCTGCTGGCCAGCCGCCCCACCCCGTGAAGCTCACTTACCAAGTGCTCCTTCTGGGCAGCTCTGGCTGCAGGCTGGCCTGTCTTTTGTTCCAATGCCCAGCCGGCCCCGCCTCTGCCCCTCCCATAGGTGGGGGGCTGAGCAGTCAGGGAGCCCGGGGTGTGGATGGAGGGGAGAGGGGCTGGGGCTCCTCTGTGCACACTCCTCCTTGGCTGGCACTAGCCCAGCCTCTCGGGTGGCCCCACGTGGTCAAAGATCTGAGTTCTTGGCAGGGGAGAGATGAGTTCCCCCCCAGGACCCAAGCTGTGCCCCGAGCCGCTCCCAGACCCAGGGGGCCCCTCTGCTCACTCAGGTGTGCCCAACAGGTCAGGGCTGACACACCCACTGGGCCCCCTGTGACCCGAGTCCTATGTCCACATCACTAAACAGGCTTTTCCAAAATTATAGACTTTATTTCAATCTCGTAAGCAAAGTGCACACCACATGTGAATGACACGGGGGACAGAGTGCAGCTGCGCCTAGGCCGCTGTGTCCCCCAGCCTCGATTTGGTTCAAGAGAGTCAACAGTCACTCCACGGCCCAACTCAGAGTTGCCCACCAGTGCCTCATCAACAGGACCAGGTGGGGACGAGGTTGGTGCCGTGCAGTCCACCCTAGGGTCGGTCAGCACCCTAGTGGGATCATCCTTCCCAGCCCCCAACCGGCCAGTGAGAGGGCGGGGTCGTGGGGCAGCGCTGGACGGCCTGCTTGGCGTGCAGTGCCCCACGTGCCCCCGAGGACCCGAGAGAAGCCACTCTTTGTCCCAAGCAGATTTAAGGCTTGTTTCTGACGTCACTTCACTGTTTAAGTTAAAATTACCTGAGCACAAGTTTCCAGACATTTTAAAACATGGAGACCACTGGCTGAGCCCCCAGCAGGGCTGGCGTCAGCACGGGTCTGCCCAGCCACGGAGCAGGGGCTCCTACAAACCCATGCTGGCACAACACAGTCTTTCCCAAACCTGCCTGGCCTGGAACCCCACCATGAGGCCATCGGGGACGAGGTGCTCCTGCCAGTAGCCCAGGAGGTCCAAGGGGGGCCGTGGAGGCCAATGACCACCAGAAGGCACAGTGAGGTAGGGGCGCCGGGGGCAGTCCCACGTGGCCCCCAGTGTGTGGGAGGCTTCGGGGAGCAGAACCGCCAATAACTCTTCACTGGACGGCTGGGGGTGGCGAGGCCTCGATGACGGGAAAGGCAGAGAGGCTTGGCCCAGACCCCTGTAGGGCAGCGAGGCTTGTCGTCTAGATACCAGCCTGGAGCCGGAGACAGGCACAGGCCCCACTACATGCCCGTGCTGGCGGGAAGCCCCACCGGGTGCCCCTTGGGCCTGGCTCCCACGCCCCACAGCTGTGCTTGACAGCTCTGGCGCCCTCTGCGCGCGGGGCTTGGCCACACCACGCCGCCTACTTCTTTGGCAGGACGGTGGACACTCTCTGGAGACAGTCCTGTGCCACAGGCAGTGCTGACACAAGGTTCACTGTGCGCCGGCCCAGCCAGTAAAGGCTGTAACCCACCAGGCCGAAGAAGGCAGCCTTCACAGCCATCCGGGACACTCGGCCAGAGATGGACGGTGGGGGCACGCTGTGGATGGAGAGGGGCGGGGTCCGGCTGAAGGCACTGCTCCCCACGCCAGCACCCCCCAAGGGCCCCCTCCCCGCCCCCCGACAAACTCACGTCATGATCTCCTGGATGTTGAGCTCAGTGCTCCAGTTCTTCTCGATGCCGGGCACGTGGCCCATGCCCACGACACCCACAACCACGGACGGGACGCACTTCCTGGGCTCGGCTGTCGGGGAGGGGAGTGTCAGCAGCAGCGCCCGGCCTGGCCCACCCAGTCCGTGACGGGCGGCCCGCCTCACCCTCCGAGGCACGGGGCAGCTCGAGGCGCCGGGCGGCCTGGCGCAGCACGTGGGTCAGGTAGACGTCGCGCTCGGAGACGATGGTGCGGTGCAGGTCTGGGAACTCCCCGATCATCTCGGCCATCATCTGCTCCAGCAGGTCCTTCTGCTTGCACTTCTCCACGTCATCTTTGCTGCGGGGTGCCCGCGGGCGGGCAGGGCTGGGTTGAGGTGGGGTGCCAGCGGAAGGGAGGGCGGGAGGGCCCTGTTTGAGGAGCCGTGCGGAGTGGACGGGGGCCAGCAAGGTGGGGCTGGGTCACCCCCAGGCCCTACCTGATGGGGTCCGACAGGAAGCAGAGGCCCCAGGCTAACTTGACCTTCTGCCAGAAGGAGAGTGCGGCAATGGCCCTCTTGAACGTGACGGGAATGGGCCGGTCGCCCAGATGGAACTTGCAGAAAGGCACCTTGCTGGCCTGGGGCAGAGGCCGGCATCACGGTCATCCACAGGGCCCACAGCACCCTGGAGACGGCCCCCCGCCCCAGCCAGGCCCACTCACCTCCTTGAAGGCCTCCCTGAACTCGCCACCCGGCGCCATGCCCAGCTGCTCGGTGATGTGGGCCGACACCTTCAGCAGCAACATCTGCATAAGGCCAGACATGACTCCGTTCTGTGGGGGGACGGGGTGGTCAGCATGCAGGCTTGCGGTGGATACCCTAGGCCGCCTCCTGCCTCCACGTGTGTGGCTGTCGTGACCCTGAGCCACCCCCACCCTCTCCCCACCTAGCCCACGCCTCCTGGTCTGTCCCCCACTGGGGCCTCCCAGGACAGAACCTCGAGTACCCTGCCTCTCCTCCCACATCAGGCTGCAGCAGGCCTAGACCCCCACCCTGCGTGCACCACCCACCTCACCCCCTCTGCCTCCTGCCAACGCTCAGGCTGGGGCTCTGTGCAGTACCCACACCCTGTGATCTCTCCTGTCTGCCCCCCCGTGGCCAGCCTGGCACGCGGAGCCTGGCGCCCACGTGTGAAAACCCAAAATCTCCAAGGCCCAGGTACCTGGAGAAGGGGTGAAGGAAAATGGGGTACAGCCACAGTTCTGCCAGAACAGGCTGACTGGAGAAGGTTGGGGGAGGGCTGTGGGAGCATGCAGCTGTCCCAGCAAGCTCCTCACCCAGAAGCTTGTGAAGATCTCCACTGGGCCCTGCCTCCCATGGAGTAGGACCCCATACCGCCCAGGGAGCCAGACTCCCCCATTTTCCCCAACAGAGCTGTGTCCCCATACCTGACCGTGGAGCCGGACCCTCATACACACTTCATAAGCCAGGCCCACCATTACCCTCAACAGAGCTAGGCCCCTCACCCCCAAAGAGGGCTGGGCCCTCATACCCACCCGTGGAGCCGGGATCCCTCATTTTCCCCAACACAGCTGGGCTGCCTCATACCCCCAATGAAGCCAGGTCCCCTACCCCCCATGGAGCTGGGCCCATTCCCCTTCTCCGTGTGGAGAATGGGAGGGAGCCGGCAGAGGCTCAGAGCAGGCTGAGGTCCAGTGACTTTTTAATCCTCTTCCCAAACAGTCAGCAGCACACAAAGGGGACAGTGATGCAGTCACGGACCGCCGCACCCCGAGGGCTGTGGCCGGGTGTTTGTGTGGTGGGCTGGTCCTATGCAAACAGGCAGAAGCCAGGCTGGCAGGCAGCCTGTCACATATCACATCCACGGCTGCCCGTGAGGCCAGCAAGGCAGGGCCCCGCTCCCACGGACTGCCCTCTGCCCACCTCTGCGTTCTCCTGGGAGAAGTCCCACCTCACTCTGGAGCAGTGGTATGGCCACTGCCGCTTCGGGCGACCCCTCCACCCACAGCTGAGCCAGTATGGGGTGGCTCAGCGGGCCCGGCTGTCCAGACGCTGCATGGCAGACAGGCTTGGTCTGACCAGCTCCAGGGAGGTGACCCCAGGCCCTTGAGACAAACAGCCTGAGTGAACATCTTGTTCACTTGGGCCTGGGCCATGCAGTAGGCACCTACGTGGCATGGGGGAGGCCATATGCTGTGAGGCATTCGTTTGGCCCCAGAGGGTGAAAGACCTAGGTCAGTGGGTGGTCAAGTTCACCGCCATGACTGATCCCCCGTGAAAATCCAGATACCAGCCCACGTGAGCGTCTCCAACCAGCAACGCCTGTATGTCGTCCACACGACCACTAGGGGGAGAGTGCTAGGCAGGCTGGGCTCCTCTGTATGACGGGAAGAGCCCTGGGCCTGGCCGACAGTGGGGACTACATAGGTGACATGGGGCTCCGTGGACTCTCTCAGCCTCAGATACCCTACCTGAAAGCAAGGTGCATCCCTGACCCACCTGAAGGCTCTGAGAGGCCAGGCTAGGACCATGCCTGCTCTGTGCAAGACACTAAGGAGGCCTGTCAGGCGCCACGCCCCCCCGCCTCCTCTACCTGCCTGACACCCACGGGTGTCCCCAGCCCCCGCCCCAGACCTGCCGCACAGCCTGCTGCAGCTTCCCCAGGCTGATCTCCTTGGCCTCACGCAGCAGCGTCCGTTCGTCCATCTTGAGCATGGACACGCGGTACTGGCACAGCTCCACCACCACGACATCAGGCTGCACCGCCCGGATGGTCTGCAACAGCTTGGCGTCAGCACGCAGCCAGCCTGCCCGCCTCCAGCCCCCTCCAGAGGTTAGCCGGGGCTGGGGAGCCCACAGCTGGGGCGGCAACCCTCC
The DNA here is from genome assembly GCF_000298275.1 of Orycteropus afer afer. Lineage (NCBI taxonomy): Eukaryota > Metazoa > Chordata > Mammalia > Tubulidentata > Orycteropodidae > Orycteropus > Orycteropus afer. The sequence continues at coordinate 1,469,910 of NW_006922058.1, read as the reverse complement.
AGAGAGCCAGCCACGAGGCGGGTCTGCTCGCCATTAAAGAAACAACAAAGCACTCTTAGGGCTCGGGGGCTGGACTGCCAACTGCTCTGGGATCCCTCTGCCACGTGCCAGCTACGGTGAAGTGGGGGTTCCTTCTCTTTCCACCTGGTGCTAGCACAGGTCATCCAGCCCAAGGACCCCTGCTCAGTGAGTTCACCTGGCAGGGGTGCAGCTTGCCACAGCCCTGGGGCCCTGCCTCCCAGACCCCCACCTTGACGACGTCCCTCTTGCTGTCATCACTGAAGTGGGCTGTGCCCACCACGTATACGCGGCTCCCGTCTTCGGCCACCAGCTCTGTCACGGTGCGCGGCAGGTCAGGCCGTTCACGCCGACGCTTCAGCTTCACCTCCAGCAGCAGATTGAAGGCGTCCACGTCAGCTGTGGCCACAGCAGAGGGGCACACGTGACTGGGCTGGCATACAGCAGCCTGCTGCATGTGGGGTCTCCGCTTGTGACAAGCCCGGATTCCCCCTGGGTGGGGCACACAGGCAGCAGCCGCGCCCGGCGGGTGGTCTGAAGGCCTCGGCCTCACTGAGCTCCACCTCCCGCTCACGCAGTAAGCACAGAGGGCAGGGCTCCCCACTGCCAGCCGAGGTACCCCACGGCCCGGGAGGGCAAGGCCTGCCACGCACTCGGGGGCTCCAGTCAGCATGTTGCTGGGGAGGGGGCCTGCCCTGACTCCCAGTGGAGGGGACGGTCCAGCAGCCCCACACCTGCGTGTTCCCGAGCACCCGCTCACTTAAGTCAACAAGACCCCCAGACACATCACCAGCAGGGAGCACCAGTGACCACTCCCTCTCGGCCACCTCGGACCCAGAGCACGTACTCAGATTCTGGGGTTCTCCAGATAGCACTCTGGGTGCCGACCCTGCAGCCCCCGATGTTGCAACTGGCTCTGTGGCAGCCTGTGGGGAGAAGATTCCAGAAGGCCCTCAGCCAGCCCTGCCCAGGCTGCACATGCTTAGATGGGTCTGTCTACCCTGGGCCAGGCGCTCAGCAGCTCCAAGGAGCCACCTGGCCACTGCTGTGGGGCCCTGCTTCCCAGGGATCCTCTCCACTGAGCCCTGTGTCCAGAGATGAGGCAGTGAGACCTGGGGGAAGGGGTGGTTTATACTGCGTTAGGGGGCACAGTGTAGGCCATGGTCCTCTACATGGGGAGGGGCGTGGCTCTCCAGGGCATGGCCATTGTCAAGGCCAGATGGAGACTGAACTGGGCCTGGTGAAGGGGTGTGCTAACTGGAGCAGAGGGAGCCAGGAGCTGAGATAGAGAGATGTGGAGTAATCATGGGTTCAGGGCAGAATTGTAAAGGGACCCCTCCACGCCTGTCCTGAGAAGAGAATGCACATTGGGAAGGAGCAAGAAGCCAGAGATGGCCCCTAAGGCCCCACTGTGGTCAGCAGAGCGACCCCCAGGATGTCTGTGCCCTCATCCCAGCCTCTGTGAATGTGACCCCACCTGGCCCAGGGGAGTTAGGGTGCAGCTGGGCAGTGACCCTGGGTTATGGACGGGGTGTGATGACAGGGGTCCTTATGAGTGAAAGGGGGCTGGGGAGGGGATCAGAGAGATGGAGCTGGAGGGCAGCATCACCGCCTTGGAAAGGGGGCAGGGCCACAAGGCAAGGGCTGCGTATCCCCGGGTGCCCGTCGAGGTCTGGATGCTGAGCCTGTGGGCAGGCGGGGATGCCGCCTCCGGGACCGTGTGAACTCTGTGCCTTCCAGCCACCGGGTCTGAGGCCACTGCTACAGCAGCCCCTGCTGGCATTCACACGCAGCGTCACCCCTCCCCAAGGGTGGCGTGGCCTTGGGGACATCGTTACCTCTGAGCTCCGGGCAGATGTGTGGCCACAGTGCCCAGAGTTCAAGGGAGGACCAGGTGAGGGGCTGGGGCACGGGGCTGGGGGTGGTGGTGCATGGGGTCTGCTGTAGGCTGATCGGAAGGAAGGCCACGTGGCGGCAGGGGACTTGAGAGGCTGGGTCGGGCCGAGGGTCTGGGTGATGGCGGAGTTCCTGGGCCATGGCAGGAGGGCCGCAGGTGTGCAGCCCTAGGTGTCAGTATGTCCTGAGAGCAGGGTTGCCCCTCAGGTGAGGACTCCCCAGGACCAAGGACCCAGACTCAGACTTTGAAGGCAGGAAAACTGGTGTGTGTGTGGTGGGAGAAGGCTGCTAGCTCCCTACCCACCTTGGTCCCCCAGGGAGGCCTCCTCAGGGTCAGGTGGGTGGGAGACCCCATCAGTCGCCCCATTGACTGGCACCACTCCTGGGCACCTGGGAGCTTAACCCCTGAGCGGGTCACTAGCCAAGGCTGCCCACAAAACCCAACCCACAGCCCTGAGTCCATGCTACTGAACTATCCAGCACCCCAGAGGCTTGAGAAGTCCCCTGAAGTCTCCTGTGTGCACAGCCATAGCCCCGGCGACCGCCCCCCGCCCAGCTGCGAAGGGCAGAGCTGGCTCAGCCTCTCACCCCTCCTCACCTCCTGGGCTGGCTCCTCCTCTTCTCCCTCCATGGCTGCTCCCTGCTCCACAGGTGAGGCCTGAGGGGAGAAGGCGGGGCCTCACCAGGAGCCCAAGAGCCTCACCCAGGCCTGGGGCCTCCCTGCTCCCGAATCAATCGCAGGCAGGCTGCGGGTGCTCTGCGTGGGACGGGACAGAGGCCTGCTCAGGGGCAGCAGATGGGCACATCAACTGTGAGGAGGAGGGTCGAGGACAGGTGTCCCCTCCACGTGTGGTGCCTCACAGAGGCTAACCCCTGACCCTTCGGCACCGGGACTCCAGCACCACAGGGGGACTGCACGGCAGCTCACATGCACGCCCGCTGCCATACACGACGCTGGGGTGACAGGGCCTGCGGCAGAGAGAAGCAGCCCACCTGTGGGTCTTGTAGAGGCCTGCCTGACCCCTCCGAGGGATCTCTGAGGACAAAAGCCAGCTCACAGAAACCTAACCCGTCCTCAGAGCCTACAACGGCAAGGGGTTGGCACTGCTCTTAGTGACAGCACCAGACAGAAGGAACGCTGGGGAAGCCAGCGAAGCCGTCACATTGTCAAAAGCCAAAGCTCTTCCCACTGAAGGTACCAAAGGCAGCCAGCGTTGCATCGGAGCACGTGCGCGAGAGACCGGTGCTCAGCGAGCACGGCCTGCCTGTGGCCTCCTGCACCCCTCCCAGGAGCCCCCGGGGAACGGCGTGGAAGCCAGGACCCTCATTTCCACCAGGAAGGGAGGAGGGGTGCCAGGGAGGGGAGGGAAACAGACTGCCAAAGGCCCGCCTTGGGGGTGAAGGGTCAGCGCCTGCCGGGGGCCAGCCCACACCCCAAACACGCAGACAAACGCCAAGTCCCCATCCTCCCTCCAGAAGCACCCTGTGAAGCAGGCCAACAATGGCAGGAATGCTCCTTTGTGGAAGTTTCACTAACAAAAGTCCACAGCCACCTGACTCCAGACCAAGGCGATGGTGCCGACGGGCCTCAGTGCACGTGCTGGGGGAGGCCGCGCCACCTTGGGTGGGACATGCCAGGGACACCAGCTGGTTCACAGGGGCCCGCGAAGCCAGTCGACTGGGAGCCCGCCAACAGCCCAGAGCAGCCCAGGCGCAGGCTCACCCCCCAGTCATACTTGGGAAGAGGACCTGGGCTCGTCAGCCAGGGCCTCAGTGCTCACACCCAGCTCAGGGAGCCGCGTACAAAGGACGCAGGCCTGGTGACACGCGAACCTTGAGGGGTCACTGACAACCCATGTGGCGGCAGTAAAACGCTGTGGTCTTCTGGTCTGTCTCTGGAGATGTGTCTCAGGTGAGACGACACGAGGTCTGGGATTTGCCTGAGAAGAACCTGCTGCTGGGGGCGGACGGGACACGCACGTGACTGGCTGTTGAGCCGTCTCTGTTCACGCCACGTCTGGCTCTTCCGGGCGCTTTTCAAGTTTGCGCAATGAGGACGGTACCAGCTAGGGCTCCCTTTCCTGGGTGGGGGCCAGCCAGGCTCGGGGAGGGACCTCTCAGAGTTCCAACTGTCCTGGGACGCAGACTGTGCCAGGAACTACCCCAAGGGGGAGCCTGGAGGAAGGGTCCAGAGGAGGCGGTTGGATGAGGAAGAGTGACGGCTCGCAGGAGCTGTGGTAGAGGCCACCTCGCCCCTCTCTGTGCAGGCCAGCCTGGGAGGGGCCCTGCCTCCACCCCAGGGGAGAGGCCCCCACCTGGCTCGCTGAGCCCTTCCCCCACCCCAGCTTTGTAAAGGTCAGGTGTCAGCGGAAGTGACAGAGGTCATGCTGGCCCCACGCGGGCACGGGTCCAGGCCAGGGCTCAGCAGAACCTCCCCTGGGGGGGCCCTCCCCCATCTCCCAGATTAAAACGACAAAGTCCACCATGCACACAGGGACAGGGTAGGGGAAGATCAACACAGCCACTGAGCCAGGAAAGCTTCCGAGAAACACCCAGCAGGTGTGGGGAGGCAGCAAATGGGAAGTGACCACGTTGCCCTCAGACACCCGCCCTCAGAGGGCAGCCGCAGCAGCGACATAACCACACCCAGGAAGCCACTGGGCCAACCAGCGACCAGCGCCTGCAGCGGAGACAGGCAGCTCCCTGGGCGGCGGCGGGAGCTGCAGGCTGTCCCGGTGCGAGGAGGCTGGGAACAGAGAGCCCGTGGCTCTCCCACCACACCGTGGGGGACTTGGCCGAGGCATGCTCTGAGATGGTGAGGGGCAGACGCTCCAGGCCTGGCCCCACCTGCTGGCACACTCCATGTGCGATGGCGTTTCTGCTCATGCATCCTCGAGTATTAAGAACAGAACCAAGCCTTCAGCCCCCGCAGGCCAACCAGAGTCCCCTCCCCGGTCCACCCCGTGTCCTCCCACACAACCTGGGCTGTCTGGCCCCAGCAGGTCCACCCCACAGCACAGAGCCACCAACACTGACATCTGCATGGTCCCGACAGTCACTCCCAGATGGCCCCGAATGCCACATTCCAGGGGTTCGAAGGCTTCCCCTGCTCCCAATGCAAGTGCAGGGGATGGTCCCCGTCTTGCACAGCTCCAGGGAGGCTAGCCTTCGCTCCTGTCTGCTCAGCCACTCGCCCCTCCACCCGGCTCTGTGCCTAGACACGAAGGTGCCCCTCCCACAGTGCCCGTGAAGGTACAGCTTGTGGAGACACTTCTGAGCAGGACAGCATGCCAGCCAGGGCACCAAGTGAGCTGGTGGCCAGCAAGCAGCCACCACGTGGGAGGACCAGCCCGGGTCGGTCCCAGGCGGCCACCTGCATGGAAGCTCCTACAGTCAGCACAAGCCCCAGGGCCCAGGCAGAGGCCCCACTCCAGCCCTGCACCCTCTCCCCACTACAGACTGTGGGCTACATCCGGGTCACACTTCCACCTCGCGCCTCCGGGCCTCTCTGAGCCTCCCCGTGTGGGGTCCAGACGGCGGGCAGGGTGGACACTCAGACGCAGCACTTGGCATCGGAAGTCACACGCTAGGTGACCCCCAGGATACCTGCTCCCCATCGGTGGGAAGGGACAGCACCTCGTGTCCCTCATTTCAGGGCAGTGCTGCTCTCTGCTTTGCATCCACACCGCCCCAGGTGGGCAACAGGGACAGACTGTCCCACGGGCTGCCAGCCAGTAGATTTCTGGCCCCTGGGAGACAGTCCTCAGCCCCGAAGAGGGCACAGCTTGTCAGGCAGGAGCCACAGGGATTGAGCCCTGTCAGGGCCCCACCCAGGGTGCGGGAAACACGGTCCTGGGCACGGTTGGAGTAACAGTACCCATCCATCACCCTGACAGGGCAGATCCACGGACCTTGGACCGCCAGCCCTCGGGGAACACCCGACCACAGGCCCAGTGGAGCCGGATGCCCCAGAACCTTCCGCGCCCTCGGGTTGCGCCCTCTTGAGACACAGAAGTCAGGCACTGGCCCCCAGCACTGAAGGAGGTTTCCGGAGAAGCCGGATTCCCCGAGCAACACCCCGAGGCCGGCTTCGCCAGCCCGAGGCTCCCGAACCTAGTACACAGGCAGCCGCAAGGCAGGAATCACAGGTCCGGGTGCGGTGCAGTGTCCCCAGCGCCGGCGCACCTGGCCCCATGTCCGGAGCCCGGACCGCAGCAGCCCCTCGTACCTCCGCTGCACACCGGCCAGCCTTCAAGCGAAAGCCCCCCGACTGCCGCCACGCTCTGAACCCCGGGATCCCAGGTCTCCGGGACAGCTGGCCTGCGGGGCGGAGACTGCACACACCTGGGACCCCGACGTGGGGGGCACTGAGCCGGGCGCTCCTGGAGATCCCTCCCGGGACACTGACACAGCCGGGCCTCGGTCCGTCCTGGGGCAGCTTCCAGAAAGACGCTCGCTGAGCCCTGGCGGCCCTCGGCCTGGCCCCGGGGCCGCCCCGTCCGACCCCGGAAGGCCGCACAGCCGGGCCGCTGCCCCCTGGCGCCGGAGCGGGGACACCGCAGCTGCACCG
>NW_006922058.1:1462416-1462965 GCF_000298275.1 Orycteropus afer afer | reverse complement strand
GGCCGCGCGGAGCGGCCCCGCCCGCCCCGCCGGCGCCCCCGGGTCCTAAGGAGCGGCTCATGCGTAGTGAGGCGAGGGTTCGAGGCCGGCCCGCCGGGGGACTGCCGCTCCCAGTCTGTAAAACGGGCATAATGTCCGAGTGGCGCCCACGGGGTGGTTCCAGTCAAATGATAACGAAATCCAGGTGTTCCGTGAACCGTCTGTCCCGTACTGAAGGGAGAGCTGCCCAGGGACGAAAGAGCAAGGAACACGGGACGGCCGTACCGCCCGCCCTCGGGCATCGCCCGGCGCCCTCCGGGACAGCCGGCGGCAGACGGTGCGCCAGGCCACGTCCAGGGCGCTCCCAGGCCCTCGTGGTCCCGGCCGGGCACCGGGTCCCCCAGCCTCGCGGGGACCTGAGCTCCCGGGTGCAGGTGCCAGGGCTCCCGGCCCGCCGGCCCAGGGCTCGCGGAGACTGCAGCCCGGCGCCAGGGCTCGCCGGGAGTGGCCACGCGGGTCCGTGTCCGCACGTGGGAGCGGGCGCTGCGGCGAGGGCGCGGGGCCCGGGCC
>NW_006922058.1:1447492-1461708 GCF_000298275.1 Orycteropus afer afer | reverse complement strand
ACGGCACATAACAACAACAACAACAAGAAGTACCAGCTGCCCTCCCAGACTCCGGTCCAGCGTGGGTGTCCAGCTGTGGCTGTCCAGTTTGCCGCCACTCCCCCTAACCTGGCCCCTGGCACTAGGACTGCTCTCCATACCTGGTCTGGGTCAGGGAGACCCCCTTGCTCCCACGTGGGGAGCCAGGAGTCCCAGGCCAGCAGAAGTCAGCTGAGTTGGCTTCCCACTCAGGCTCAGGACATGGTGAGCTGTCTGGGGTGGCCTTTGTGGGGTCCAGCCTGTGTGCACAATCACCCACGGGTCTCTCTTAGCACCAGGCCTGGCCCCTCAAGCAGGCAGGACTGGTGCCTGCTGGGCTCTGCCACACAAGACGATTCTCTGCCCCATCCCCACATCCTACAACTCCCTGGTCCCTCGGGAGCTGTCCTCTGGCCAATACCCCTCATCCTACCTTGGGTGTGCTTCGTTTCCACTTACTCTGTATGGTCCTTAGACTCTCTTGTCCCCACATCCACACACCAGGAAGCAGGGGCCCCCACCTCAGGACCTGCTGGCTCCACCCATGAACTACAGCCACCTGGACCTGGAGTCCACTCCAGGTCACTTCCCAAGGGTCCAGAGCAAATCCAGTTGAGAGCCCAGCATGGGGGCTAGTCTGGGAGTTGGGCCTGACTTTCTGGGGTCAAGGCTCCCCTCCCCAGCCCCCTTCTCACTCGTGAGATGAAACAGCAAGGGCCGCCTTCAAGCAGGGTTAGATCCAGGGTGAGACCAAAGGAGATGTGGGTGGGGAGGGCTTCTCAGACAGAACGCTCCAGCCTGGGGCTGTAGGGCCTCCCTCCTGCACCATCAGGGCCAGGGGGACGCGTGGGGGAGGCGAGGGAGACAGGACATTCCCCGCCACGTCACCAGAGCTGCTGGGGCTATCTGCGGCCAGCTGTGAACAGCAAGACAGGTCCTGGGGAGGATGCCCAGGCCAGCTAGCAGGGAAACTGCGGCAAATCCCGGCCAGCTGGGGCCTGGCATTTCAGGATTGGAAGAGCGAAGGCTGGATTTTCCCTGCTGCAGCAGCTTTTCTGTTCCTCTCTGTGTACGGCTGGGGGTCACCCCCCCCTTGAGAAGAAAAGCCAAGGGTGGCGGAAGGCATCCCAGGATTACAGCATCTGGGATGGAAAATTGCTATTTAAAGCCAAACCGGCCTTCTGGGGGCTGGCTGCCTAGAGGGCAGAGGAGGGGTTTCCTCAGGGGAGTGGCTAGGAGGAGAGCTGGGTGGGAGAGGGGTCAGCAGGGCCAGGAAAGCCTTGACCAGGGATGGACACTGAGGAAGGGGCTACTGTGGACAGAGCCGGGGGGGACGAACCTTCCCAGAACCAACTGGATCCCACGCACAAAAGCAGGAGCCCAGAGCTGAGAGGTAGAGTGGGCAGGCCCTTTGAGCGTGAGGTGCCCTGGGCTTGCTGGGCCCAATAGGGTGGTGCCTGCACCCTTACAGGACACCCAGGGCAGTGCCACCACCCCCACCAGGCCCCACCTGCTTCTGGGGACACGGGTTGGCCTGGGGGGACACGGAGCAAGAGGAAGGAAGTCCTGGGAGAAGGCAGGTGTGTCCCTCGGAGCAGCAGGACATGCAGCACCACCAGACCCTGGACTCACGGTTTACTCCCAGGGGCTGACGCAGGCCCGTCTGTCCCCACGAAAGCTTAACATCAGGGGTGGGGGGTCGTGGTTTTATACAACTAAGAAAGGGGGACTGGCAGGGAGGGGGCTCCCTGCACATGGCCTGGTCCCACCAAAACTGCAGCAGCAGCTCTACTGGCCACAGGGACCCCGTGTCTTCCTTGCACACGGCCAAGGGCCCCAGCTTTTGCTGGGACATCTTCATGGCTGCCTGGGCAGGACCCCGTGGCCACCCTGCACATATTAAGGGGCCCACGGCTGGGGTGCCTGCATACCTGCCAGCTCAAGCGCACTGGCTAGTGGGCCCCAGCCTGGGCTGGGCCAGCGTATGCGTTGTGGATACTGTGGCTGATGGCATTGCTGTCCAATGAGGTGGGAAGGCAGCCACTCCAGAAGTGCAGGAGCTGACCACAGTCATGGCCTCCGCTTGCCTTGCCTGGAGTCCCAGGTACTTGCTCCATCCAGAACTGCACCCCACCTGTGTGTTCCCAGGGGCTCCAGGGAGCACCCACCCGGCCAGCCTCACCCCCATGCCAAGTTGGCATCAGTGCCTGCTTCTGCCCTGGCCTGCTTCTGCCCGCTGCTCCTCCTCTGGTCCCCATGGCACTATGAGCATCCCCAGACCACATAAAAAGGCACCTCCTCCAAGAAGCCTTCCTGGATGCCACCAGTCCCCTCACTTTCACCAGCTGCAGTGCACCTGACCTTCAAAGAAAGCACCAGCTTTAGTGGGGGGGAGGGTACACGTGTCAGGACCACCTCGGCTGTGGGAGTGTAGCTAATTCACTCCTTAACCTGAGTTTGCAGAGTATCAGTCCACAAGAGACACTGTTCTGTGTGTGTGTGTGGGGGGGCGCTGGCCTCTGAGTGACCTCCACTCCCCACCCCTACTCCTGGGGAAGTTGAAGCCCTGCCCCCTGGATAGGCAGACCCAACCCCCAGGGACCCCCAGGACGATGTGGACAGGGTTGGGAAGAGGGGCTGGAGACACCCTGCAGGGTGAGGGCGTAGCACCAGACAGCAGACGAGTATTACAATAGTATTTATTTATATGCTCAGTGATACCTTGTTGATACTGCGGTCACGTGTCGCCGTGGCTGAGGTATTAGGGACTGGGCCAGGCGTGCTCGGCCCTGCCGGGGGCCGAGGCAGGGCTGGTGACCCGGTGGGGGACCGGGGGATGTGGTTATTGCGTTGGACTCCTGGCCTCCAAGCGGGCTCACGCACGCACTCGCTCACACACGTCCGCTGACCCACTCACACCATCCAGTCTGCTAACAATAAATATAATCATTGATTACAGTAATCAAAATAAAATACATGTATGTCGGGTTACAAGAAGAAAGTGCATGGAAGTCTGTGACTGGAGGGGTGGCCCAGACCCCCACCCCGAAGGCTCCTGGTCCCTGCAGAGGGGAGGGGCAGACCCCTGAGCTGTGACCTCTGGGGTGTGGCTGTGGCAAGGCCCGTCAGGAGGCCACCTTGACCTGCCACAAGCTCGGTTCCCTCATCCTAGGCTCAGGACCAAACTGACTACAAAAATAAACTCTCTGTCTCACAGCCCCACCCCTGCATCTGGAGCATGGATGCAGGGGGCGGGGGGTGGGGGAGGTCGGCTCTGCTGGACCACCGCCTGCCCTGTCCCTGGCCAGCGCTGCAAGGCTGTGCTTGTGGGGCTGGCCGCCCGTCAAGCCTGGGGGAGGTACTGAGTCCCCGTGCATGCAGACCGACGCTGGGGAGGGGGGCAGTGCTGGGTAAGCAGAGGCTGCGTGCACGGCGTCGGGGGGGCTGGGGTCACTGGGAGGTGGCCCATGCAAAGGGCCTGTGGCAGCAGCGTCTTTCCCCTCAAAACTCCACGGTACTCACGACTGTCCTAGGCTCGTCAAAGGTGGCAATAAGGATCTGCTGGGGGGGTGGGATAGCAATGAGCTCGCCCATGTCCGGGGGTGCACGGGACCCCCCTTCCTCTTCCTCCCGGGCCTCGTACAGCGTGTTGATGTGGAGAAGGGGGTGAGTGGCGTTGCGACTCAGGATGGTCAGGGGGTCGGCCTTGCCCAGGCCGGCTGGAGACAGCGGGGCTGCAGCGGGGGCTGTGGGAGGCGAGCAGACGTGGAAGGGGCCAGTGGAGGGGAGCCCCGGCCGGGTGGGGTCTGCTGGGAAGGAGAGATCCTTCTCAGAGAGCGGGACATCTGGAAGGAGCCAAAGGACACGTGTCACAGTGGGTCACCGGCCCAGGCCGCCCATCACACACTGCATACGCCCACCCCCGCCCCTCAGGCGGGGGCTCCCAGCTGAATCCCGGCCCTGCAGGGCCCTGAGCGCAGGGTCCCTTCTGAAGGGTCTGGCTGGGCCTGGGGGATCGGAGGAAACCGCCCAGCCAGCCCTCCTCCACCTCCTGGGGGCCTCCACGCCTTCCTGAGTCATCACTTCCAATGGTGGCTGAAACCCAGCGCCATGGTGAGTGTATTCCCACTCATAGCGAGCCCACAGGATAGGGTTTCCAACGCTACCAATCTTTAGGAAGCTGAATCCCCTGTCTTTCTCCCACGGAGTGGGTTTGAACCGCCGACCTTTTGGTCCGCAGCCGAATGCTTTAACTGCTGCGCCACCAGGGCTGACGGAGCTAGTCAAACCCTGAACCTCCGTCCGCGAGCGCGCGCGGCGCGAACGTGGGCTTCCCTCCCCTGCGCTCTGCGGCCGCCCGACCCCCGCTGCGGCGCCTCACCTTTGGTGGGGGCGGCCGCCAGGCCCAGCGCACACTCCTCTGCCTGCGAAAGGAAGCCGCCCTCCTGGCTCCGGGAGGCGGGCAGGGCGGCGGGGGGCGCGGCCTCGGGCTTGGGCTTCTTGGTGCCCAGGATGTAGGGGTGCACGTCCAGGGAGAAGTGCCGCGCGTGCTTCTTGTCCCCAGCGGCGGCGCCGGCGGGCGGCGCGGAGGAGGCGGCCGCGTCTCCGCCGCCGCCCTTGTAGTGGTGCGCGGCGCGGGCGCCCGCGTCCAGCAGCGGCGCGATGAGCGTGTCGGTGGCCGTCTTCCTGCGCACGGGCTTGGGCTTGTCGCTCTTGCTGTTCTCCACGCGCATGATGGCCAGCTGCTCCTTGAAGGGCTGCGGCAGGGGATTGCTGGTGGGGATCCACTTCATCTTCTTGCGCGGCCGCTTGACCACGGGCGGCTCGGAGGAGCCGTCGGCCTCGGCGGGGTTGGCGCTGGGGTCCACCGTCTGGATGCCCGAGTCGCGCACCGTGGGCGTGGCGTCGTGGTTGGACTGCGCCAGCGCGGCCAGCAGCTGGCGCACCACGTTGTCGTACATGAGGTCGCTCTCGTTGGTGATGAAGTCCAGCCGGTTGAGCGACTTGATGTGGTCGCGGTTCTCGTTGCAGAACATGGCCAGGATGTTGATGTCGCAGAACTGCGAGCGGCGCCACTGGCGGCGCGTCTTGATGCCCACCTTGTGCAGCTTGTCGAAGATGAAGTTGCTCTTGCGGAAGATGAAGAGGTGCGTGAGGTTGACCAGGATGATGAGGTTCATTACGCACAGCAGGACGACGTCCACGCCCGCGATGATGCGCTGCAGCTGCACCGACGGCAGCTTGCAGCTGACGCGCACGGCCGGGCCCGCGCCGGCACCGCCGGCCGGCCCGTCGGGCGAGGCGCCCAGCGCGCACGTGAACTCGTTCTGCTTCTGGGTGGCGTAGTAGGTGCACAGGTAGGAGATGGGCACGGCGCTGAGCAGCAGGATGAGCACGTGCCGCGCCAGGTAGAGCTTGGCCAGGAAGTTGCTGCGGCCGCGCCGCTCCAGGTACTTCTCGAACAGGTTCTGCTCGGGGCTCTTGTCCTTCTCGGCGTTCTCGATGATCTCCCGCTTCTCGCGCTCCGTGATGCCGGGCCCCTTGGACTGGATCTGCTTCTCGATCTTGGGCGCCCGGCCCTCGGCCGCGCGGTGGTAGCAGTTGTCAATCTCCTGCAGCAGGAAGTTGAGCTCGGAGGTGAGGCGCGTGGAGGCCAGGAACTCCCAGCCCAGCGCGGGCACGTACATGATGGCGGCGAAGGCCAGCAGCGCGTAGGGCAGGAACTTGTGTTCGAACAGCGACGGCCACAGGCTGGCGTCCACGCCGGGCAGCGCGTCCCGCAGCTCCGTCCAGCAGTAGCCGCGGGCGTACAGCGCCTGGTCGCGGGTGAAGTTGTGCGGGGTGTAACAGTAAATGGGCTCCTCTGGGGGCAGAGAGGAGACACGGGCTGGGGGCGGGCCCGGGGCGGGGCGCAGGGAGAGGCGGGGCAAAGCTCGGGGAGGGGCTGGGGCGGGCCCGGGGCAGAGCTCAGGTGGGGCTGGGGGCGGGCCCACAGAGGAGAGCTGGGGACCGGACCAGGGAGGCTGGGGGTGGGCCCAAGGAGAGGCTAGGGACGGGCCAGGGGTGGGGCTGAGGGCGGGGCCCGGGGAGGCCCGCGGAAGGGAACTGGGGATGGGACCCAGAGAGGGGCTGCGGTGGGGCTCACAGAGGGGGCCTGGGGAGAGAAACCAGGGAGGGGCTGGGGCCGGACCCTGGGAGGCTGGGGGTGGGCCCACGGAGGGGTAGGGGCGGGACCCAGAGAAAGACTGCGATGGGTGTGGGGAGCGGCTGGCAGCCTACTGGAGGGGCGGGTGGGGGCAAGACCAAGGGGTGCAGGGGGCATGCTAGGTGCTTGAAAGGGCCTAGGGGCGAAGCCACGGGAGGGGCTGCGTGAGGGAGAAGGGGACTGGCGGGGGAGACCACAGCGGGCCTTAGAGGGATGGGCACAGACTGGGCCTCATCCACCTTCCTGCTCAGAGCCCTCCCCGGGTACCCTAGCCCCCTCCCGGCCCCAACAGCGCCTGCATCCCCTCCCACTCGTGCCCCATGTTGCACCGGCAGCAGGTGTAGGGGTCTCACCCTGGGTGTCCCCATCACAGCGGCGGCGCAGCTGGGGGACAGGAGCACCTCCCAAGCCCAGGACCCACACACTTCTGGACCTTCTCAGACCACCACAGGGGTGCACGGGGAAACGGAGTCCCAGAGAGGACCAGGGCAGGTGGCTGTCACGCAGCCAGTCAGCTTTGCCACAGGGCTGCCGCAGAGGGCAGCTGGCCCGGGTGTTCCCAAGACAAGAAACAAGGCTCTCCAAGGGCCCTGCTGTCAGGGCAAGGGAGGACTCCTGAGCCCTGGCTGGGCAAGGGAGACCCCTGGATCCGAAAGAGGAAGGACGTCCACCCCAAGTGGACTGAGGTGTTTTCCCACTAACACTGAATGGTGGAAACCTCTTGCCAGTGTCTAGAAAAAAGTCATCATCAAACTTCCTGCCCACCCAAGAGCCCTGCCTGCCGACAATGACCCCAGCCACAGTGCAGCGCACTCAGCCAGGTCCTCCTTCCTCACGGCCCAAGGAGGCACAGGGCAGGGTCTGCTCAGGCCCTGCCTCTGTTTGAGCCCTTTGGCGTCAGAAGTGGTGACCAGGAAGCAGAGCACCAATGGGCCATCTATCCCTCTGTCTGTCCCGCGGCCCATCTGATCCCGCGGCCCATCTGATCCCTTTAGTGTCCATAGAGAGCTGCATTTGACGACACCCCTAGCCACAGCTTGGGGGCCAGTGGTCACTGCTGATGATGCTTAGGGCCCCAGGGGAGGATACACCCTTTACCACCCGCAGGCGTCTCTACCCCGGCCCCAGCATAGTAGTGAGCCCCTCGGGTCCCACGCTCACTCAGACCTAGCGGGCACCAACCATGGCACAGTGGGAGCAGCAGACTGGGATCAGGACTCTATCTTGAGGGTGCTGGAAGTCATGGAGCATGTGGGACAGGGGCGAGCGGGCGGGCCATACAGGACTCGGGCAGGGTGGGTGGTGGGGGCAGAGGCTGGAGGAGGGAGGGGACCATGAGGAAGCTGCCATCTTGGTCCACACACCTGGGCCTGGCCACAGCATGGGGCGGGGACAAGAGAGGCCTTGGGAGGGGACACCTGGTACCAGTGGCCCCAATGAGGACAGGGGTTGGGGACCAGTGACCTGGAGAAGGGCGGGATGGAAAAGGCAAGAGAGCCAGCTCTCTCGGTGAGAAAGTAGCATTTATTCACTTATTTCTGTCCTCACAGCCGTCCCGGGAGCCAAACAAGGGCCCAGCACTCTTCTCTCTGGGGGAAAAGAACAGCGACAGGTTTGTCCCCTGGGTGGGCCCGGCCAGCAGCACAGGGCCCGGGACCCCCAGGGCAGCCCAGAAGGACCGGAAGGAGGGCTCCCTGACTCTGGGCACAAGACGGCCTGTCCCTGACGGTGAACGTCGCAGGGACACTGGGTGGACGCGGGCACGAGGTGTGCCTGTGACTGCTGGAGCGGTACCTGGTCTGCTGCCTTGACAAGGATGGGTGTGGGAGCTCTGGGGGAGGAGCCCCAAGAGCCCCCCTTTGCTCCCTGCCGTCATCTCTGCTGCTTTTATTTGGGGGCGGTGGCAGCAGACAGGACCAATCTCAACTCTGCCACTCTGACCCTCAGTCTCCTTGTCTGCCCAGTTGAGAATGGTTGAGAAGGGAATACAGCTTCTCACTGCAGGTGAGAGGCTCAACCCGGAGGGCCCATGGACACATCCAACAGGGCTGCTGAGAGCAGCACCAGGAAACAGCACCATCAAGGGACACACAGACACCTGCTGGGCCGAGACAATGCTGCAGGTGGCCCCAGTGACAGCCCCGGGCACGGAGGCCTGGAGTGCGGGAGGCTTAGCGGTGCTGCCAGGATCTGTGGTCCTGGGCCCAGCTCTGGAGGGGGAGCAAGGAGCAGACGAAGGAGCCCTGCCACGGGCCTCCGCATCTCCTTGGAAGTCCCCAGGGAGGGCCTGGTGGGAGACCCCAGGCAGCCCAGGAGAAGCCGCCCTGCAGCCCCAGCCCTTCTGGCACAGAGGTCCTGGGGCACTGGAGGCCCATCACTGCCTGCACACGGGGTCACCCCTCAGGGGACTTCATGATGCAGGAGGGGCGGGGAATCTGAGACAAGGCCACAGAGCAGTGACCTGGGCTCTGGGACAAGTGCATGGCGGGGACTCTGAACACCCCCAGGCCTACACGCAGCTTGGCCTGCATGGCTGCCTGCTGTCCTGTGGGCTCCTGTCCCCCACCAGCCCCACCTGGAGGCCCCATCCTGCCGTCCAGCCCTGCCCTCCTGTCCAGCCTGCAGAGAGATGCACCCCGTGCCCTTCCAGGCATGCAGCTGCTATCCCACCCTCCTTCCACGCTCCCTCCAGCAGCACAGTCCGGCCTGAGACCCCCCGCCACACACACACGGGGGGCTAGGACAGCCCCCGGGCTCTGCCGAGGCAGTTCCTCTGGCCAGTGGGCACCCCTCTCCTGCAGATGCGTTCCTAGCCACCTCCTTGGGCTCCCCTCCCTGCACGAAGGTCCAACCCCTCGCATAGGGTGATAGGCCGAGGGTGCAAGGGGCTGACCGATGCCCCGAGGAGGCTACTCTCAATCCTGGGACATGTGCTGGGTTATCCAGGTAGGTTGGTGAAGCCGGGTGGTCTGTCCACAGGCCTGGTGCAGACGACAATGGGGCTGGGGTGGCCAGTCCAGAGGCCTGGCACAGATGTTGACAGGGCCCAGTGACCCATCCACGGGCTTGGCACAGACACTGATAGGGCTCGGTGACCTGTCCACAGGCCTGGTGCAGATGATGATGGGGCCGGGGTGGCCATCCACAGGCCAGAGTCAGACGCTGATGGGGCCAGGGGACCCGTCCACAGGCCTGGCTCCAAGGATGATGGGATCTGGGTGGCCATCCATAGGCCTGGCGCAGATGCTGATGGGGCCAGGGGACCCATCCACAGGCCTGGTTCAGACACCGATGGGGCCTGATGACCTGCCCACAGGCCTGGTGCAGATGCCGATGGGGCCTGATGACCTGCCCACAGGCCTCGTGCCGACGCCGATGGGGCCGGGGTGGCCATCCACAGGCCTGGTGCAGACACCGACGGGGCCTGATGAAGGCCCACAGGCCTAGCACAGACGCTGATGGGGCCAGGTGACCCGCCCACAGGCCTGGCATAGACACTGATGGGGTCCAATGATCCATCCACAGGCCTGGCGTGGACAACGATGGGGCCTGGTGACCCGCCCACAGGCCTGGCATAGACACTGATGGGGTCCAATGATCCATCCACAGGCCTGGCGCGGACAATGATGGGGCCTGATGAAGGCCCACAGGCCTAGCACAGATGCTGATGGGGCCAGGTGACCCACCCACAGGCCTGGCATAGACACTGATGGGGTCCAATGAGCCATCCACAGGCCTGGCGTGGACAACGATGGGGCCTGGTGACCCACCCACAGGCCTAGCACAGATGCTGATGGGGTCAGATGACCTGCCCACAGGTCTGACATAGACACTGACGGGGTCCAATGATCCATCCACAGGCCTGACGCAAACAAGGATGGGGCTGGGTGGCTGCCCACAGGCCTGGTGCAGACAATGATGGGGCCAGGTGATCCATCCACAGGCCTGGCATGGTCCACCTGCATGGACCGTGACCCAGAGGGGCTGAGTGTTGGGGGTAAGGGTGAAACAGGGTCAGGAGCCCCCCTGTGGCTTGTGCCCAAGAGCAGGAACCCTGCTCGAGGAGGGTTGGGTGGCCAAGGGGCCAGCGCTGTCTGGGCTGGACCGTCTGCTCCAGGACAAACCCTCTTCTTAAGACTGTGGAGATGCCTTCATGGGACAGTCGGATGGATGGAGCCCGGCCACAAGTCCAGGGCCACATTTCTAGAAGGCTGAGGTTCTGGACTGCGGCAGTTCGTGCACCCGAGCTCTGTTAGCCTGGCCATGGGGCGCTGGGCTGCCTGCAGCCTGCAGTCCTGAACATCTGCCTCTTTTCTGTCCTCTCTGGCAAAGGAAGGGACTCAGCTGCGAGAACCCACACCAGGGGCAACACTACAATGACAGCAGCTGCCCGGAGAACTGGGACCCCATGACCTGGCTATTTTAGGAAAAAGCAGTCCTTGGTCCTCTCCCAGCCCCTACCTTCAGGGGCCCTATTGTTGTTAGCTCCATTCACGGGGACCCTGAGTGTAACAGTCAGGGTGAAACACTGCCTGTCCTGTGCTGACTCCAGGGCCAGTTCTGGGTGGGACCCTGGTGATCTGTGGGGTTCTGGGTGGGACCACCGTGACCCGTGGGGTTCTGAGTGGGACCACCGTGACCCGTGGGGTTCTGGGGGGGATCCCCGTGTTCCATGGGGCTTCACCGGCCAATTTTCAGAAGTGGACGGCCAGGCCTTTCTCCCTAGCCCATCTTAGTGTGGAAGTCCTGCTGCCTGTTCAGCCGCCTCCACTGGTGGGCAGGTGGCTCCAAGGAATTTGGGGGATTCTTCAGCTCTCCTCCTTCCTCTGCTCTGGGGGCCTGTCTCCCTCCTTCCATGGCTGAGCTGGTCCAGGTGTGGGGGGCACCATCACCTGACTTCTTTAGGACAGAAGTCATCAGGACTCCCCACTTGCCTAGAGCCCCCCCCCCCCAGGATCGGGGACGTGCCACCCAGAGCTCAGCTGGTTTGGAGGCTGCCCCTGTGCCTGGGGGAGGGTTAGCTCTGAAACAGATAAGGTACAATACATGGGGCCGGGGCCTGGTACACACACCAGCCCAGTGGCCCTCACCATAACCCTGAGAGGTGACAGTGTTATTTCCACCCTTGCTTAATGGAGAAAACCAGGGCACAGAGAGGTCATGTGTCCTGCCTGAGGGCACACAGCAAGGCGATGAGGAGTTGGAGGCCACCGGGGCATCTGGTCAGTGCCCACACTTTGCCTGCTGAAGGCACCAAGTCCCACCGCCCTGCCTTCCTGGGCGTAGAAACAAGAGAACAGGCCCTGGCACCCATGCCTAGCAGCCCCTTCCTGACCCACGTACACCCCTTATCTAGTGATCTCAGGGTCCCATGTGGGCCTCATCTCCAATCCCTGTGGCAGCCCACTCTTCCGAAAGCAGCAGCCCTCTCTCTGAAGGTCAAGAGACGCCCCCCTCCTGTACCCTGTGTGCTTCAGGCCCAGGAGGAGTGCAGGTGTGGGGTGGGACCCCACACGCTTCTGGGAGCCAGTGCCTGGACCAGTGCGGAGTATCAGAGATCGGGCGTGTTTCAAGAGCCACTGAGGGGACGGATGGGTGTGTGAGCTCACAACTGAGTCCATCCCACTGTGTGCATCTGTGACGCTGAGCAGGTCTGTGCCCCATAACCACGTGCCTGTGACTCGGCACCCCATCACATGTCTGTTGCAAATGCCCCACTACAAGCGTCTGTGACACCGAGTGGGTCTGTGCCCCACAGCCAAGTGCCTGGGACTTGGCACCCCACTGCACGTGTCTGTAACAGATGTCCCACTGTGCGCATCTGTGACACTGAGTGGGTCTGTGCCCCGTGACCAAGCACCTGTCACTCGACACCCCATCGCACGTGCCTATAACAGATGCCCTACTAGGCACATCTATGACACTGAGCAGGTCTGTGCCCTGTAACCAAGCACCTGTCACTCGACACCCTGCCGCACATGTCTGTCACAGATGCTCCACTATGCACATCTGTGACACTGAGTGGGTCTGTGCCCTGTAACCAAGCACCTGTGACTCCAAACCCTGTCGCATGTGTGTAACAGATGCCCTACTATGCGCATCTGTGACACTGAGCGGGTCTGTGCCCTGTGACCAAGCACCTATGACTCCAAACCCCGTCGCATGTGTCTGTAACAGATGCCCTTCTGTGCACATCTGTGACACTGAGTGGGTCTGTGGCCTGTAATCAAGCACCTGTGACTCGGTGTCCCACTGTGACACTGAGAAGATCTGGGCCCCACTGTGTGCATCTGTGATGCTGAGTGGATCCACATCCCATACCTGACGTGCTACTGTGCGCATCTGTGCACCATGAGTGAGGCTGCACTCGGTACCTCAGCACCTGTGACTCAACGTCCCACTGAGTGCACTTGTGACAAAGAGTGCGTCCACACCCCATATCTGAGTGCCTGTGACTCAATGTCCCACTGTGCGTGTCTGTGACGCTTAGTGGGTCCACACCCTGTATCTGAGAGCCCATCACTTGTCCCACTGTGTCTGTGATGCTTAGTGGGTCCACACCCTATATCTGAGCACTTGTGACTTGACATCCTACCACACGTCTCTGTGACACTGACCAGGTCCGCACTCTGTATCTGAGAGCCCATGACTTGACGTCCTACTGCGTGTGTGACACTTAGTAGGTCCGTACTCCGCATCTGAGTGCCTGTGACACACGTGCTGTACTGTGCCTGCATGACGAAAGGACTCCTACGTGTTGCCGGTTGGGGTTGCCCCTGGCCTGCCTCTGCTCATTCAATGCTGGTGCCAGCCCTGTGGCCAGCGGTGTGTCAGTGTGCATGGGTGAGGTCCCCCTGACAGGACCTGGGTGTCCAGGCCCTCCTGCAAGTGCACTGTGCCCGAGTGTCTGCGTGTCCCGGCGTGTCCCGGCGGTAGTACCTGAGGGTAGCTGTCAGAGGGCCTCCTCTGCCCAGGCACCCACCCCCAGGTCAGGCATCACCTGGTCACTAGGGACTCCTGAAAGGTGACAAGTCTGCAGAGGTTTCTGGAAAGGGCCTGCAGGAGTGGCCAATGCCTGTGGGACAAAGGCCCTGGACACCTGGGCCTGCACACGGAGCTGGGGTGTGTGGATGCGGCCGCTTCCTGGCCTCCAGCTGCTCGCCTGCACCCGTGCCCCCACCCCGCAGCCTCAGGAGCTCACGCTTCAGTTCCCTGGGGCCTGAGCACTTAGCGGGGTTGCCTCCTTGCCCTTTGGGGCTGGTGTGTCCTGTATCGAACGGCCACTGACACATGCTCCCCCAGAGTGCACCACAAGCCTCACCCACTAAGCCCTCAGAGGCTCCCGGGGCCAGGAGAGAGGATGAAGCCCTCTGCTGGACGGGGGCCAGTCCAGCCGCCTGTCCCATGGCCTCTGTGCCCCCGGCCTCCCTGAATCCCACACTCCACACCGATAAGGCCCTTCTCTGGCCCTGACCCTGGGCTGCTGCTCTCTGACCGGCCCACCCGCCCTCCATGTCCCCTTTGGACATGGCATTCTACAGGCCACCCCTAGGGGCTCATTGCCCCCCCGCGGTCCATCTCAGGCTGCGGACGGGAGGGAAAACAACAAAGACACGAGCAAACCCGAGGCGGGGAGGGGCCCCGGCGGGAGACCCCCGGCCGCGGTCTGCAGTCGCCAGCCAGGCCGCCGGGCGCAGTGGGGCGCGCGGCTCTGGCGGAACGGAGCGCGCGGTGGCCGAGAGCGGACGCCCGCCCGCGTCCCGCCTCACCTGCGAAGTTCTTGGTGAAGACCAGGGTGACCAGCAGGATGGGGACGAGCACCGTGCCGATGGTGACCACGCGGTCGAACGGCAGCTCCAGCTTCAGCTGCAGCAGCAGCGCGGCCAGCGCGCCCGCCTTGTCGTCCTGGGCGCCCGGCAGGATGAGTTCCCGCAGCTTCTCGCCCGCCAGCAGCGCGGTCGCCATGTCCGCCGACTGCTCCAGGAGGTGGTGC